>NW_020174053.1:1589690-1741705 GCF_003031525.2 Neophocaena asiaeorientalis asiaeorientalis | reverse complement strand
GAGAAAATATTTGAAGAGATTATAGTCGAAGACTTCCCTAACGAGGGAAAGGAAATAGCCACCCAAGCCCAGGAAGTGTAGAGAGTCCCACACAGGATAAACCCAAGGAGAAACATGCTGAGACACATAGTAATCAAACTGGCAAAACTTAAAGACAAAGAAAAATTACTGAAAGCAGCAAGGGAAAAACGACAAATAACATATAAGGGAAGTGCCATAAGGTTAACAGCTGATTTCTCAGCAGAAACTCTACAAGCCAGAAGGGAGTGGCATGATACACTTAAAGTGATGAAAGGGAAGAACATACAACTAAGATTACTCTACCCCGCAAAGATCTCATTCAGATTCCATGGAGAAATCAAAAGCTTTACAGACAAGCAAAAGCTAAGAGAATTCAGCACCACCAAACCAGCTCTACCACAAATGCTAAAGGAACTTCTCTAAGTGGGAAACACAAGAGAAGAAAAGGACCTACAAAAACAAACCCAAAACAATTAAGAAAATGGTCATAGGAACATACATATCGATAATTACCTTAAACGTGAATGGATTAAATGCTCCAACCAAAAGACACAGGCTTGCTGAATGGATACAAAAACAAGACCCATATATATGCGGTCTACAAGAGACCCACTTCAGACCTAGGGACACACTCAGAATGAAAGTGAGGGGATGGAAAAGGATATTCCATGCAAATGGAAATCAAAAGAAAGCTGGAGTAGCAATACTCATATCAGGTAAAACAGACTTTAAAATAAAGAATGTTACAAGAGACAAGGAAGGACACTACACAATGATCAAGGGATCAATCCAAGAAGAAGATACAACAATTTTAAATACATATGCACCCAGCATAGGAGCACCTCAATACATAAAGCAACTGCTAACAGCTCTAAAAGAGGAAATCAACAGTAACACAATAATAGTGGGGGACTTTAACACCTCACTTACAGCAATGGACAGATCATCCAAAGAGAAAATTAATAAGGAAACACAAGCTTTAAATGACACAATAGACCACATAGATTTACTGGATATTTATAGGACATTCCATCCAAAAACCACAGATTACGCTTTCTTCTCAAGTGCGCACGGAATATTCTCCAGGATAGATCACATCTTGGGTCACAAATCAAGCCTCAGTAAATTTAGGAAAATTGAAACCATATCAAGCATATTTTCTAACCACAATGTTATGAGATTAGAAATGAATTACAGGGAAATAAAAGTAAAAAGCACAAACACATGGAGGCTAAACAATACGTTACTAAATAGCAAAGAGATCACTGAAGAAATCAAAGAGGAAATCAAAAAATACCTAGAGACAAATGACAATGAAAACACGACGATCCAAAACCTATGGGATGCTGCAAAAGCAGTTCTAAGAGGGAAGTTTAAAGCTATACAAGCCTACCTCAAGAAACAAGAAAAACCTCAAATAAACAATCTAATGTTACACTTCAAGGAACTAGAGAAAGAAGAACAAACAAAACCCAAAGTTATCAGAAGGAAAGAAATCATCAAGGTCAGAGCAGAAATAAATGAAATAGAAGCAAAGAAAACAATAGCAAAGATGAATAAAACTAAAAGCTGGTTCTTTGAGAAGATAAACAAAATTGATAAACCATTAGCCAGACTCATCAAGAAAAAGAGAGGACTCAAATCAATAAAATTAGAAATGAAAAAGGAGAAATCACAACTGACATTGCAGAAATACAAAGGATTATGAGAGATTACTACAAACAACTATATGCCAATAAAATGGAAAACCTGGAAGAAATGGACAAATTCTTAGAAAGGTATAACATTCCAAGACCGAACCAGGAAGAAATAGAAAATACAAACAGACCAATCACAAGTAATGAAAATGAAACTGTGATTAAAAGTCTTCCAACAAACAGAAGTCCAGGACCAGATGGCTTCACGCGTGAATTCTATCAAACATTTAGAGAAGAGCTAACACCCATCCTTCTCAAAGTCTTCCAAAAAATTGCAGAGGAAGGAAAACTCCCAAATTCATTCTATGAGGCCACCATCTCCCTGAACCAGAAAAAGATATTACAAAAAAAGAAAATTACAGAGTAATATCACTGATGAATATAGATGCAAACATCCTCAATAAAATACTAGCAAACAGAATCCAACAACACATTAAAAGGATCATACACCATGATCAAGTGGGATTTATCCCAGGGATGCAAAGGTTCTTCAATATATGCAAATCAATCAATGTGATACACCACATTAACAAATTGAAGAGGAAAAGCCATATGATCATCTCAGTAGCTGCAGAAAAAGCTTTTGACAAAATTCAACACCAATTTCTGATAAAAGCTCTCCACAAAGTGGGCATAGAGGGAACTTTTGTTGAGACGTGGATGGATCTAGAGACTGTCATACAGAGTGAAGTAAGTCAGAAAGAGAAAAACAAATATCGTATATTAACACATATATGTGGAACCTAGAAAAATGGTACAGATGAACTGGTTTGCAGGGCGGAAACTGAGACACAGATGTAGAGAACAAACGTATGGACACCAAGTGGGGAAAGTGGAGGGGTGGTGGTGGTGGTGGTGTGATGAATTGGGCGATTGGGATTGACATGTATACACTGATGTGTATAAAATATATGACTAATAAGATCCTGCTGTATAAAAAAATAAATAAAATAAAATTAAAAAACAAAGAAACAAACAGTGAGATCTGATGAACTTCAGAATTGGCAAACACATCCATGTGCTGGGAGGGTGGCACACCCAAGTCTATGAGGACAGAAGCTCCTGTGGTTGGGACTCTTCCAGATCTCACCCTATGTACCTCTTCATCAGATGTTCATTTGTATCCTTTATAATAAACCAGTAAGGTTAGGTAGAGTTAAAAAACAAAAAACTAATAGTGGCCAGATCTACAGAGTTTAGAAAATGCACCCTTCTCAAAGCTCCATTTCCAAGTTAGAACATGGCTCCACGACTGGAAAAGCATTAAAAGTCCTCGTATCCTCTCATAGGTGGTGTTGTATATAGATTTCAGAGCAAGAGTTTTCTGACTACCTTGTTGCTGTTGTTTAGTTAGCAGTTTCTCAACGGTCTCTGACCTATCCTTCTAATCAATCTTTTCTAACCTCTTGTTCCTTCCTCTTTGAACAAAGGAAAAAAAGATTAATGGTAAGTCCATTTTACTTTCTGGGAATTTGTTAAGACATGCTAAATCCAATCACTATTCAACTAGCCAATTATTACGAGAATGTTAACAATAAAAAATAAATGGATTCCTTCATAATTCTGATTGTGCACTTAAAAAATTGCTGCTCTAAGGTTAACTAAACATTCTAGGCATAGTCAAAGAATATTCTGTTGCAGTTTAACATGTCTCATAATACTATGGACTTGTAGAGCTGTGTAACTCTAGGAGGAGCTGAAGCTAAAGCCTTGGGGAAATTCTGAGGTTGCCCTATTTTTAAAGCCCATCATGTGCTAGTATTACCAACAGTTCAAATAGAATACCTTATGTACTACTCAAATATTTGTGAACCATTAAGTTTTGTATAAATAAAGACGTCTATTAACCAAATTGGAAAAAAACAGTGAGATCTGTCAGTGACCTTGGATTCGATCCTTTGAAATCTACAGGATTAAGCTATCAGTGCCAGCATGGATTTATCATTCAGATGCAGTGAGTTTACTAAAGAAAATTTCATCACACGGATAAATGACAGACTTAACTGGCAGCCTTCTGAATTACTATAATTAGGTTGCAGTTTGTGCCATGAAGAGAATGAGGCTTTATCAAATATGGGTATCCTCATAACATACAGATAAAAGGTAGAAAAGATACTTTGGGAACTGAGAATGTGGAGTAGGGTTTGGAAATGTAGTCTATAGTCAGTAAGAAAGGGATAGCCAAGATCAAAGAGGATGCTAGGAAGTTAAGGAAATGATGCATGCAAAAGGCAAAGCAAAGTTGAGATCTAATGACCATAAAGTCATTATGGCTGGGTAAATTACCATAACCAGTATACCACAAAGTGATTAATATCTTAATTGCTAAGAGGTTTTCCAACTCAGCTTATTAGGGATTTTTGTGGGAAAACATTTCTAATTTAATATGCAAGTCAAAATGAAAAGAGGTTTTCTTTATAATCATTTTCATGAAACACAGCAATTCCATAAAGATAGAATATCTCTATACAAAATGATTAACAGCAACTATTTTTCTGAGGACTGTCATTCTTAGATACAGGTAGATTCTGAGAGAAATAAATATATACATATGAATGCATTCTCCCCTTCCAAACTCTTACCAGTTTAATTCTATTCCAGTCAAAATGAGACCTATCTGGAAACAGAGAGAAAAAAGGACCATGTATGTGAGTCATAATAAAGGAGTTAACTGTAATTCTTGTTCTCTTTCAAACTTTGCTTATACATTTCCTTCCTGATTTACCTATCAATGCTTCATTCATTTATTAACAAAATATTGGCCATGCTGATCTCTAGCCTCACCTATTAACTGCCTACTCACCAACTCCACGTGGATAACTAATATGCATTTCATACTTAACATACCCCAAATAGAACACTTGATCATTTCTCCTAAGCCTGTACCACTCCCTATCTTCCCAACTCAGGAAAAGGCCTAGAACTTTCATCTGAGAGTTAATATTTCTTTTCACATACAATCCATTAGCAAATCATGTCAACTCTAACTTCGACATATGTCTGGAATCCTACCATTTTTCTTTATCATTTCTCCTCTAGTCCAAGTCACCATTATCTCCCGCCTGAACAATTACAGTAGCTTCTTAACTGGTTTTCCTACTTCTGTCCTTGCCTCTCTGTCTTCTATTCTTGACACAATAGCCAGAGTGATCTTTAGAGACATTTTTATATATCACATCAGTCCTCTGCCCCAAATCCACCCATGGCTTCCCATATAAAATGGCTTTTACTCAGAGTAAAAGCCAAAGTCCTTACCATGGCCGAAAAAGGCCCTAAATGACCTGACATTGAAAACACCTTTGATTTAATCAAAACAACTGACTCAAAAATTATACAATACAATGAAGTGTGATTGGTCATGACTCAAATCTGTCAATGCTATCAAAACCAAGGCGTAACCTTTGACAGAATTACATTCACAAGTTTGCAAGGACACGTGTACAAGTATGTTCAGTGCGACATTATTTGAAATAGCCCAAACCAAGCAACAATTTAAACATCCACTGATAGAGGAATGGTTAAATAATTTATGGCATATAATCATACTTTGAAATACTAAGAAGCTGTTAAAAACTGTGATGAATCTTTATGTATTTACATGGAAGGATTTTTCTCCCTCTCTCTGACACACACCCCTCCCTTTAGTAATTCCAAACTGAGTGCAGTTCCCCACATCTATTTGCCCTTGCACAGGCTGCTGCCTCTGAATATCTCCACCCTCCTCACTGTACTAATTCCTACGCATCCTTCAACACTCATCTCAGAGTATCACCTCCTTAAGGAAGCATTTCCTGACTCCCCTGGCTGTGTAGGACAGGTGCTCAATGTTTGTTGACGAGATTAAAGGAAAAATATCTACATTTTCTACTCTAAAAACTAGCTTGAAACTTCATTCTAAAAACTAAGTGGTATCTACTCTCTCTTTCTCTCAAATACAATGTAATTTATTTGTATGTCACAAATTCTACCACTGATATGGAACTATGGTCTTTCCCTAGTGATCTTAAACCACATCTATTCAGAAAGGTGTGCAGTGAGGAATAATTTTTTTAACAGCTTTATTGAGATATAATTATCACAACCATGTAATTTAATCATTCAGATCACACAATTCAATGTTTCCTAGTACATTCACAGGGAGATTTTGTTTTCAACAACACTAAAAACAGTCTGAATTTGGAAGCCATCAATTTGTGATTATCATAAGGTGTAACACAGAGGTGGGGAAAAAAAGCAATTATTATATCTTATATAAATGGCTTAAAATATTTCCTTAAGACAATCTACCTAGGGACCACATTATTGGGATTATAGGAGTAGGAAAGAAACCTGTATTACTCTCAATCTCATCAAATGTTAAAAAAAAAAAGATATTTCTAGGGCTCGATAAATATTTGTTAAATGAATAAAATTTCCAACTATCTAGTAAATATATCATCCCAATCCTTCATACTTAACATATTCCGAATGGAACTCATTGCCTACTGGTTTTCTTTGTAACTTCCTCATTCCTACTAATGGCGCCAGTAGTTCCCTCATAGTCATCTTTGACATCTGGCCCTCCTTCATTCTGTCAGAGTCTGTAGTTTTCACTTGTAATTTCACAGCTGCAAATTCATACTCAGGACACAATTCCCCTCCTCTACTCAGCCCATCTGAAAAGTTCCCTGCAGTTAGTCTCTTGATGTTTTGATGTGTATGATGTGAACCACACATTAAGTCTCAGTCCAAATTCAGTTCACAACCACAAACTGGGTCTTCTGCATCATATAACAAAATAATACTCTTTAATTAAAATAACCAGTAATAGCCATTAATAAGTATTTTTAAAGATGCCTCTTGAAAGAGACACAGATCTCTGGTATAATCTTGTATCTTTCTCCCTAATATGTATTAGTGTTATCCATAACTAAATCTAACCTTTTTTTAATCTCTAAAATCTGATCAGAATGCTCATGCAATCCTGGAGACTCTTTTAATCACACACCTTTTAGAGACTGTACTTATTTCTGGCACTGCAAATCGGTTAGCTATTCAGGAATTTGCTCTAACTCTCCTGTTCTCTCAGGTAGTATAAAAAGATAATGAATACATCTTCGAACTGTAACAGAGGATAAATATGTCATAGTTATTCTCTGCAGTAAGTTCTATTTTCATAAGACTTTCTGCCCTTTACTATTATTAGCACCAGGAGTTACTAGTTAGCTGTTTCCTAAAATGTACATTCAAGTTCCTATTTTTAGGTAAATATGGCATCATAAATGTAGACTGGTTAAAAAAAAGATTTTTAATCTTTTAAAAAATTTTTAAGCTTTAATTGAAGCATTAGAAATGTATCAATCTGACGTGAAAACCATGAACATGCCCTAAAACTGAGGAGAAAGAGAACAACAATGAAAATAGAAATGTTTGGATAATGTTAGTACCCTAAAAACAAATAAACAAACCAGATTACTGATATTAGAGGAGGCTAGTCAGCCTGCAATTTATATTGCAAAAGTCTGTTGTTGCTGCTAATAGTCTGAATTACTTCAGCTTTTAAAAATCAACTCTAATACACAGAATATCTTTTTTTTTTACCTTTCAGTTCCAAACATAAGTGTTTACCAGAAAGCAACTTTTAGGCAAATCTACCCTCCCAGCCCCAGAAAGGATTTTGATTAATTTCAAAATAGATCAGTAGATAACACAGAGAAGCAATATGATACCTTAGGACAGTCCTTAGGAGAAAGCACAGGTATCTGAAAGCCCCATGTCCCTCTTGTAACATCAGCATTTAATGAAAATCCTATTGTAACTGTGATGGCTTTGTGCGTGTTCCACAAGATAGACTGAAATCTCTAGCTCCACCAAGATCTCCATGAGGCTGTAGGGAGGCAGAGGTACCAGTCTTTTAAATCTTGGAGATACCAAGAGAAAGCAAACAAGAGTGTTGCTTCAGCATCAGTTGTAAGAGTCTTTATCCTGTCTACTACATGCCAGTGCAATAGAGCGTATTTCTCCTGCCCTGCTCAGTTTGGAACTCTCCAAGGTTCTGACCCTCAATGGTGGTCAGTAACCTAGTGAGCAACACTTGGAAAACCAAAGTCCATGCAAAACAAAACTGTACGCTCAGTGGTCCTCTGCATTTCTAAATTTTGATTCTAATATCTCACACCTACTTTGGCCTTACCCTCATCATTTCATCCCATCCCTGGTCTATACCTGCCTCACAGTACCCTTGATACATCACCAAATCCTACGAAATTCCTACAGTATCTGGATCTACTCCCTTCTTCCTTGTTTCATACATTCTCTCAAGTCCAGTATTTTAGGAACAGGGTTCAATGGATTGTGGAAGAAGGGTCAGATTTAACTTAACCTTCATTTGTTTGGTTAGATTACAGCCAATGCAACTGGAGAAAAGTATTTCTTTCAACACTTTAAATGTTTTACTCTACTCACTTCTTGCTTGCTTGGAGAAGCTGGATGTAGTTCTCATCTTCTTTCCTTTATAGGTAAGTCCATCCCAGCCTCCTTTCAAGATTTTTTTCTTTATCTTTGATTTTCTGCAGTTTGAATTACAACAGGCCTAGGTATAGTTTTTCTGGCATTTATGCTGCTTGGTGTCCTCTGAGCTTCCTGGATCTGTGGTTTGGTGTCTGACATTAATTTGGAGCAAATTCTCAGTTATTATTGCTTCATATACTGCTTCTGTTCCTTTCTCTCTTCTCCTCCTCCTTTCCCATTACTCATGTTATACCTTTTGTAGTTTCCCCACAGATTTTGGATATTCTGTTCCATTTAAAAATAATTTTTTTCTCTTTGCTTTTGGAAGTTTCTACTGATATATTCTTTTTTTTTTTTTTTTTGCGGTACACGGGCCTCTCACTGTTGTGGCCTCTCCCGTTGCAGAGCACAGGCTCCAGATGCACAGGCTCAGCGGCCATGGCCCACGGGCCCAGCTGCTCCGTGGCATGTGGGATCTTCCCGGACCGGGGCATGAACCCATGTCCCCTGCATCGGCAGGCGGACTCTCAACTACTGCGCCACCAGGGAAGCCCATCTACTGATATATTCTTAAGCTCAGAGAGTCTTTCCTCAACTGTGTCCAGTCTACTAATAAGTCCATAAAAGGTATTCTTCATTTCTGTTACAGTGCTTTTGATTGCTACCATTTATTTTTGATTCGTTCTCAGAATTTCCATCTCTCTGCTTATATTATTCATCTGTTTTTGCATGTTGTCTACTTTTCCACTAGCGTCCTTAGCATATTAATTACAGTTGTTAAAAATTCCCAGTTTGATAATCCCAACATCCCTGTCTCATTTGAGTCTGGTCTGATGTTTGCTCTATTTCTTCAAACTGTGGTTTTTGCCTTTTAATATGTCTTGTAATTTTTTTGTTGAAAGCTGGACATGATGACTGGGTAAAAGGAACTCCAGTAAGTAGGCTTCAGTGGTATGGTGGTGGGATGTGGGGGAAAGGGAAGCATTCTACAGTTCTAAAACAAAAGCGTGGACCACACACACCCACCCTGCGCCCTGGAGTTTTTACTCTCAGACTTGTCCACACTGAGCTTCCAAGAATTCATCATTCAGATTTTCTGACCCCAGTACTGGTTCCTTCGGAGGTTTCTCCTGTGGACTTCCACTCTGGTAAGATGTGGGTCTCTGCATCTGCCTGTCTGCTTTAATTTGGGGCGGTGGGCAGTGGTTTGCCCTGTGCTGATTTTTCAGTTTGTTCAGATTTTTACTTGTTGTTAGGATGGAGTGATGACTTCCAAGCTCCTCAGATTCCAGATCAGAAACCAGAAAAAAATATTTCAAATGTGTAAATTCCTAAGATTGCTTCCTCCCTCCCAGAAGTTCCTCTGAAGCCCTCAAGCCAAGGAGAAAAAGGAGAAGATAAGAGTAAGGTAATGAACAACAGTAAGCGTTCTCCTGCTTCAACCATCAGAATCACTCAAAGTAGTTTGGCCACCAGGAGTTGGGAAACAAAAGGCAATTTATAACATCCTGACTGCTATTCCATCTCTCTCACAGAAGCTGTGTGTGGGGAGGGAATGTTTCAAACAACTGTCAGAATTAACCTCAAAAGAACACCTGGAATCTTATGTCACTCTCTCCAGTCTGCCCAGCACCAGTTTAGGCTGCCCCAACCTCTTCCTGTGGTAAAGTCAGAAAACATGATTTCCCCTGAGATGCTTTCAAAGTCTTTCAAAAACAGAAAAACAAGGAAAAGGACAAGGTTATGTGGAATGTAGCTCAAACGTTTTATAAGCAGATTAAAGAAGAAAAACTTTGATTTTATTTCTTATGAATTTTGCATATATCGGATGGATGGAAGAAGGCAGAAGGCATTATATAGTGTTTGCTTGGTACTGGCCCAAGATTTTCCTCTAATTCCTCCCTAGAGAGGGTAGGGGCCAGGATGACAGAATGACATAATAGAGCACAGGTTCTGGAGTTGTGATGCCTGGGTGCAAAATCCAGTGCCACCACTTATTAGCTGTATGACCCTGGGCAAGCTACTTTTCTGTGCCGTGGTCCTCTCAATTGTAAAACAGAGATAACAACTGTACTTACCTCACAAGTTTTTTATGAAGATTAAATAATTAGTGTTAAACACTTAAAATATAAAACCTGGCACATGGTATCACTGACAGAAATTCTTGTCAACTCTTAGCTTTAAAATTCATCTTTAAGCAGATTGCTTACTACCACCTGCACCACTACCCCATGAGACCAAGCCACTGTCATCTCTTGTCTAGACCTTGACAATAGTCCTAACCAGTCTCCTTGTCTCCACTGCAATTCCACTCCAGTCTGTTCTCCAAGCGGAAGTCAGAGTGATCACCTAAAAACTAAGTCACACTATGTCACTCCTCTGCTCAAAACTCTCCAATGGCTTCTGGCCTCACTCAGTATAAAATCTGAAGTCCTTACCATGGTCTATTAGGTGTTTAAGGCCTTCCGTGATCTTACTCATTTCCTGTCCCTTCCCATGCTCCTTTTCCCCTTCTCCTACCATCCTCCACTTCAGTCTGCTCTAGCCACACTGGGCTCCTATCTCAAAGTTTTTGCATTGCTGTTCCCTCTGCCTAGGTATCCATATTGCTCTCTTTCTAACCTAATTCAGGTCTTTGCTTATGTGTTCACTCATCAGAAAGGTCTCCTTCTAACCACTGCCCAGGGACTCTACCTTTACTCTGCTTTATTTCTCTTTTTAGCACTCTTCACCGCTTCACATTTTACATATTTGTTTGTTTATTGTTTTTTCGTCTCTTAGGACACAAATAAACTTCTCAAGGACAAAGATTTTGAATTTTTTTTTCTGTATCCCCTGGATCGAGAACAATATTTGGCATACGGTTTGGGCTTGATAAATATTTGAATTAAGGAATAGAAAACATTCACTATTATTCCATCTGTGACATCTTCTTCATACCAAATTATTCCAACAGCTTCCAAACAGGACTTTAGGCTTTCGATCTCTTCTGTCTCCAATTCATCTTACATATCATTAGGTCGTTCTTACTAAAACTCTGCTTTCATAATGTTATTCCTCTGCTCAAGAACACTCCTCTCTGACCTCAACAGTTTCTCAGTATGCTCTGCAAGATGTTGATAGATGTTATATGACAAGAGAGACTAGGTAATTAAGAAAGTGTGGAAAATACAGGGTTAGAGAAATTTGTGTTACTTCTCAGAGTCTTTTATTTACTAATGTGCATTATAAATCTCCTGGAGAAGAATTTGTTATTTCCCACTATTTGTGACTGCAGAATGAATCCTTTTCAAGGAGCAGGTCAAGGATCAGCTTTTGCGAAACATGCTGTAAAAAATACTGGCCTGTGGAAGTACCTAAGACCATTTTCAGAAGTGACCATCAGGGCTCTAGGTAAAAAAGTAAAAAATATAGTTGTCTTAGGTGCCCTTCCTGCTTCCTTTCCCCATCCCTATTCTACATTCTATGGTTTCTTTTTCTTACTAACAAAGCTTATTAAGAAAAAAAACAGCTCGGAACTTCCCTAGTGGTCCAGTGGGTAAGAGTTGGCACTCCCAATGCAGGGGGCGGGGGTTCCATCCCTGGTTGGGAAACTAGATCCCGCATGCACGCCACAACTAAGAAGTCTGTACGCAGCAACTATGAGTCCGCATGCCGCAACTAAGAAGCCGCCAGTGTGAATCAACGCCTGGAACGCCCTGATTGCTCTGTTCACCTCCGGTGGCCGCACGCCCACCCAGCCCAGCACCCAGGACACAGCCAAAACCCCCAGCAAGGTGACAGTCCAACCCCCTCAGCACCCACTATGCCGGCGCTCAAGCCGCCTCAAAACCTGATAGAGGGAGCGCCCCACAGCTGCCACATCTGGGCCCAGATCTGCTACACTTTCTAGGAGTCTTTTTAGGAGTTTTTTTTTTTTTGTTGGTGGTGGTGGTCAGAAGGTGCTTTATTGAAGGGCGGGGACTCCAACATCCCGTGGCAGCTACCAACGGATCTCGCGGAACGCCCGCTTCTCCACCAGCTTCACTTTGTACTTGCGCTTGAACTTGGCTCGCTCCTGAGGCTCCATCATGTTTCTCCTCTGGAAGCTGAAAGATCCCGCACCTGAAAGATCCCGCACCTAAAAGATCCCGCAAGCTGCAACGGAGATCCCATGTGCCACAACTAAGACCCGGAGCAGCCAAAACAAACAAATAAATAAATAAATATAAAAAAAAAGAAAAGAAAAGAAAAACCCATCTCAAACTGCAGATATGTGTATTGGCATATATATTTGAAAAGAAGAGCCTTTCTGGGCTTCTGACCTACTTTAGTTTTCCTTTTGATCCATAAATAATCTTGTTCTTCAATGAACATATGTTATATTTTGAGTCTTTTGCTTGCACACTGTATCAAGAAGAGAGTCTCATAGTAGATACTCAGTATTTTTAGGTTCATTAGTATGCACAAATTCAGTAAGATGCAGGCCATGCAAAGTGTGACACTCCTTACTGAAAGTTAATTCTGAAAATCGTATTAGATAACACAGCTTGGATAGTAAATCTATTAGGTTCAAGTTTTGGCAAGAATATCTCTACTGGTACTATACTATTATACGGAATCCTCATTGTGAATAAGTGACCTTCTTTAAATTATATTCCAAACTTTGCAAAAATTTTATGTGACTGAATACTCAATGTTTTTTCATGACAACGGTAAGAAGCATGGTTTCACTGAAATGAATGTGTTCATTACTGAAAATCTCTGAGGAAGGATTGTGTCTGTAAGAGTTCAGAAAATGGATCCCAGAGAGGTATAGACCATATATATTTCATGGTACCTATCTGCCATGCCCTGTTGGGAGAGCCCTCACTTATAGTATAAAGTGGTTTTGTTTTATATTATGTATATTCTATACACTGTACCTCTCTCTCCAGGCCATAGCTAACTGGGAAAGGGGCACATACCTCACCCAAAGATAATTGTAGTAAACTATCTTTCATCCTGATAGAACTTCAATTTTCTTCAGGTAAAATTCCCACAATAATTTCCATTTTAAAGAAGAGCTTATATACCAGTGTACATAGACATATACCTTTGAACAGAAGGACTTTTCTGGGTGCCCATCAATAGACCACCATTCCTTTTTACTCTCCAAATATAAGGCTTCATTTACCATAGGGGGAAATAACTTCCATTCCAACTCCAGAGATGGGCCTGATTTAATCACGTTCCCCTTGCCAGTGATAGGACAGGAATTATATATTCTGGTGGCTTCTCTTTTCTACCAACAGAGTTTATTAACCCAAACAAATCTTTAACTGCAAATTTCGTCAATGAGACACGATGGAAAATCTGCTCACTTCCAGGGCAGATTTTAGGAAAAATTTCCTCACTCCTAAGAAAAGACCATAGGAAGAAATGGTCACTTCTTTTTCTGAATGTCGTTGTATCTGGATGTGATGCCTGGAATGGCTGTAGCTATTTTACTAAGGGTAAAGCCAATCCCAAGGATAGCAGAGTGAAGGGATGCAGAGAACTCAGCGTTCCTGATAACACTGCTGACTCTCCAATCAACCAACTCTAAAGGCTGCCCTTCCTCTGAACTTCCTGTTATAGGAGATAATACATTTCCTCTTTGTCCAGCCAATCTGAGTCAGGTTTTTATTACCTGTAGCTGAATGATTGCTGGATCAGAAAGGATATTAGGACTTGGATTGAGTGAGTTGGGTAAATCAGATTCCTTCTCTTGGGAAATACTAGGACTAAGAGACAAAGAGGGAAGCTGCCCATTAGTTGTGAGAAACTGAACTGAAAGAGTATATAAAAACTCAAACTCGATTGAGCCATTATAAAAGGAATAATAAGGCAGAGGAAGTCAGCTAGGAGAGAGAGAGAGAAGAGGAATACGGAGCTGTGTAGCAAGAAGCAGAGAAGCCATTAGGAAGAATGAGACTGCTCCTTTGAGAAAGACATTCTTTCAGCTTTCTAGCTCCTATGATGCCCAGCTAATCTTTCCATAGTCGTGAATTACCATAAGACATCTCTGTAACCTGTCACTGCATTCTGCTTCATGACAGTTAGGTTGAGTGTGTTCTCTGCTACTTAACAAGCCCTGTCTTAGGACACATGAGGGTTGACGGAGAGGGGAAAGTCAAATTAGACTAAAGCTGCTAAATAAAAGGGGCCAAAAGTAATGGATGAAGGACAAAAAAATGGATGCAATGATAGTAAAAACTTAACAAATGAGATTATAAAAGAAAATAAGAAGTGAACAAAATGATCACACAATCAGTATCAAACAAATTGGCCACCAAAAGAGAACAGATCATGTGTCAAAGATGTTCTAAAAGGTATCCCAGGTCCGGCATTAGATTTTCAAATCCTTTCCTGACACATTTTTGCCTTTCATTTATTCTTATGCTTTTGGAAAAGAATGTCAGGGCTTGACATTTTCTCTCTGCCACCTTTCTCCCATCTGGTGCTTCTTTCTTCCACTCCCCCACCAAGTGAGTTCCACTGACATTACCCCATATTAGTCCTGACTACATTTCACTTGGGTTATTGTAATACTTGTCAAGGTGATCACCATAGCTCTGGGATCTCCCAATTCCAATCCAAAGTAACCTTTCTAAAGCAGAACTATCATGTCATCCTTCTATTTAAAAATTCTCAACAGCTCTTCCATGTTTATAGCATTAATTAAGCCCATATTACTTCTTAGTCTACTAAATATACAGAACTCCATAATATATAGTTTTAACCCATCTTTTACACCCTTACTATCTCTTCCCATTACTATATTCTCCTACTATCCACCTTTCCTCCCCCATTCGCTCCAGTCAACCTGAACTGCTTTGTTCTCCACATAAACCTCAAAAATTTCAAACTTTGTACCTTAGTTCATGTTGTTACCTTCGTCTGAAACTTACCTCCCCCCACTCTAAATTCTCTTCCACCCTTGAAGGCAGCATAAAGGAGTAACAGATTTTTAGGAATAGCAGCATATTCTAATTAATAAAATCAGCATATGAATGGATCAGAGTAGATATATGCAAAATCAATTTAAGGATTACCAACTCAGTAATACTTTACTGAAATAGAAAGATAGACTGTAGCCAAAATGGGAGTTTATCAGCAAGGGCAGCAGCAATCTAAGAGTTATCCAAAGGTATCAATCAGAGAAACCAGATCCTTTGAACAGTCCTTCAAGTTCCAACTCAAATGCCATCTTATTTAAAAAAATCCTGCCTTGCTCTTTAAGCTTTGTCATTGTTATAGGAATATGTCTCATTTATTCCAATTGACTAGAAAGCAGAAAACACATCTTATTCAATTTGTAGTCCACAGCACTAAGAACAATGACTTATCATAGATGTCCAGTAAATATTTGCATAAATTTAGTCTTAGGCTGTTGGAGAACAAAAGGGGCATTGAGGTTTCCTTTTCTATCTTCAGGTTAAAATAATAAAAGAAAGACTTTAAAGGGTTGCTACTTCTCTCTCAAGGAGAATTTGAATTAGCTAAACAGCTTGTTTAAAGTATAAAAACAATGAACATGTGTGATGATATAATGAAGGAGGAATAGAAGTTTTTAAGAAAAGTTAAGTAAGAAAACTGAATGGGAATTGAATTGGGCAACTAGCTTACTAAGCAACTCAGGTCAGAGTTTCATAGCATAATTATTTTACTTGGAATACCAATGATTAACAGTAAAGATCATATATTATTTGTAAGAAACAACGCAAAACAAAATTTCCGATCAGACACTTAAAAAATGTTAACATGCATTTCAGAACCAAACTGAATTGGTTATTTTGCATTATGAATAACATGTCCCTGTTTCTTTCCATTAATGAATTTCTCTAAAGAGAGATAAAAGTGGTGATAACTAGTATGTCAGTTATCCTCATAGAGTAGTAAAGTAGAAATTGGTGAGTTATACATAAGGAGAATGGGTAATAAACTTGCTTGAGGTCATATAATAACCAGGACAAAGTATCCTTATGTTAAGGCTTATGTATAGCATTTGACTATACTGAGTCAAATTATACAGAGCCAAATTTGGAATACAAATTTGGTTCTGTAATGAGAATACACTGAGGGTGTTAAACTTTCTTGGTAAATTGAAAAATAACACGTTCTCTATTAAGTAAACAACTTAACTATTAATAACAGAGAAATGGTTAAAAGCAATATAAGTATGTTTTGGGCTGGCTATCTTGGTCCACCGAAGTGCAATCTTAGTTCAAAACAGCGATCCGTCAACGTTAGAGAGTCAATACTCTCAATTCCTCAATAAACGTTTACATAATATTTACAATATGCTGTGGGCTAAGCACTCTGCCAGGTACTGAAAATACAAACATAAATAAGAAACATTTGTGCCCCCAAGGAGTTCGGTTTAGTAGGGGAGACAGATCTAGAAGCATATAATTATAAAATGGCAAGTACAGCACTGAGAGCTATGCACAGGCCATTATGGGACCACAGAGAAGGGACCTCTGCCTAACCTACCTAGCATAAGGGAGTCAGGAGAGGCTTTTCATGCCACTGTTCTTTCAATAACATCTACCACCACTGTCATAATCATCATCAAAAGTCCCTGTAGGGACTTCCCTGGTGACACAGCAGTTAAGAGTCCGCCTGCCAATGCAGGGGACATGGGTTCGATCCCTGGTCCGGGAAGATCCCACATGCCACAGAGCAACTAAGCCTGTGTGCCATGACTACTGAGCCTGCGCTCTAGAGCCCGCAAGCCACAACTGCTGAGCCTGCGTGCTGCAACTACTGAAGCCCATGTGCCTAGAGCCCGAGCTCCACAACGAGAAGCTACAGCAATGAGAAGCCAGTGCACTGCAACAAATAGTAGCCCCTGCTCTCCACAACTAGAGAGAGACTGCGCGCAGCAACGAAGACCCAATGCAGCCAAAAAAAAAAAAAAGTCTCTGTATACACAGCCAAAAAAGTAAGCAGTAGATTCCCCACACAGATTTTAAGCAATAGTTAATATAAAAAACAGAAAAAAAATTACTGATATCTATTGACCTATATATAGAAGTTTGGGATGTCAGATTTTACTGGTAGATAAGGTGACCAAAGGAACAAGAAAAATTTAATTTAAATATTTAAATTTAATTCAAAAAATCTTTAAAAATCCTCCATCCCTGCCCCCCCCAAAAATCCTCCATCCCTCATATAGTATTTATTATATATGATAAATATATGTTTATATATGAAGGATCTGCTGATAAATCTAATAAATTGTTTGCTACACTGCAGAATAATGTTTTAAATATTCTGATTCTGATTAACTTTTCTCTCAAAGGAATTTGTATTCTTTTTTAAAAAAATATTTATTTATTTATTTGGCTGCACCAGTTCTTAGTTGCGGCATGCGGGATCTTTAGTTGCGGCATGCGGGATCTAGTTCCCTGAGCAGGGAACGAACCTGGGCCCCCTGCATTGGGAGCATGGAGTCTTAACCACTGGACCACCAGAGAAGTCCCAGGAAATTGTATTCTGAAATCAGATTTCATACTCATAATTATCTTCTAAAGCAGCAGCCCCCAACCTTTTTGGCACCTGGGACCGGTTTCATGGATGACAATTTTTCCACGGATGGGGGTGGGGGAGGGGGGATGGTTCAGGCAGTAATGTGAGTGATGGGGAGCGATGGAGAGAAGCAGATGAAGCTTTGCTTGCTCGCCGCTCACCTCCTGCAGTGTGGCCTGGTTCCTAACAGGCTGAGGACCACTACTGGCCCGTGGCCCAGGGGTTGGGGACCCCTCTTCTAAAGGATCTGCATCTACAGTGAAAAATAAAACCAATCCTTACCTGGGAAAAGAAATTTCACCTCACATAAAACATAAAGCCATATATTCTCCATGAAGCTTTTATACTATACTCCTCTAAAAGAGTGAAGCTGATGGGTGTACAGATTCTTAATAAGACATAACAGATGGACATGGTTAGTGAAACATGGTTAAGACTGAGGAGAAGAAGCAGTTGATGACAAGCAGGAAAATGTACAATTCTCACTTGCATTTAGGTGTGGGGAACTAATTTAAAAGCTACTTGAGATGCCTGTCTTAGACTTGTAAAACAGCACATTAAAAAGTTATACTGATTAAACACAGCACAATATTAAAGAATTTACATTTCATTTCAATTAGGTTTTTATACAGATAGAATTATAAACAGAGTACCAAATAACAAAATCATACAACTAAGTCAAGAAATAAGTAGAAAGAGGTAAGAAAATAGTACCTATTTTGGCTAAACAATCTGACAATGGCCAAATACTGTTTGAATAATAATGACTAAAATCTTGGAGCATTCTACATTGCAAAGAGTACAAACCTGCAGAGAGGAGATCATACAATAATCAGAGATTTCAACAAGCAAATGAAATGTTTAGCAGAGAAAAGTAAATCAGCTACTCTAACCCTGACATCTATGTTTCTTTTTCCCATGAGGATTCACTCCATTATTAGAGCTTCTCTAAGACTTTTTTCTCTCCTTTAAATGTGTTTAATTTGCACTGAAAAACGCTGAAGTAACACAGCAGAAATTCCTTTAAGAGGAAATAATATCATTGTTACAGAGCAAAAAATATTTACTAACATATACTTTATCACAATCATGTCTTACCTGAACAATTTCTATTTTTGCTTTCCTCACAGTTTTTTGTTTCAAATTCTTAACAGTGGATCACATCTTATAATTGACTGTAGAATTCTAATATACACTTGCAGGCGCCAAAGAATGACTAATCAATAAAATGGAATAAAGCAAACTGAAATCAGAAAGGCATTCAATCAACATAGATAGGTAACCTATAAATTGCAAATAACAAGGGAGGGGAAGAAAGACAGAACTGAAAAGAGAAAAAGACAACTTGCATTACAGAAACCTCCCAGCTTGCCCCACACAGACCCTAAAATTACTGGTGGAACATTTTGGTATTGGCTCTGAAATTGGATCGAATCTACTTTCTGATACCAGTCTTTGGCATAAATCTGCATCTTGTTCCTACAACTGATGATTCCTCATTGTTTTAAGTTCTTAGAAAGCTTCTGTGCAAGGCAATATGTACAATCATTATCTGTATGTAATCTGAAATCCAACCCGCGAGGAAACAAGCCTTGATTAAACCAGTGTTAGAAGCCCCTCTCTGAACATGTCAAGTCCCTTTCCCACTGCCTTTCTCTTTGGATTGTCTCTTCTCTCTCCTGCTATTGGAAGAATTCTTCTAGTGCAGAGGATGGATGGAACAAGGGCTGAGGATCAAGTTACTGAGCATTTCTGAGCTAAGGAGGAAGAATGAGAGGCTGCTTTCCTCATTCTGTGGTTCTCAGGATGATTCCAGAAATGACATTCAAATTCAAGTCTAAAGTTATTTTTATAATGTATGCTCTGACTGAAGGATCTCCAACTAAACTGTCTTTTCAGAATTGAAGTATCAATGTCTTTTCCTATTACCTCTACTGTTGGATGGTCTCCTGTCTGTCCTGCTCTTGGGGTGACCCTTCTGGTGGAGGGGAAAGGTAGCTGGTCCCATGGCTGAGGGTCAAGTTACTAAGCCCTATATCAGTTCTGCTGAGCAGGAAGACAGACTACTGTGTCCCTGGAAATTTTCTTCTTGGGGCATCTGGAAAGGCTCAGGATTCAAGGTTGGGTTAAACTTCAATAGTTGATTCATGGAAGCCAAGTCACAGCTTGAAGCTCTTCCTTGGATCTGTGGGTTTAGATAGGGAGGTGATGCTCAAGGCTCTCAAATTTCTAAAAGTTGACCCAGAAAGGACTCCGGCCCAGTTTGGGCCTTCCAAAAGTTCTAAAAGAAAAAAAACGGAGACAATCTGACATTTATTAGGGATCTGTATGTACTAGGAACTAGGCTAAGAGATGGGGACACAACAGCGAACAAAACATAGTATCTAGTCTCAAGAACAGTTTAATGAAGGAAAGAGCTGAAATAGAATGTTTCAGCATTACGATACAGGTGTGAGTGAGCAAGGTGTTAATGGAGCAGAAGAAGTTGGCATCCAACTCTGTTCAGTCTACTGGGAACTTCCTTCTTTTCTAAAGCACTGTCCTAATCTTTAAATTAGACTTCAACATCCTCCAAGTCCTCTATATCACAACCTATGTTTTCCAATATTACAAATATTGCCAGTCCACATGGAAGTTATTCACCCTTCCATTACTTCATATGTATCATTCCTAATGTCAGAAATATCCTTCATCCTCCTACCCATCAGTCCTTATTATTTGCATACTCAAACTACATAGCAGGGCTTCCCTGGTGGCGCAGTGGTTGAGAGTCCGCCTGCCGATGCAGGGAACACAGGTTCGTGCCCCAGTCCGGGAAGATCCCACATGCTGTGGAGCGGCTGGGTCCGTGAGCCGTGGCCACTGAGCCTGCGCGTCCGGAGCCTGTGCCCCGCAACGGGAGAGGCCACAACAGTGAGAGGCCCGCGTACCGCAAAAACAAACAAACAAAAAACTACATAGCAATATAGTATAGTATAGCTGTTCTCACACATTAGTGTTCATAAGAATCCCATTGGGAAGCTTGTTAAAAATGCAGAGCCCCGGATCCCATATCCAAGAAATCTGATTCAGCAGGTCTAGTATGGGACCTAGAAATCTTTTTATATAGTTAGCCAGTATAATTTTTATATATTGTATATAAATTATACATAATATTAAAATTATATATAATTTTGATACCTGTTGTCTACAAAACATACTTTGAGAAACACTGTCATAATGGTTAAAAACATGAGTTTTTCTAGTCTGGGTTTGAATCCTACCCTTTTCACTTATTCACTATAGCACCATGGGCAAATTTTATTTCACCACTGAGTCTCCCTTTCTTCACCTATATGAGGATAATGATAACACATTCACCTTTGTGAAGTTTAAATGAGACAAGAGGTACGAAGCAGTTGGCAGAGTGCCTGGCACATGGTAATGACTCAATAAATGCCAATTATTGTTATCAGCTTTATTAACAATAATTTAAAAATTAGCTTTTCTAATCAAGACCATCTGAATCTGGTTGGTTTGTCTCTCTAAGCATTTACGTTACTTAGATGCCCTCTTACGCAAATTCAAGTTACTCTCATTCATATCTAGGCGGTCCATGTTTTTCATGACAATTTGTTTAAAACTGAAGTGGTGAGCCAAAGGCAGCCCACAGCCCCAAGATGATATTAATGACATACTGTCTATCACAGGATTCTTGGCAAAACTGCAAACTAGGTGATTTGATTTTGGTGTTCTATCAATTTCAGTCATTTTTCCCCTCTCTCCATCCTCATCCCCACCCCACATATGTGTGACCCATTTGACTATAAAGGTGTTTAAGGGACTTCTCTGGTGGTCCACTGGTTAAGGATCCACCTTCCAATGCAGGGGACCCAGGTTTGATCCCTGGTCGGGGAACTAAAATCCCACATGCCGCAGGACAACTAAGCCCGCACACTGCAACTACTGAGCCCGTGCGCCACAACTAGAGAGAAGCCTGCACACTGCAATGAAAGACCTGACACAGCCAAATAAATAAATAGATAAATAAATAAATATTTAAAAAATAAAGGTGTTTAAAAGTCAGAAGTGATGAATTTTACTCATAGTTCCCTAGCCACCAATTTCCCATAGATTTAGTGTAGCCAATGGCAAGATTTAAAGTTATATGTGTATTCTGCGTGAACTTAGGATTTGACTGCATTGTTTTCACATATATAAAACAATGTCATATATTTATACACATATTGTTTATATATACATATACATATTTATATATATATACACTTACATACATTTATATATATAAATAATATTTATCTGTTTTATTACTGTATGTTTTTCAGTGTATACTCAATAAATCTGACAGATTTTTAAAGAAATGGTATGTCTAGATGAGATCTTACAAACACCCATGCATCATCTTCAATCACAGTTATATGGGATACATATTTGTATAAAGAGCTGATATTGGTTCCTTGGTACAGTTAATAATTACTCTTATGTAGTATTTATGTAATGCTTTTGGAGTAGCAAATTACTTCCATTAAAATTATCAGCCCACCAGACACTACCGAGCCTGCAGTTATGCTGGCCAGAGTAATATATTTGCCATTGACAAAGCCAAAATCACAACTTATTATACTGAAGCAAATTAATCAAACTGAAGTGTCTGCCATATTGTAGGTGTTTTCTATATACCTGTTGAATGGATGAATGAATGAATGTACAAACAATGTTACCTTTATACACATCTACTGGACCAAAAAGAAGTAAGCACATTATTTTATCTTAAAAAAAACCCAAAACACTAAAACTAAAAACAAGCAAGTTTTCCATTAGATCTCAGTTAAAACCTATCTAATTCCTACAGATCACTACATTAACTCAAATTTAAATTACGATTATTTAATTTTACTTTAGTGAATTAAAAACCAATCTTTCTTGCATATGATATGCGAAATATTAAGCATTTCAGCAAAGAATATGTAGCTTGAAGCAACTTAATATTATAAATCTAGAACTCAGAAGTGCTCTTAACAAGACTTAAAAGACGTCCAATAAAAGCAATAAAAATCTATTTCATTTTTATATATAATATTGAAGGTAGAAAACACAATTTTTCCTCTATGCTGAAACTCATAACGAACGAGTACTATTTCTAGAAAATGCATGCCTACTGAGACCAGCCATATTATTAGATAAACATAAAAGTAGAGCTCACTTTGGTTTTAGCTCTATTGAATACAACCTTTCTTTAAGCTTATTATTTTTACTTTCACTAACTTTATATGATTTTATGAAAAGTATTTTCCCAATTTTAAACATAAAATAACTTAGGGAAAAACAAGCAACATGGTCAATTCAAAGAATGTATATTTTGCCATTTGAATTACTGGAGGTCTGAATAGGAAAAATAGAAGAGGTTGAGAATGATTATTTAAGAAGATCAACAAAATGCTTATAATATTTTTAGATGCTGATGCCTAGCCTTTACTTTCCCCAAACTGATAATTATGCCAAAGATTTTATATATCTACTAGAGCATTACATCATTACAATTTCTGTAACAGGTGCAAATAAGTATTTTAAAGATAATAAGCAAGAAGCATTTCTGCTTTTCAGCAGAATGCTATTTTCATAAGAGCTTTTTCTTATTGACTTTCAATAAAGAAGTCAAAATTCTTGTTTCAAAGTCTTAAAGAATAGCAGGTAGAATATATAACTACCAATCATTAAAGTCATGTGCTTCTATAAAGGTCAGAGATTTTTCTTCTACTTGTTCAGAAAGTTCAGAACAGAGATAGTTGAACTAATTCATGAGTTGAAATTTAGTCGCTCAGAAAAGCCAAAGAAAAGGATAATTAATTGCTATGGCTAAGATTTAAAATATATGTAAATTAAGGATATTAAGCAATATTTTAGCTGGTTAGCGTATTGACATGAAGTGTATACATCCACTAATCCAATGTTTTATGAGCGAAGAATCTATAGACTCACAGTCAAGTAATAAAGCTTTCAGGGCTAATGAACTATTTATAGTCAGTGTTGAGAAGGTACTATTGCATTTGTATATGCCTTGAATATGTGTTTATTAGTTAAAGACTATGATATTTTCTGCCTCTCTTCATTCCCTAATCCACTTCTGGATGTACAAAGACTTACGAGTGCTCCTAGAACGGTTAAAAATTGTTTTAAAAATCAAAGACCTATTCTGGAGAAAAGATCTTGTCAGCCACAAAAAAGTGATGTTGAAAAAGTACTAGCAATATCTACCTTCTGCATTCCCAGCACCACCACCCCCTGTGACGTTACAGGGACTCCCACACAATAGCGAAAGTACATGTAAGTGTCAGAACTTCATCTGCATTGTTCCTATCATTTATAAAATACTCTCACTTATATTATATTGCTTAATCCTCATGAATGATTCTTCCTTGTTAGGTTACCTCAACAAGCAAGTATTACCAGCCCCAAGTAGATGATGTAGCTCCTTAAGTACATAATAGAGCTAGGATAATTATATGGGTCTCCTGGTATCTAGTTAAGTGACTTTGCCACTGTAGTATTGTAAACTTTAAGTACTCAAATACCTTCACTTGGTTACCTGTGGTTATCTTGGTAGACAAGATGTTACCTGATCTGGGGAGAAAATTTGCTACGTACTTGCAATAAGAATATATTATTTTAGAACACAGTGGTCACCAGCTAAAGTGCATACTATATGATTAAGAGATTCAAAGTCGGAGTATAGACAGATACATGGAATATGTGCAAGGCTCAACAAAATACTGTACTCACAGATGGAGAGACAAATGCGCAGAAAAAAAAATGAAACTATGTGACACTCCCCTAACCAGCTGCAGCATGCTGAATTATAATAGGCGCTCGAACACTGGAACTGACAAGCTACATAACATATCAATTAAAAAATATGTGTAGCCTGACAGAATTTAGGGAAGAGTAAAAAGTATATACTTTGCTGAGTAACAATTCAAGAATACAAATACTGACTGGGAGACCATAATTGATAAACAAGACATATATTCCAGTAATAGGATATACTTGTCACAGCTTTCCATCTAGTTGGACCTTCTCCAAAAGATCTACACTCTAAAATGTCTTCTGAGGTTAATTGCAGAGCTGTCTCTTATTTTTCCAAACAAAAATATACTTTTTTACCCCGACAGTAAAAGTTGTGCATACTCATTGTGAAAAGACTTCAAACACAGAAACACACAAAGTACAAATGAAAACTCCCCATAATCCCACACCTTACAGCTCAATTCAAATTTTCTAAACTTTGCCCTATGTCTTGAAAATATGTATGTATAATGAATTATATGCATTACATATAAATATCTTTGTTATATAAATATTTCATATCAATATGAAACATATTATTAAAACTCATTAAATAGTGTTAAATAGTAATATATTTGAAAACCTAAATGCAAGCATACCATACATACTATTCTGCAATTTATATTTTTAATCTCTTAACAATTTATCCCTTAACTTCACAAGGGATAAATTCCATTTATCCTAATTCCAAGGGTAATTCTTTCATAGCCACAGTTGATTCAGAAAGAGAAATTCACTAAATGATACAAACAGAATAAACCATTTTTAAGATTCTAGACTTATTTTCACCTATAAATCCTAAAGAAAGTAAAAGAAAAGTGTTTCATTACACAAAAGGAATATTTTGACTGTGTCTAATATATAGTTTTGACTAACTATATCTGACATAATTTAGTATTCAAATGAAAAAATCTGACTGATGAAGATTCAATTTGTCATGTCTAGAAGGCAATCTGTAACAAAAGCTCGAACGTTTGGCTAAGCAATTTCATTTCTAGGCATTTATCTTAAAGAAATAATTAAGAATATATTCAAAGATTTAGTTTGAAGGACGTTTATGGTAATATTTTTTTTATGATAGTAGAAAAAAATCTAAATGTCCAACTACAAAGAATTGGTTAAAATACACTATATCATGTTTAATTGATGGACTACTACAAAGTGACTTAAAATAATTTTATAGGAATATATTTATTGAACTGAAAATATTTTCACAAGATATTAGGGGGCTACATAGGTATACTTATATTTCTTAGGAAGTTAAATACACACCTATCATATTTCTAGCCATTCCATTCACTGGTATTTAACCAAGAGAAAAGTAAGCATATATCTATACATAGATTTGTACATGGATACTTATAACCATTTTATTTGCAATAGCTAGAAATTGGAAACCACCCAAATATCCATAACAGGTGAATGGATAAACAAATTGTGTTATATCCAGAGAAGGGAATACAACTCAGCATTAAAAGGAGTCAACTACTGATACATGCAACAATATGGATGAATCTCAAAATAATTATGCTGAGTAAAAGAAGCCAGACAACAATGAGAGTGTGTGTGTGCGTATACATGATTCCATTTATATCAGATTCTAGAAGGCTAATCTATAGTGACAGAAAGCAAATCAGTGGTTGCCTGGGGGTAGGGGGTTAGAAGGAGGAACAGGTGAGAGGGAAGGATTACAAAGGGATATGACGAAGCGCTGAGGGGGTGGGGGACCCGTTCATTATCTTGATTGTGGTGATGGTTTCATGGGTTAATACATATGCCCAGATTTTTCCAGTTGAATAGTTTAAATGTACAATTTACTGTATGTCAATTATACCTTAACAAAGCTGTCAAATCACACAAACACACACACAAACTATACTTATGCTATCATCCCATTGCTTTGCTTGAGATCTAAAACACAAATGGAAAAGCGCTTAAAACATAAACATGTAGTTTAATGAATTATTATAAATACCTATATGAGCACCACTAAGGTCAAGCAACAGAACATTTCCAGCATGCCAGAAGCACCTCCCCCACACGTTCCCCTTCCTAGTCACAACTTCCTCCTTCTCCCCAGAGCTAACCCTATTCTGACTTTTATGGCAATCACTTCTTTTATAAAAAATAATGTTCTTTTACTATCTCAGTATGTATCCTCAAACAATATAGCTTAGTTTTTACATATTTTGGGATTTTATATAAATAGAATGTGTTCTTCTGTGTCTGTTTTTTTTTCCACAATAACATGTTTTTAAGAATCATTCACAGAGTGTAGTACATTGGTTTTTATTGCTGTATAGTATTCTGTTGTATAAATATACTACAATGTATTTATCCATCCTACTGTTGGTAGACATTTTGGTGCTTCCAGTTTGGGACTATTAAAACAATACTGTTATGAACATTCTTTTAGGTGCATTCTTATCTATATGTGCATGAAATAGAATGAAATTTCTGCCCCAATGTTCAGAGCAGCACTATTTACAACAGCCAAGACATGAAAGCAACCCAAGCACCCATCAAGAGACAACTGGATTAAGAAGATGTGGCATTCGCGCATGCGCGTGTGCACGTGCGCGCGCGCGCGCACACACACACACACACACATATACACACAAAATGGAATATTACTCAGCCATAAAAAGAGCAAAATACTGCCATCTGCAGCAATGTGGATGGACCAAGAGAATATTACGTTTAGTGAAATAAGTCAGACAAATACTATATGATATCACTTATACGTGGAATCTAAAAAAAATAATACAAATGATGTATACGTAAATAGAAACAGACTCACAGATATAGAAAATGAACTTGTGGTTACCCAAGGGGAGAGGACAGGGGTGAAGGACAAGTTAGGGGTATGGGATTAACAGATACAAACTATTATATATAAAACAGATAAGCAACAAGGATCTATTGTACAGTACAGGGTATTATACCCATTATCTTATAATAATCTAAAATGAAATATAATCCTCGAAAATACTGAATCACAGTGCTGTACACCTGAAATTAACACAATTTTGTAAATCAACTATACTTCAATTAAAAAAAAAAGAACACCCCCCCAAAATTTCTGGGTCACAAGGTATATTTATATTTTAGTTTACTTAATAATTTACATACTACCAAGAGTATATGAGAGCTCCTGTAGCTTCATATCTATGTGTTATCTTCATAGCACTTATTGCTACCTGAAAATTTCTTGTTTACTTTTACTTGTTTAATATTCATCTTCCCCTAGTGTAGAGTGTAACCTCCAGAAGAGCAAGGACTTGGCCTGTCTTGTCCACTGCTCTACTCCTAGTACCTGGAACAGTGACTGGAACAGCACTCAACAAACAACAGAGGCTGAACAAATATGTGTTGAATTACTAAATAAGTAAGTGAAAATTCTAGCCTATTAGTAAGTTCAGCCTGGGCTAAACAGAAGGACAACTGGCTTTGCTCAGAGTCTTATATGTTATGCAATAAAAATATTTATGTTATGTAATAAAAAATGGATACATAATAACTTAAATAACATGATTCTAACTACTGAAAACTATGTGCATATACAGAGAATAAAAGTTGAAGGAAATAAACCAAAACTTAGTAATACTTGATTGGGTCTTCTCTCTTCTCCCCACTTCTACCCCTACCTTTTACATATTTTCCAAAATTTCTTCAAAAAATGTATTATTCTTGTGAAAAAGGTAAACTTAAAAGAATGAACTACTGATACATATAATAACATGGATGAATCTCACAGACATAGGTTCAATAAAAGAAGTAGACATAAAAGAGTATTATTCCATTTATCTGAAATTCAAAAACAGGCAAAACTCATCTATGGTGACACAGATCAGGCTAATGGTTACTTTGCGAGGATACAGACTGGGAGGGAACATGAGGGAGCTTTCTAGGGTAATGGAAATGTTCTCTGTCCTGTCCTAGGAGATGTGTACCTAAGAGGAATCATAAGTAGAAAATTCATCAAGCTATAAACTTAAGATATGTGTACTTTATTGTACATAAATTATAATTCAATTTTTATTTTTTTTTTGACTGCACCCCGCGGCTTGCAGGATCTTAGTTCCCTGACCAGTGATCAAACCCAGGCCCCGGCAGTGAAAGCACCAAGTTCTAACCACTGGACCTCCAGGGAATTCCCAATATACTTCAATTTAAAGAAAAGGAAAACATGTAAATGAAGAATGACTGGATAGGAACAAAAAATGGAAATGGCTTTTATGGTTTTCTGATTTTTTGTAACCACATATTCCAATTGAAATAAATAATAGAGGTCCAGAAAGCTTTTAAGTATGTTAGTCAAGAACGTATTGACAGTATTAGATTTGTAAATCAAATTCCTCAAACCATGGAGAAGCAAAACCTTCCCACAACAGTTTCTGAGTTTTTTAGTTTTCCTTTTCTTCAGATTCTTTTACTTTATGCAGCATGAGACATATTGTACATTTAGAATATAAGTTTGCAAATAAACTAACAGGTGAAACTAACAGGTAGCAGAGCTTTTCTCATTTCAAGCAAATCTGAATTTTCCAAAATCAATGATAATAATACTGCTCTCAACAGCAGAAGTCCTGAGAGCAGTCATCTAAAGCATGAGATATATGCCATGTGGCTAATATGTTAGGAAAAATGCTTCCCTTTTTCTCAGTTCCTTGTGGGAAAATAGGATTTTCTACATTTCTTTGACACTGGTAGGTGTTAAATATGTTGTCTTACTATAATGCCAATTGGTTATTTTTATTATTATTTTTGGCTCTCAAGGTACTGCCTACTTTTCATGAATCAGTAAAATCAATATTCAAAGATTTTTTGCTATTATCAAAAGGTTGTTATTGAAAAATAAAATCTATTCATACATTTGTAATGATTGCCTGACTACTCTATACTTTAAAACGTTAATATATCTTAAAATCGAAACAAGCCCTACCTCATTCATTCAACTACTGAGTGCCTATTATGTGTAAGGCACTTTACTAGGTGCTGAGGATACAGAAAATGAATAGATATTGATCCTGCCCTCAAGAAACTCAGAGTGGAGTAGAAGATACATAAACTGATAATGGTACTTTACAACAGACAAAACCATGAGAATGTGAATGAATTTGTTTTAGATTAAACTGGCAACTGTGCATAGGATAGATTGGTAAGGGAATACTAGAGGCGAGAGAGCACTTAGAATGCTAATCATGAGCTGGAGGTGAATTAATGAGAGATGAAATGAGGGTTAAGGTAATAGAAATATAAAGAACAGAAATGAAAAATATTTTAAAGAAAAAATTTGTTAAGACTAGTCAACTAAGGAGATAATAACATAAAGAAGAAGACTGAATCAAAGACATTCAGTGGTGATAAGAATGGTCAAACGGGTGACAGACTTTTGGACATAGGTAGAGCTTATTTAGAAGAGAATATGCTCAGTTTTATAATTTATTCTCCAGATATCAAGGTAGAAAGTAAGGATCTGGAGGTCAGGCTAATGCAAATGCTCAGGTCAAAAATTTGAGAATCATCTTCCTAGAGGCACTGAAGCCTTCAGAATAGAGGAGCTCACAGTGAGAGAATGTACAGAATTCCTTCTCTTAGGGGACGGAAAAATGAGACAGGTAGACAAGTCTTAAGCAGGAAAAGAAACCTGTCACAGAAAAGAATTTCCAAGAAAAAGAGAGTGCTTACTGTGTGTCAAATTGCTGCAGTGAAGACAAAGAATGAGGACTAAAAAGAAGCAAGTAGACTTGGCCATGTGGTTGGTCACTGATAAACCTTTCCCAGATGCTATATTGTCACTGAGTTTGTTAACTCTTCACCCTGCAAATTATCTCTGCTTGTTATGATTGTCTGTTTTTTTCCTGACTTTCTTCAGAACTTTTCTCATACTTTCTAATAGCATTTATCACATACCATATTCTTGCATAGCTGTATCTTTAATTCTCTCTTTAGACAGTACCCTCCCCCTCAAACACCTAGGTAAGAAACCTGATAATTATTTCTTGAATCAAGAGCCAAATAAATGGCCCATAATGGGATAATGAAGCAAAGAGAAAATGTTATAATACTTATCGTTTACTTTGCCAGTAGTGAAGCTAGATATTTATTTTTTTAAAATCCTGATATTTAATGAAAAGCAAATCTATTAAAAATGACTGAACACAGGACCAAAAGAGATTAGTTTGCGTGCTTCAAGATAGACTGAGAACTAGCCGGTTTTCCCCTCCTACGTCGAATCCTGGAAATGACCGAAAATTAATTAGTCATCACCTGAGAACATAAGGAATTGAAGAGCTAGAAGCTGGGGATATTCTGTGATTTACAACAGACTACATCAAGCTAAAGAGAAAAATCAAGCGTAAGATCAATATGGATCTTCAAAGGTAATACAGATACAAAATGGCCACAGAACTATCAGTGCTCCACGTCCAAAGGCAGAATATAGGAACAGAAGAGGACCAAGGAGTAATCAACAGCATTATTAGGTGGAATACCACAGTGGGTGCAGCCAACTCAAATCAGCCTGTATTCATCTCCTGCATAACACTCCTGGCAGTGACAGAGGGTATATGACCCCAGGAGGGAGTACTGTATATAAGATCTTAGAGAGACAGGGCAGTGTCCTAGGAGACTGGTGATACCTAGAAAGAAAAGGAAACATTCATTCCCAAAAGATCAGCCACCAGGATATCTAGCCCAGAAATACTTCTACTCGCTCCTTTATTCTCACTGAAAATTGAGTGAAAACTCCAATGGCAGGTTTTAGCCCTCTTCCCAAGCAAGCTGCATAAACAGAGGCAGAGAAGAGTCTAACAAGGAATTTCAATTATAAAAATACATATGTAATCAAAGGATAAGCAAATGCATGAGGAATATAAATCTCATTTAAGACAGAAAACAAGTTCAATCAACAAACACACCTAAAGAAAGAGTTAAAAATATAATTGGAATAGGATTTTAAAATAAGTACGTTGACTTCCACTTCTAGCCATAATATAGAACAGGAACCAGATGTACCCTTTAAAACAACTAGAAAACTGGCCAAAATATATAAAACAACTTTTAAGAAAAGATGACAAAATCCAAAGACTTGACAATGTAAAGTTCACAATGTCTGGCATCCAATAAAAAACAGTGTTTAGACACTGGACAAAAGGCAACACAGACCTATGATTCCTAAGAGAGGGGAAACAAACAAGGTGAGGCCTACGATCTCCTGACTTTCTGTGTGGAGGCACACTCTGAACTTCAGAGCAGGGTCAGAGATCGAGATCCCAAGCAGAGCACAGGTGTCTTGCGGAGTAGAGGAGGCAGAAATGAGAATTCAAGAAGTCTCAGGTTTCTGGAAGATGTGGGGTTAAGTTCTGGAGAGGAGGGAGTGACGCAGAAAAAAAAAAGAAGTTCACAAATCTGCATGGGGTGCCATTAAGTCTTTGCTAAATTCTAAGATATGTGTGTACAAGATCAAATTCTACAAGGTTGGGCAAGGAATGACTGGGGTGCTGTGAGCTACATAGTTCCCAGAGCTCACATAGGGCTGAGATCATTCAAATTTCCACCAGCCAAAGTGGAGAGTTCTCACTGATCATTCAAGGCACTCAAGTAGAGACCTTAGTAGTGAGGCTAAATTGTTTCTAGTGTAAAGGTTATACTTTAACACCCACCCTAACAAAACCTGAAAGGATCAAAAAGAACTATAAGTAACTTAACTGCCTACCAAATCTCAACACTCTTTAAGAAAAGATGACAAAATCCAAAGACTTGACAATGTAAAGTTCACAATGTCTGGCATCCAATAAAAAAAAGCACTAGACATAACAAAAAGCAGGAAAATGTAACCTATAGCCAGGAGAAAAACAGACCATAGAAACAGACCCAGATATGATATAAATGATGGAATTATCAAAAACTAACAATAAAAGGGTTATTTTAATTATGTTCAAGTATTTAAAGGAAAACACAGTGATGAGAAAAAAAGGAACATCTAGAGATAAGTATAATGTTTACTATCTTCCCAGTCTTTCTGTGTGGAGGCACACTCTGAACTTCAGAGCAGGGTCAGAGATCGAGATCCCAAGCAGAGCACAGGTGTCTTGCGGAGTAGAGGAGGCAGAAATGAGAATTCAAGAAGTCTCAGGTTTCTGGAAGATGTGGGGTTAAGTTCTGGAGAGGAGGGAGTGACGCAGAAAAAAAAAAGAAGTTCACAAATCTGCATGGGGTGCCATTAAGTCTTTGCTAAATTCTAAGATATGTGTGTACAAGATCAAATTCTACAAGGTTGGGCAAGGAATGACTGGGGTGCTGTGAGCTACATAGTTCCCAGAGCTCACATAGGGCTGAGATCATTCAAATTTCCACCAGCCAAAGTGGAGAGTTCTCACTGATCATTCAAGGCACTCAAGTAGAGACCTTAGTAGTGAGGCTAAATTGTTTCTAGTGTAAAGGTTATACTTTAACACCCACCCTAACAAAACCTGAAAGGATCAAAAAGAACTATAAGTAACTTAACTGCCTACCAAATCTCAACACTCTTTAAGAAAAGATGACAAAATCCAAAGACTTGACAATGTAAAGTTCACAATGTCTGGCATCCAATAAAAAAAAGCACTAGACATAACAAAAAGCAGGAAAATGTAACCTATAGCCAGGAGAAAAACAGACCATAGAAACAGACCCAGATATGATATAAATGATGGAATTATCAAAAACTAACAATAAAAGGGTTATTTTAATTATGTTCAAGTATTTAAAGGAAAACACAGTGATGAGAAAAAAAGGAACATCTAGAGATAAGTATAATGTTTACTATCTTCCCAGACATAAGGGAATAAATCACATCTAAGAAAAAAAAATGGGAAAAAGAACCAATTGTAGAACTTGGAAACAAAAAGCTTCAGTGTTGAAATACAAACCTCAATTGACTTGAGAAACCTGAAGCCTCAGCAATGGAAAATACCTTGAATCAGTATAACTGACCCAGAAGAATTCCCCCAAAACTCAGGAACTGATGGCACAAGGAACTCTGAAAGTTGGTATGAGTGAAGCTAAACTAAGGGTGATCAGTTGAAGACATTTTAAGAAGCAACTCAATCCCCAAATCTCAACCCTCATTCCACGTAACTGGGTGTGTGCCCTGACTTCTACTCCAGTAGAAATCTGGAGACTTAGTCTCTTGAGAGACTAAAACAGAGGGTTCCTAAACTAGGGATCCTAGGCACAGCTGAGGACAGGGATACCACTGAAAACAAGAGGATTACATAAACATATGCATACTGGATACTGACATGCCTCAGTCTTCCTTACCCATGAGGTAACCAAGCTTTTACCCTCTTGGTAGAAGACTGGAAGAATCTTCTTGTCAACTCAAGAGTGAATATACAAACACTGGGTATCTCTAATAAAAGAACACAGTCAGATCACTCCTATAGTTAAACTCATAGCTGACAAATCCCATCCACTGGCTTAGTTTCTAGTCAGCTTCTTAGTTCCTCGTTCTTGCCAGGAATTGACAACCAAATACGTCTAGTAATCATCTAAAAAAACCTCCTAACATAAAATACATAAACCACAACAACAGAAAAAAATCAAATTGGAGGAAAAAAGGAGAAGAAAACGCAGCAAAAGTATTGTTCTCAGAGAGCTAAGAAATTGTAAAATCATCAAATAAGAAACAGGTGTTCCTTTTAAAGGAACAATCAGGGAAAGAAATAAACTTACAGATATCAAAAATATGATAGCCAAAGAAAAGTTGGAAGAAAACTTTTATAAAATCCCCAGAAAGCAGAGCAGAAAGACAAAAACATGGATAACAGGAGAATAAAAAAGAAAAGAAAATTCAAGGGCCAGTCCAGGAGGGTCAATATCTGAATAATAGGCATTCGTGAGAGAGAAGAAAAAGAAAATTAGGGAAGGAAACCATCAACTAATTCAAGGCAATTTTCTAGAACCAAAGTATATGAGTTTCTAGATTAAAAGGGCCCACCAATAGCTCAACACTCTGAAGCAAAACAGACCTACACTAAGTTGTATCATTGTGGAATTTCAGAAGACTGGGGACAAAGAGAAGATCGTATGAACTCACAGACAAAAACCAATAATTCTCAACAAAGCATCAGGAACTGGATCACTCAAAGCTTTTCAAAAGCAATCCTGGAAACTACAAAATAATGGGACAATGTCCTCATTACTCTGAAGGGAAAGTATTTCCAACTTAAAATTCGATTCCAAGACAAACTATTAAATATTATGGATGACATGCAAGATCTCAAGGCATGTAAGGTTTCAAATATTTACTCCTATACACCCTTTCTTCAGGTTTCTGCTCAAATATGTATCAGAGAGGCTTTCCTTGACCACCTTTTATAAAGGAACAAATCTTCATCCCCATCCTGGTTTTCCTACCCTTCTTACCTCCTCTGAAACAGTGACATAGTACATTTTCTTTTAATCCGCTCAACCTAAAACACTCTCACTAAAATATAAGGTCTAAGAGGGAAAGGACTATATGTTTATTGATGTGTTCTGAGCACCTAGAACTGTATCTGATATACAACAGACCCTCTCTAAACAATGTATTCCTGTGACAGAAATAAAAAAATAAAATTTCAAAAGTAGACATGGAGCAATAGCACAGACTATCTATTCATGTATGAGGATAAAATGCAGGCACTTTCAGATGTATAAGGTCTCAGTGGTCTCTTTCAGAGACCTTTCTCTGAAAGAAGAATATTCTCCAAAAGGGGAAGAAAAGATCATTCCCTATGTGGACTATAGTTTCCCCATTTACCTTAAGTAGGAAATCTATCTCTCTTACCACCTTAATCAGCAGATAAATTCTACCTCTGGTTCTCCCCTTTCACAAACAAAGAAATAGCTTTCTCTGAATTAATTCAACCTTACTGAAATTCCTAAATACAATGGTTCACTTAATAGAAATTCATGTTTAAAGACACAGAAAACACAGACTGCCAAAGCCTCACATTAACAGAATTCGGCTGGGTATGGTTATGGCCAAGAGCAGAATAGCTGATGCTTCTCCCTCTCCCTTCACTGTAGCCTAGCTGCAGCTACAGCTGCCAGACATGGGAGAAGCTCACTGCTCACAGAACAGAATGTCAGCTTTGAACCATAACTAAAGGCAAGCTGCCAATAATCAGCAGGAGATAGCTGAAATTAATACAGAAGTTAACAGGAAAACTGGACTGCTTTTCAGAAACTAGTCTATTCAATTAAGCCCTGTTATGCTTATATTTCCAAACATGTGAAGCTTAAAAACAATTTATTTAATCATTTCTGACAAATCCATTTCATTCATCAAATGTTCAGAAAACTGTTTCCTAAGATTTGTAGACATCAGCTCTTTAGACCTAGAAAACTGACCATGAACTCTTCTAGTACAGTAGTCAAGTCCCTTATTTTTTTCTTTTCAATCCCCCACACTAGGCATAGTATCAAACACATAGTACTTAATAAACTTAAACAATTCCCTCATTTCTAGAAGACACTGAGGTTCAGAAATGTTATATGGCTCACCCCACGATGTTTATATTAGAAGTCAGATCTAGGACTAGCACACAGACCTCACTTGGGATTTTTCTTTTAATGTTTGACGGAATTTTAAAAAGATGAGGGGAGACCAACAGCAACTTTTTGGATCATGAATCATGGTGGCTCTTTCATGCAGTTAGCAGTCCCTAAAAGTTAACTAGAAAAATTTATAAGTAATCCAATTAGATAAAGTAACTGTTACAAGTGTCTAATAAAAATTCAAAAGGAAATACCCTAAATTTTATATCCAAGGACAGGCTAATTTTATCTGTGTGAACTGAACATTTACATACCCCTTCTGAAGTATACACCAATTTAATATCTTTCTACATTGACATCTAACCTCAGGCACGTGAAAGCAACATTTGCCGATACATCTGCACAATAGATTATGTTCAGTTAATTAAGCTCATAAAACATGTGAGGGGGTTGTCATTGGGAAGGTAGACAGGGGCTACATTATTACATCAATTCTATATGAAATCCTGATTTTATACACTAAAGGCAATGAGGAACAATAGAAATATTTTAAGCAGAAAACTGACAAGGATCAGATCTGCATTTTAGAAAGATCATTTTGACAGCAACATGGAAGACGGATTAGAAGAGGTACAGATCTGGAGCCAAAGAGACCTTAGGCTGCTGAAGTAATTAAAGTGAGAAATGATGAAGGTCAAAAGTAAAGCACTGATGGAAGAAATTGGAGAAGTGAGGACAGATTTAAGCACTACCGCAACCTGGAACCCTGGTCAATAATTTTAAAACCCAAAGAATTAAAACTTAAGTTAGAGCCATACTGGTGTTATAAAGTGAGTAAAACCTTCAAAGTTTATTTAAACGTATAATGAAAGGCAAATGAACAACTTTTCTAACACTACCTTTATGCTGTTAAGATAGTAACTAAAGGCCGCAAAAATTGTCACTTAGTTTCTCTGAGTAACCAAGTGTCTAAAGGTATTTTGGCTAAAACAAAGCCCTTTTTCAGTCACCAGAGCCAGCATCCTAATACGTTACCACTGAAAGGGAAAGACAGGAAATGAATCAATAAACCTCAGGCACATGCTTGGCCTGGAAAGACACAGAATATCAAGGAGCAGAAATCTGAAAACAAAGGCCTTGGGTAATTTAATTACCAGGCCGGAATCTGCTGACTGCCGGTTTAATTGTTTGAACAGTGCCGAAACGGTCTGACAAGGTGACCACCCTAAGATTTTGCACCATTTTCTGTGTGTGACCACATGGACAAACATGAGAAAGAGCTCTAAAGAATGTAGGAATCTTGAATAACTTTCATTAATCACACCTTTGATTCCAAAGGAAAATTTGAGTCAAAACCTTATATTTATAACTAACTCTAGGCTCTTTTTAGCAAATTCATTTGCCATTACATACTCCATGCTGCTAGATTAAGAAAATAATATCCTTCAGAGATGAGCACCAACTGCTATATAAGAAATGGGAAACAAAAATTACTCAGATTAAATGTATATGCTCTTATTTATCATTATACTCCAAAAAGCTTATTTTAGGGAGGCGTGGGAGTTGGAAGAAAGAATATAACTGTAGGGTGGTAACTACCAGTAAGTACTCAAAAACTGCTCAGTACACTAGAGGAAGCCAATTTTCTCCCTTGATTCAGTTAGTATTTCCTCATTTCATGTTTATCTCCTGTAGAGTAGTCCGACAGAAAACTCCTTTCAAAATCTGAACAAAGAAGTACCTTCAGACTACTTCACCTGGCAGTGTTCACCTGTTGTCTTCACCGAGTAAACAAGGTGTATAAGGCCAAAGTAGACTATTACACCATTCATTCAACAAGTGTTTATAAAATGCTGTGTATTGTGCTAAGTCCTCAGCAGAAGCTTACAATCTAGTAGAGATAAGGAGATACCCAAGAAGACCTTAAATAACAATGAAAGGCAGTATGTAAACAAATTCTAAAGTGAGTTGTGCAGGAAAGAGAATTAAATGCTTTCAAAAGAGGAAATCAATGTGGATAGAATTCATTGAGAAAGACTTTACTGAAGAGATGGAACTTCAACTAGGCCTTTAAAAAAGGCAAGACTTGAATATGTAGAGTGCAAAGAGCGTTCTAGGGCTCCAGATCAACAAGAGCACAGATTTGGAATCAGAAATTCATGCATTCTATTTTGAGAATCAAAATGAAGATCTGAATAGTTATGGGTTTTGTGGTCATTAGATTAGATTTGGTCATTAGATTTGGTAAGTCCACTAGCCAGTTTCCAAAGTACTGAAGACAGGGGCTTAAATGCTTCCTACTTCCATTAAAGATAAGGAAGGAATATGGGACCAAAGCAACTCAAGAAGCTCTATCAAAAACAGTTATATACACCATCGTGGACAAAACTGTTACATGCTTTGCCTGTCTTTAGTTTTAATGATAATTTAATTAATTATGATTAAATCAATTATATCTTTCAAGATTCAATTAACTGACATGCTTAAGGGGATGGGGTGGGGCAGAGAATCCTTCCGGCAGAAGAAAGAGTAATGTGTGATGTCACTGACAGAAGAAGCTTGTTAAGTTCAAAAAACTTTAAGAAGGCATATAACCAGTTAGTATAGTAGAGTAATTCACAACTTAGACTCTGAAGACAGACTACGGCTTCAGGCCTTGGTTAAGTCGCTTATTTGCTTGCGTGCTCTGCGACCTGGCAAATGGTTTAACCTGTTCCTCAGTTTCCACTATTGTAATATGGAGATATTACTAGTCCCTACCTGATAAGATTTTTGAGAGGACGAAGTGGCACAGTAAATGTATAGGACTTAGTACAATGCCTAGCACTTGACAAGTGTTCAAGGAATGATAGTCTTTATTGTTTTTAAGGCTCAGATGTGTACAGTGTAATCACCCTGGTTGGCCTCGTTAAGATTCCTGGACTTTATTCCAAAACCAATGAAGCCTCTGAAAAGTTTTACAGTGTTAACTGGATTTTTGTTTTAAAAATATGGCTTACTTAGTACCTCTCATAAGTAACCCCAAAGGAAAAATTTATTCTAGAATTTACTACCAAGAAAAGTTTTCCTTTCTTTGAAGAATAGGTACCTTTCTTTCTTTTAGACAAAATTCTGTAAATGACTATATCTTCTTTTCATTTTGAGAGCCAGAAAGCTTAGAGCCAAACCTGAAGCGCTTAGGCCCTTACTGCCTGCATATTCGTGTTCACTTCCCCCACCTCCCGTGGTTGTTTTCTACTCTTACATGTGTTTTCTGATTCAGTTCTTTATTCTTGTTTATATTTTACAATTATTGTTTTTGTATTATTTTCACTTAAAGCTACCTCAGCCATTTATGGAATGAGGTACAATCTAATTAACGAAACAAAAATAAAGGGCATAAACACCGTAGCCTCATAATGCATGAATCATGCACTGTAGATGCATTCTCAGCACGCCACCAAAATCACTTTTTTGGCCTAAACCTAGTCAGATGAAGCAAGCAAACCAGATGGCACAGGAAACCTCTCTCTATGCAAAGAAGGAACAGATGAGGAGAGTGCAAAGACCTACGGCCTTTCCTGAATTAGCAGGGCGCAGTTAGGGCAATCAGTGCCAGGAGCAGAAGAGAACTTGAAAGTGGCAAGCTGCTGGGAAGTTATGTACAGACTCAAGGTTAGAGTTTTTATTTTTTTGTATACGAATGTTTTCTCCAAAAGTACTTCACCCTCTTCTTAACCTTCAGTCGCTCCACTGTTCTGTTCTCAGCTCATGAGACCCCTTTGCTGTTTCACGTATCTCCCTCCTCAACTTGGATCTCATGGTCAGCCACTTCAACACTGCTCAAGTCCTACATGCATTTGTCCTGTACCATTCTATTCTCCAACCTGGGCCATTCATACTGTCTACTCTTTCCCCTCCTGGGTTGGAAAGCACTGCTGACTATGAGTCTACCATGAACTCCCTCCCACAAAGCTAATCACTGACGCTTTTATTCATCCCTTGACTGTCATATGAACACCGCCAGCTGCTCTAAACCTTGTGTCTAATGTATTGCTCTTTCCCTGATGTCTCATCTGCTACATTACAGAATGAATTAAATCTATTCTATATTAACAAATTCATCTTCCTTCTATTTCCCCCGAAGTACCTCTGTAGCCATATCCTTAGCACAAGCTCTAATTCTCACTGTAACTGCACCCATGCACACTTTCTCAGAGAAGAAGGAATTCCTCTCCTCTAAGCTAACCATGCCCTCTGTGCTCTTGATCCCACTGTCTCTTGTTTACCCTTGTTTCACCAACTGTGTCTTCTTTCCTGCCTATATTCTTTTCTTTTTTAGCTTCTTCAAACACCAAGACCAACACCACACAAAAAGCATGATATAATACTGAATTCTACAGACCCCAATTATCCCTCAATTCTTTCCTTCTCTCCTTCTTTCTACCTTAAAAACCTCAAAATAATTTTATAATACCTTTCTCCCTTTTCTCACCATCCATATGTACATAACTTCTTGAAATTTGGCTTTACCTCCCAATTCATTGAAAAGTACTCTCTTCAAAGCATTGATGATCTCTTAATGACCAAACATACCCCTCTTCGTTCTAAACCCTCGCTTGTCTAATCAGGCCAGAAACTATCCTTACTTCCCAAGATATTCTTCTACTTTACCAATTCCACTTTACCCACCTGCCTCCTAAATGAAGGCATAAACAAAACTCACTTCTTAGCTGCCTTCTCTCTGAGGTCTCATTATTAATTATAGCTTCACTCATACTTCTACACAGATAATTGTCAAATCTATACCTCTATTACTAAACTCCCCTTTTTTGACAGAAGAGGATTTACTGAGGTATAAATTACATACAATAAAATGCAAATTCTTAGGTGGTTACTTAGATGAGTTCTGATAATGGCATACTCTATATAACCACCACTCAAAACAAAAATAAACAGTTCCATCACTCAAGATAGTTCCCTCTTATCCCTTTGCAGTCAATTTTCCCCTCTCCTCAGAAAGAGTGAAAAGAGACAACCACTTATCAGCTTCTTGTAACATTATTATTACTTATTTATTTATTTTTATTTTTGGCTGCGTTGGGTCTTCGTTGCTGCATGCAGGCTTTCTCTAGTTGTGGCGAATGGGGGCTACTCTTCGCTGTGGTGCATGGGCTTCTCATTGCGGTGGCTTCTCTTGTTGCAGAGCACAGGTTCTAGGTGCACAGGCTTCAGCAGTGTGGCACGCGGGCTCAGTAGTTGTGGCGCACGGGCTTAGTTGCTCCGTGGCATGTGGGATCTTCCCGGACCAGGGCTTGAACCCCTGTCCCCTGCATTGGTAGGCGGATTCTCAACCACTGAGCCACCAGGAAAGCCCCTTGTAACATTATTATTGTTGCCTGTTTTAGCAACCTGTTTATGTTGCTGCATGTATAAGTAGTTTATTCCTTTTTATTGCTGTGTCATCTTCCTGTACTGCTGTATTGCTATACCACAATTTGTGCTATACCACAATTTATTTTGGATACATTTTCCTGCAGATGGACATTTGGGTTGTTCCTGCTTGTGAAAAAGGTCGCTGTGAATATTCTTGTACAAGTCACTTTATGAATATTTGTTTTCATTTTTCTTGAGTAAATACCTAGGAACTGAATTGCTCAGTAACAGGATAGATATAAGCTTAACTTTGTAAAAAACTGAAAAATAGCTCTCCCAAGTGGCTGCACCATGTTACACTCCTACCAGTAATGAATGAGAATACTAGCTGCTTTATATCCTCCTAACATTTCATATAATCTCTTTAAAACAATGTTACCTCATTGTAGCTTTTAATTTGCATTTCTCTGATGACTAATAACATTTAGTAATTTTTCTTGTGCTTATTGGCCATTTATATATCTTCTTTTGTGAAGTGTTTGGTTCCAGTCTTTTGCACGTTTGTTAAATTGGGTTGTTTGTCTTTTTAGTGCTGAATTTAAGTTCTCTTTTGAAGGTTACCTGTTTCTATCTTCAACTGCCAACAGCTCACATCAAACTAAATGTCCTGATGTTATTTCCAACAGTACATCTAAAATCTAATTTGTAATTTTTTAGTTGGGAACGAGGCCTCTCTATTGCTGTCAACCACATCACAAATATTCTTCAATCACATTTGCTTTAAATCCTAACTCTCGATGTTTTCCTCTTGACAGTCAATAAGAACTCTTGAGAGATGGCAGATAGTAATTATTAATGTACAGCCTCTGGAATTGCATGGTTCAAATTCAAACTCTCCCACTTATTTGCTCTGTGACTTTGGACAAATTACTGAATCTTTCAGTGCCTATCTTACAAGGTTTTTGTGAGGTTTCAATAAATAAATTATGTAAAGTATTTTAAATAGTACCCAACAAAGAGGGAGTACTCAATAAATATGGCTTGTTGTTATTGTGGAAATGCCTTTTGCCTAAAATCTTTTCTCATGAATCTAACAACTAACATCTTAATCTAGGCATTCAGCCTCTTACCTCTAGACAATAAAAACAGTCCCCTAAATAGCCTCCTTCCTCTCCTCTAATTCAGACTACACACACCTGCTGGACTTATCGTCCTAAAAGTCCTTACACATATCATCACCTTTTGGCTCTTCACCATCTTCTGGCTCATGGATGCTCACTCTGACAAATAATCCTAACCCTTTATCCAAACACTCAAGGTCTTCCACAACTGCTCCTACACACCTCTCTAACATATGCTTCTTACTTATAGCAGTAGGGAAAGAATTAAAAAACTATCAAAAGATTGTGCCTTAAACAGAAAAAGCCAGAAGCTGCAATATAAGCATATTACTTAGGAAAATGGAGGTAAATCTAAATTAATCAGCTGAAAGAAGTACAAGTGGTTGCCTCTGAGAAAGGGAAATGGCGGTGGGGAAGAGGATGGGAAACAGGCATTTTTTTGTAACAAATCTTGCAGAATTATTTGACTTCTTACCTTAGTACATGTTTAACTTTTGTAAAAATAAAAACTTGTAAGATAGAAAGACACAGACCAAGAAAAATGGAAAGAAAGAAAGAAACAGAGGGAGGGAAGAAGGGAGGGAGGGAAGGAGGAAGGAAGGAAGAAAGGAAGGAAGGGAGAAAGGAAGGAAGGAAGGAAGGAAGGAAGGGAGGGAGGGAGGGAGACTGATTATTAATTGAGGCAATTTGGTTGTCCTTAACTAAGGATAATCCGTAGACCTATGTAAGGAATAGTTGGGCACATCCATTTACTTACTGGAGTTATCCTATTTGCAGATTGAAGATTCTGAATTTTATCCAATAAATAATAGGAAGGTAAGTAAAGGTTAATGAACATAGTAGTAATATAACAAAAATAATAGTTGGGGAAGATTAAACAGGAAATATACCAGAAATATACTTGACTGGAAAAGAAATAGGGTGTGGTAAAACATGAGGTCTTCATAATTGAGACATGAGGGGATGAAAGCCTAGATAAAGGTGATGACTGTGGAAACAGAAGGGTTTAATTTCAAGTTATTCTTCAAGAACACAGAGTATGACTTGCTGGCCACCTAAATACAAAACTAAGAAAAAAAAAAGGAACACAATGCCCTCCCGCACAGAGGAGGCACTAAAGGTATATTTGTAAAGAGTAATTCCAACATTATAAACATGAACATTAAATCTTAATATATAGTTCTTAATACATAGTTGAATATTGTTTCTGTGGTTCTGTTTCATCTAAAACAGACTGAAAACATTTTGGCTCAGAATTCACTTAAAACATTATACATATTTTTCATTACTTGATTAATGTTCCATGGACTGCATCTTCCCACTTCTATTTTACTGTCTTCATGCGCTCCCCCTTAGAAACTCACTGGCTTTGCCTGTAACTACTTGAATCTACAGTTTACTCTGTCTTATCTTCCATATTTACTCTAGTTATTTTACATGAAAAATCCCCAAATTATGCTTCAATTTATATAAAACAATGTGATCCAAACCTTTATCATCAATGGTCTTAGCAAGAAGTAGCAACTCAGAATATTCTATTTTCATAGAAATGACACCTAACAAATAATAGCCATTTCTATCTAGTTTACTCATAAAACTACAGCCCGAAGCTTTAAAAAATATTCCAATGGGGCTTCCCTGGTGGCGCAGTGGTTGAGAGTCCGCCTGCTGACGCAAGGGACGCGGGTTCGTGCCCCAGTCTGGGAAGATCCCACTTGCCGCGGAGTGGCTGGGCCTGTGAGCCATGGCCGCTGGGCCTGCGCATCCGGAGCCTGTGCTCCGCAACGCAACGGGAGAGGCCACAACAGTGAGAGGCCCACATACCGCAAAAAACAAACAAAATCCTTCCCTTGACCTCAACTACCTTCCCATTTTTTTTTCTCCCTTTTTGAAATGGAAATCCTTTTAAGAGTTTTCTGTTTGGCTCTCTCCATTTTCCTCTCTCATCTGCTCTTCAATGTAGCTTTGGCTCACTCACTCCACCAAAACAGATACAATGGTCAATTGTCATTCTTTTTGTTTCTTGACTATCAGTAGCATCTGACATAGATGTTCACTCTATCCTCCTGAGAACACTTTCTTCATTTGGTTTCCAAGACACTGCATTCTCTAGGTTTTCTTCTCTGTCTTCTTTGCTAGTTCTTTCTATTTTCCTGAGGTTTTAATGTTTGAGTGCCTTGGGGATCAGACATTGGTCTCATTCCTAATCATATTCTCTACTTGGGTGGTCTCCATCTCTCAAGAAATCCTACTGATTCTACTCATTCAAAACATACCATGAGTGACCACCTGGCACCATGTACACTACTGCTACCCTGGCCTGAGCCATAATCATCTCTCACTTGGGACTACTGGTCTCCTACCTGGTCTCCCTGTTTCCATCCTTGCTCACTACAATCTATTCTCAACACAGCAGCCAGTGATGCTTTTAAAATGTTAGCTTAGATACAATCACTTCTTTGCTCAAGCATCTCTCTAATGGTTCCCTAATTTTATTCAAGGTAAGAGCCAAAGTCCTTACATGGTCTACAAAGCCCCCAAATCTGCCCCACTCCTGCCTCCCATTTACTTTTCTGACCTCGTCTGACCTTTCTACTATTCCTCCTTGCTAGCTCTTGCTCTTCCCTGTTGCTTGCTTCTCTCCACCTACACTGGACTTCCTGCTATTCCTTGAACACACCAAGCACACTGCTGCCTCAGGGGCTTTGCATTTATTCTTCCCTCTCCTTGGGCCACCCTCTCTTCCCCATATCTATATGGCTGTGTTTTCTAGTCTGTTCAAATGTCAGCGAGGCCTTCCCTGACCACTCTATTTCATACTGCAATCAACTCTCCCACTCCACATGCCCCCTTCCTTGCTTTATTTCTATAGCATGTACCACCATCGAGTGCACTATACAGTTTACTTATTTTGCATATTGTCTCTCTCCCCACACTGAAAGGCAAGGTTCCTGAGAAAAGGAATTTTTGTCTGTTTTCTTCATTGTGGTACTCTTCCCACATAGAACAGTGTGGGACATATAGTCAGCTTTCAATAAAGATTTCTTGAAAGACAATTAATATGGTGTAGCCAGCATTGCAAACCAGATCTTTTTGGCTTCAAAGCCCACACCATTCTATTAAAACTTCAGCTAAGAAGCTTCTAGTTGAATCAAATAGCTAAAGAATTTAAATAACTTGAAGACATAGAAATAGCAACTATCCAAAATGAAATACAGACAGAAAGAGGAATTTTCAAAATTGGAATCAGTGAGCAGTGGGAGGATTTCAAACAGCCTAATATATGTGCAATTGGAGTCTTTGACAAAGAGACCAGCAAAATAATGGCTGAAAATTTTCTGAATCTGATGGAAACTTAACATTCACAGATTCAAGGAGCTCAATGAACATCAACCATAAGAATCATGAAGAAAACCACACAAAGGCACATCATAATCAAACTGTTAAAACCAGTGGTAAACAGAAAATCCTGAAAGCAGCCAGAGGGAAAAAAGGCACATTATATACAGAAGAATAAAGGAAAAGGATGACAGCAGCTTTCTTGCCAGAAATAATGCAAATGAGAAGACAGTGGAGCAATATCTTTAAAGCACTGAAAGGAAAAAAGTCAACCTAGAATTACATACCCAATACGAGTATCATTTAAAAATAGACAAAATAAGGATTATTTTAGACATACAAGAGCTGAAAGATTTCATCGCCAACAGACCTGCACTGCAAGAAATGCTAAATAAAGTCCTTCAGGCAGAAGAAAAATGATGTCAGATAAAAATATGTATCCATATAAAGGAATGAAGATGAAAACATGCATCTACATACAGAGATGTGGCAATGGTAACTCCACTAGTAAATGTATAAGATTTTTTAAAATATTGAAATCTCTTTAAAACATAATTCACTTTTTAAACAAAATTAATGACACTGTATTTTGTGTTTTATAAAATAGGCATAAATAAAATGTATGACAAAGAAATAACGGTGAGGAAGGGTTAAACAGAAGTATATTATTGCCAGCTTCTTACACTCTGCGTGAAGTGGTAAATATTACTTGAAGGTAGACTGTAAGTTAAAGACTTGTACATGAATGTTCATAGCAATTCATGTGTAACAGCCCCAAACTGAAACCAACCCAAATGTCTATCCATACATGAATGGATAAGCAACTTGGGGTATATTTACAAAATTGGATACTACTTACAATAAAATGAAACGATATGTTATTACGTGCAACAAAATGGATGAATCATAAAATAATTAAACTGAGAAAAAGAAGCCAAAGAAAGGGTATAGACTATATAAGCACCTTTATATAATAAAACTGTAGAAGACATAAACTAATCTATAGTGACAGAAAACAAATCAGTGCTTGCCTGGTGGTGAGGTGGGGCAAGAAAGATTACAAAGGGTCACAAAGAAACTTCTGTGGTGGTGGTCTGTTTCACACATCTGTGTGTGAAAACTTATTAAATTGTACACATTGTATGTGCGCAATCTACTGTATGTGAATTCTTCAATAAAGCCGTTTAAAAAACAATTTCGGACTAAATTTAGGTTAAAAAACAAAATGTTTAGACTACCTACAGTGTTCTTGCTCCATAAAGTAAAAATAAAATAGATGAAAGCTAAAACCAATAAAATAGTTATAATTTTTTAAGGGTTAGAATGGATCATAGAAACCAATTAATCAAATATTTTTTTATTAGAGACAAAGGAACTGAATCCCAGAGAGGTTTAGAGACTTCCCAGAGGTCTTATAGCTAAAGTTAACAGCTTACTAAACTATAAGATCCACAATAGCAGGGACTGTGTTATTTAGGTCACCACTGTATCCCCTACACCTAGTACAATGTCTGAGACACAGTACAAGCTCAATAAATATCTGACTATCTTTACCCTGGAAAGAAAGGTAAAAAGGAAGATAAATGAAAGAAAATCTCCTTTGCAATATGACTGAAAGTTTCCCCCTATCTTTGATTCTCCAATCTCTTTAACACAGATGAAAGAATTAAGCAATAGCTTTAATATCATAAATACAAGAGACTAAATTATATTCCATATTTTTAGCTTACTGGATATTTTATTATGTTCTAATGCTTAAAAATTTCTAATTCATGTTAGCAACTTTTAAACAAGCAGGAGAATTAATAGAAGATACTCTATTCATAAAGCTTACTGACATTTTCAAATTTAGAAAAAAATGGAAAGAAATGTGCTTACCAAAAATTTCTCCATTTTTGGCATATTCCGTCACAAGGTACAACATGCTTTTGGTCTCCATTACCTATTGATAAATAATTCCACATTAGTCTCACAGGAAAAGATTGCAACATTCTATGGAGTTACCTAAATTAAAACTACTAATAAAAGTATCAAGTTATGAATAATTCAGAAGCTGGTGAGGTTTACAAGACTGACAATATCCTTCTGCTAATATTTTTGTGAAAAATCTAGACCCTTCATCTTCCAAATGTGGTCCACAGACCAGAAGCAGGAGCAGCGGCACTGCCCAGGCTTCTGTTAGAAATGAAAAATCTCAGATCCCATGCCAGACCTACTGACAAAGAATTTTCATTTTAACAAAATCTTCAGGTGACTATAATGCACATTCATGTTTGAAAAATACTAATATAGGTAACAGGAATTTTGAAGATCAACTTTTTACCTCCTCACTGACTTTTCTAGCTGTGTTATATGGTAGAGCTTATAAAATAGAGCTTAGGTAATCTGGCCTGTAACCTAGCTAATCTGGCACAATGTGGTAGTCCTCCTACTATACTTTCATATTTTTACAAAGTACTGTTATTTTAAAACATTGTTCAAAAGCTTCTTCATAGCTCCACTGCTATACACTTTTATTTAAATTAGTTTTTCTAAATTCAGAAAGGAACATACATACTGGCACATGCTAACAATGTAATATTTAAGTGCTATCTACTGAAAGGCTAAAAACTAATTTTGCTCTAACATTTAAGTTTAGGACTATTCCTAAAACAGGTCTGAAAACTAAGAGCTACCTACAATTTGGGTCTAAACAACTCCAACAGTAAGTTAATGTAACTGATTATTGGAGTTCATATAAAGACAGAATTATCATGTGAATCGTGGTAGTTTTTTGGTTTGTTTGTTTTGTTTTTTAATTGAAGTATAGTTGAAGAATCATGGTAGTTTTAACGTCAGTTTGAGTTATGGGTCATCAGACTTCTAAGGATGTGATTAGTTTCTTATAAGTATCCTCTTTAGGGAAAAAAAAGAAGCCTAAGGGAAAAAACACTCTGACATAACTTTGCTCTAAGAGGCCCTCTGCAGTTTTAGGAATTGTTTTGAGTGGCACACCATAGTCTCTCATTCTCAACTAACAGTAATGCTCTCCAATGGTCTCCACATGGTTTACATTATAAATCTCTATTGATAAAGTCATTTAGCCAAATATATACATGTATGTATGTATAGAGGTAAATGTATATATACACATACATGTATATATGAATATATACACACAGAGACACAAATTACATACTTGTGCCATTTTATAAATATATACATTATAAGAGGCACACAAGAAGATAAATATAAAAGATAAATAGAAGTTCTAATATTTTCTTATTATACTCCAAGGGATACTTGTGCTAACCAATTTGAGTGCACTAGCTAGTGCACTAGTGTGCTAGCACTAGCTCTCTGAGGAAAAAAAAAAAGAGCCTGACTTGTAAGCCAATTTCTGTGGTGTAAAAATACTCCTACCATCGCCGATTTTGAGCTATTGACACTAACATGGTGTTAACTGGCTCACAAAAGTTCTGAATATTTAACAACCAGCTCTCACAAGCAAGTACAGGCTGAGCCCAGCACACCAGTAGGTACACACATCATACTTTAGAGATCAAAGTCATAGACTAGCATACTGTAACATTTTAGCTTAAAAACAGTTTTCCAATATAAAAATTCTAAATATTAATGAATAGAAATATAAAAAAGGGTTTTGTATTACATTATCATTCTTAAATATAAATTACTCTTCAAAAATCTGAGAAAAATCTTCCTTTTACAAAAACATGGCTTGGGCTTCCCTGGTGGTGCAGTGGTTAAGAATCCACCTGCCAATGCAGGGGATACGGGTTCGAGCCCTGGTCTGGGAAGATCCCACATGCTGTGAAGCAACTAAAGCCGTGCGCCACAACTACTGAGCCTGTGCTCTAGAGCCCGCAAGCCACAACTACTGAGCCTGTGTGCTACAACTACTGAAGCCTGTGCACCTAGAGCCCATGCTCCGCAACAAGAGAAGCCACCACAATGAGAAGCCTGCGAACTGCAATGAAGAGTTGTTCCCGCTCACCACAGCTAGAGAAAGCCCACGCACAGCAGTGAAGACCCAACACAGCCAAAAATAAAATAAATTTTAAAAAACAACAACAAAAAAACATGGCTTTACACTTGAAAGAGGTGCAGCTTATTTTAACAAAAACTGTATCTTAATAAAGTTAATTAAAAAAAAAACTTATTTACTTTATCTGATAAAAGAACCCCCCAAAAATAAACATTTGGCTCTAGGTATTATAAAGTATGCCACTAAGTAATATACTATTTTAGCCTTTGTATTTCATAAAACATAAACAATATATTTTTTAAGTAAGCAAAACTGCCATATCCTCATTAATGGTACCACCACCAAAACCCAGCAGGTTTAAGCATATTATCATAAACGCACAACTACAAACTTGGCAATCAAATAACTTACAGTCTGAGAGACAACTTAAAATTAAGCTGCTAGTAGTTTTTTATTTCTTAATTTTTAATTTAAATATAGAAAAATGGATGTATTCAGATGAATAAAAGCATATAGTTATCTTTTTATAGACTGAAAAAACTAACATAAAAGAGAAAAATGATGATGTAAAATAGAGTATTGAATGTAAAAAGCATGGAGAGGTGTAAAGCTAAGTCATACCTGATAAAGTTTGATTATGTGAGGGTGGTCTAACATTTTCATTATTTGTACTTCTCGGTAGATTTTCTCAAGGTTCACTGCATCCAGCTGAGACTTATCTATTATTTTTATCGCCACCTGCATCCCAGACACAAATAAATACAATTAGTATACAATGGTTAATATCTCCAGTTAAGAATCTTTTTAAAAAATGACATCTAATGCAGACCTACTGGAGAACGGACTTGAGGATATGGGGAGGGGGAAGGGTGAGTTTTGACAGGGCGAGAGCGAGTCATGGACATATACACACTAACAAACGTAGTAAGGTAGATAGCTGGGGGGAAGCAGCCGCAAGGCACAGGGATATTAGCTCAGTGCTTTGTGACAGCCTGGAGGGGTGGGATGGGGAGAGTGGGAGGGAGGGAGACGCAAGAGGGAAGACATATGGGAACATATGTATATGTATAGCTGATTCACTTTGTTATAAAGCAGAAACTAACACACCATTGTAAAGCAATTATACCTCAATAAAGATGTTTTAAAAAAAAAAATGACATCTAAGACTTCGCCTGTAGGTCCCTGTGACGATGATAACTAGCTTAAATTCAATGCTCATTCATTCATCATTCAACAAGTATTTCTTAAACATCTACCATGTATAAGGCACTGTGGCAGATTGTTTGGGAGTGTCTTTAATGTGCTATGAAGAATAACCCTGCAAAGTTACTTGAATAAAACATACTTCTCTTTCAGTACAACTATAACTCCTTATTCCATTTAAAAACCGAAAAAATAAAATCTCAGCAGTTTCAATTAGTTATCATCCCACTGCAAAGTACCTATAAACAAATGATCAGCCAAGTAAAAGATAGTTTCTTTTATATTGAAATACAATTGTTCTAGAAAAGCAAGTGATAGGTTCCAAAGCATAGAGATATACCTTTCTGGAAAAAAACTAAGTGTAAATAATTAAAACTCATCTACATGAAAAGATACCAATTGGATTAAATTTTGTTTTAAAAATCAAGTGCAAAAACTCAAATGTTAGTAATCACACTAAATTTTTACTTCCTTAAAGGAATGTGATTTCAAAAAATGTGGCCTCTTCCTGTAATAACTAGATAGGAACCCAAACCACTCAAGTTAACAATTTGAAGGAAATGCATCTGAAGGTGAATAACTAGGTAGTCAGAAATCAACAATCGCGTACTTTCTTCATGGAACCAAAAAGAACTAATTTTTTTAAATTAGTATTTGGCATTTGGTTAGGAAATAAGCTATTCTGACTCAGATAAAACTTTCAGAAAATTGGGAACTACCCAAACTTTAACAAGTTCTGAAAAAACTCTGAAATGTACTTCACATTCTACCCAAAAGCATTCTGAACATAATTCGGTCTTATGTTGTTGTTTCAGGGTAATTTTTTATATCAATTATTGTATGTGGTATAATAGTTCAATACTCCTAAAAGGTAACCAAGAAAATAGGACTCAACCTGTCAACTCACTTAATTCCCTTAGGCTCCTGTTAATACATTTTTTTCTTCTTTCATTACAGTTGCCCTGTCCTCCTGTTATCTCTTAAAGTTCTACAGTAAGGTTTACTTCTTACCTTTCTCTATTTCTATTTTGCTGTCCATATCTTGTTTCCTAATTTGAATTAATTGTAACTCATAGAAGAACTCAAGCTTCCCAAGGGAAATAAGATTACTAAACATGACAAGTAAAATTAAATTTATTGCCTAAGAAGAAAGGGGGTAGCTCCTTCTCTAGGCAGTAAAGTTTGCAGGTTTTGTGATAGCTATTTTCATTATGTTTGGTGGTATTTTATTTATTCCCATATCAAAATATTCTAGAAAGTAAAAAGTGCTAAACTTTGACTGCTAGAGGAGTGACTGATTAATATTGTACTTGCTAGTAGGAACATTATTGAACCACCTCAAACCAATACATGTAAGATGACCGCCCTGCCCAACTACAGTATGATAGAATACAGGATTATCAGTTATTTTGGGTAACTTTGGGTAAAAGCTGCCAGATAAAAAGATAAGTGTATATTTTAATTTCCTCAACGTTCCTTAGGAAGGTAACATGGAGTTTCATAGACATGCATATTTTGAAGAAAATTTCTTGCCCTACAATTTCTGGAGTGCATCTACATACCAGTAGTCCCTCCCCAACAAAAAGCTTTTATAATGAAGTGGGTCACAATTATCTAATAAACAGAAAAAAAAATAAATAGAAAGGAATCATGGTTTAAAAAATCTCAGCATGGTTATTGTCATTAAGAAAATTTTTTATTATATATATCTTGAGCACCATATTTAATGTTAAAGAAAAAGTTTAAATACTAAATACCAATTAAAGTGAGGTATTACCAAGAGATTTCTCCTCTTTGATACTCTTTTGGAATCTGGGCCTCAAATAATGAAAAAGTGAAAAATATATGTTACCTAATTAAATTTTATTAAGTTATAAACATCATTATTTAACTGTTCTCAGCCAAAAAATTCTCTAACGACAAAATATAATTCTCTCCTCAATTTTATCTTGGGTCACGGACTGTATGTATGTGGACCACAAGGCTATATATTTACATCTTCACACTGTTACCCCTTGTTTGTAAGGCTGCTTTCAGAGGATTATGAAAAAGTAGATTGCGCGTTAGCATGCTCCTTGTAATAGTCAGGGCTAGTCTAACTGCTATAACAAGTAGACCCCAAAACGTACACTGATTTGAACACAACGGAAGTTTATTTTTCATGCAGCAAAACTGGACGGGTAAAGAAGTTAGCAGGTAGCCCTCTTCCATGCAGGCATACGATGTATACAAGGAGTCTTTATTACCTTTAAAGGGTTAAATAAAGGTGGTAAAGGGTAAAGGATAGACAGTCTTGGGAATTCCCAGGTGGTCCAGTGGCTAGGACTCTGTGCTTTCACTGCAGGGTGCCCAGGTTCAATCCCTGGTCGGGGAACTAAGATCCCACAAGCCACACAGCTCATGGCCAAAGAAAAAAAGGACAGACAACCCTGAAGGTTGTCCCCATTCCAGTCAGACAGAAGGAGAAAAAAGCTTGGAGGAGCCCTCCTGAGAGGTTTTTATGGGCCAGTCCTGGAAGTGGCACACCATAGTTAAAACTTAGTCATATGACCATACCTAAATGTAAGGGAGGCCAAGAAACATTTGAGCTGTAGGTCCAGGAAGAAGAGGAAAGAGTGGATTTTTGGTGATCAGCTAGTCATCTCTGCTATTCTCTTCCAGGTAATTTCTTAACAATGGGACTCTTTACCAAGTACTTCCCAGAAATATGATGATGACTTTCACAATTGTACAGCACTTTTTAATTTAACATGATACTTTCATATATTTTATCTCATTTATATCTCAATTTTTTGAAGTAAATGGAACAAGCAGTACACTCATAAGTTGATGAAACTGAGGTTCAAAAGATGTTACATAATCTACAAGGTTCTAAAGCTCAAGTGAATTAATGGGAAAAAACCCACAGGCCTTCTAATTTCAAGTTCCATCTTTTCACTCTTCAACGAGCCTATTATTCACACATTTACTGAGCACCTGTTGTATGCCCGGAATTATGTCCAGGATACAAAAATGAACAATATATGATTCCTACCTTCAAGGAACTTAATAGGTCCGTGAGAACACATTTTGGAAAACAAATTTAATGAACAACAAAAATCTGCATTGGGGGATTTTCCCAATGTTGTATGAAATTCTGAATTTACAAAGAGCTGTGCTCCACTAGTTCATTTTAAAGATAACTATGGGGCTTACCCTGGTGGCACAGTGGTTGAGAGTCCACCTGCCGATGCAGGGGACACGGGTTCGTGCTCCAGTCTGGGAAGATCCCACATGCCCCGCAGCGGCTGGGCCCATGAGCCACGGCCGCTGAGCCTGCGCATCCGGAGCCTGTGCTCCGCAGCGGGAGAGGCCACAACAGTGAAAGTCCCGCGTACCGCAAAACACCCACACACACACACACACACACACACACACAAAAGATAACTATGAACTTAGACTTCTGGGAACTTCCTCTCTGCATCCCTTCTCTACTTAGTTCTGAACATAGTACCAAGGACAAAATCTCATGGTTACAACAAAGTCAAGCAAGGGACTCCAAATCAAAGGATCCATTTTTGGTGTTGCTCATCTAAATTATTCAACTCTCTAATTCCCAATTATGCATACAATATCTTAAAAAAACCTTCAATGAATTTATATGGTGATAAAAAATTAATATTTCTTCTGCTAGGACACAAAAGGAAGGTTTCCTATACAACTTTGGAGAGCGTATTGGATAAACTAGGATAATTACTATCAAACTAAATCCCATGTAAAGTAGCAACACTGGATATTCAACCTCATAAATAGGAAAATGTATATATACCTAATATAATGTTATATGTCAATTATATCTCAAAAATACTTTTTCAAATTATATTCATAAAGATGAAAAAACACCCTTGTGAGCTAAAATTCAATGAGATGGCCATTTTTATATACTGTTAGTAGGAATATAAAATAGGTTATAATTTTTCTGGAAGGTGATTTGGCAATCTTTTGCAAGAACCTTAAAAATCATCCATCCCATTTAGCCTAAGGCTTCTATTTCTGAGCATTTATTTGTAGAAAATAATCTGAAATGATGATGAAGATCTGTGTGTAAATATATTCAAGAGTATTGCTTATAATATAAAAAATAGAAACAATAATTGGGAAATAAGTACATGATTTATGGTAGGTTTATATTATGATCGTTACACAGCTATTAAAATAGTTCCTTTTAATAATATGGAGAAATGACGAGACTAAAATATTAAATTAAAAAATCAGGATATCATTGCAGTCTCAACACAAGGTATATATAGAAAAAGACCAATAAAAACTAGATATAAATATGACAAAAATGTTATTGGTGGGTGAAAAAAAATCATGAATTATTTTATTTTCCTGATTTACTTTTCAGTGCAATTTTTCTTCAATGAGCATGAACTACTTTTTTAATAAGAAAAAAAAAGTGAAATGAAGTTATATTTATTATATATGCTAACTTCTCCATCTGTGAAACATTATTTTCCTTTTATTATTTCTCTAAGTTCTCTAAAAGATGGTTATATTGTTTAATACGATTTAAATATTAATTATGAAGACTATATACATAGAAATGTTTCCAACAATGTTAAGTAAAAAAAAAAAGTAAAAGTAACAACTATGTAAAACACAAATTTGCAAGGAAGACAAAGAATTAAATGTAAGAGCAGAAATGAAATAGTGTTAAGCTGATGGATAAAAGGGATTTTTTCAAGTTTCAAAATGTAATTTAATGGTACACTTTTTGATACTTTTAGAAACAATTATTTCACTTCTCATAAAAGAAATATTAATCTCATGCACTTAAAGAAACCACACACAAAACTGGCTTTGGGGGACTTCATAAGGAAGTTACACAATAAGAGCTATCCTTCTAGTAAAAAATCAGAAGGGATTAACGTATGTTTGCTGTCTCAGGTAATATGTGGTTCAGTGCTATTTACTACTAATACACTAATTCTACACTGTCCTTCTGAAGTACCAAGTAGCAAAATCCTTACCATATAATTAGACCTCTGAAATTAAAAAAGTGAACGCACTTTTCAAGCTTATACATTAAATCACAGGTAGAATCAGAACATACCAGCCTATTGTTTGATTGAATAGTGATTGTGATTGAGTGGTCTACAATAAAAGGGTTTCTGAAAGCAGTAAAGTCAGTAATAAAACTGACATGGAGTTCTCCAGTTACCCTTTAAGAATAAATAAATTAAACTTTTTTCCAGTTTAAAATTTGACTTTTAAAATGTAAGAATTTATACAATAAAATAAATCCTCATTAAAATTTAATCTGACTTTTATAATGGTGTGTAAGGAAAAGAGATTGGAGGAAAGGTAAATGTCACTACACTTTTAGATCCATAAAAATTGAACAGAGAATTTTTAAGGCTATAAAAGAAGTGATTAAAAATAATCTATCTTAGGGCTTCCCTGGTGGTGCAGTGGTTGAGAGTCTGCCTGCCGATGCAGGGGACACGGGTTCGTGCCCTGGTCCAGGAAGATCCCACATGCCACGGAGCGGCTGGGCCCGTGAGCCATGGCCGCTGAGCCTGCGCGTCCGGAGCCTGTGCTCCACAACGGGAGAGGCAACAACAGTGAGGGGCCCGCGTACCGCAAAAACAAACAAAAAATAATCTATCTTAAAAAGTACTTAAATAAATCAACAAAAAGACAACTCAATTAAAAAAATTGGCCAAAAGACAAAAAGCAATTCACAAAAGAAATGTAAACAGTCATCTTATAAAACTGTAATCAAAGAAATGCAAATTCAAATAAAAATATTGTTTTTCCCTATCAAACTGGGAAAGATTTAAAAATTATGTATTCTTCCTGACAAAAATTATTAGGTACTCCTTTTTTGGAGGTAATTTGGTATCTCATGCCATCAGATATGGATGTAAGGACATACTCCCTGACCCAAGAATTCCACTGCTATGGGATTACCCTGAGGAAATAATCAGATAGATGCACAAAGATGTATATACAGGAATATGCTCTGAAATATTATTTTAGAAAGAGAAACGGCAAGAGAGAGAAATAATCTAAATGTTCAATAACAGGAAATTGATTAAATGAAATACAGAGAGTCATATGCAAGGATATTATTTAACCATGCTTTAGACATTATTTTTTTAAATGGGAAAATGTTAATAACAGATTTAGTAAAAAACACAGATTATATGTATGGATGACATCAGTTTTATTATATATATATATATATCAAATATATGTGAATAGCTAAGAGTATATGAACTAAATATTAACAGTGGTTGTCTCTTGGTCTGGATGGTGGAATTAAAATAGGAATGTTTATTTTCTTCTTCAAGTTTTTCAACAATGTCTACAAAGAACATACATATCTTTTGTAATTGGGGGAAAAACACATAAATACTATGTTTACTTTAAAGAAGAAAAAACAAATTTTCAGTTTAATTCATCCAAGATTCCCATGTTAACCTGTTTAAAGTATTTTTTAAATGCTTTTTAAAATGAAAAGTTTCTGATGAAATTCCCAAATGTAACCATCTTTCGCGCTTCCAATAAACTCAAACTGGATATATGGGCTGCTTCTCTTTGAAGGGTGAGAAGGCATTCTCCACAAATGTCCTGTATAAAGGAACTTTTACATAAATGACATATTTTAAAAATATGGAGGTGGAAAGTAGAAGAGGTATTAGGTACACTAAAGAGGAAAGAAAGATATCTTAATGAATTTCTGGAATCCATTTGGCTCCAAGGAAATGAATCTGCCATCAGTAGTGGGCCATAAATCAAATAACATCATGTGAATCCAGGAATCGAGGCCAGTTTCAGTTATTTCCAAATAAATGGTTTCTTAATTGCCTGATGACTGGGACAGAATTTCCCAGTGGAATTAAAAGCAGAATGCATGAAACTCTGTTAAGCATTTCTACAGAATATAAAAATTTATACAACTCTTATTTTGCATGTTTGTCTTCCCCTCCTCCCAAAGCACAGATCATTCTGAACAATATGTAGCAGAATAAACTTGACAAATTTTACTTGTCTGGAGTGCCAAGAAACTAAAGAACAATTTCTAGTAAAGCATATATGTTCCATGAAAAATCTAATTTTTATTTCAACACACAGTTAAAGATCATACATAGGCCTAGATACAAACATTACTGGTTAACTTATTTGGTAACAATTCCTCCTGTTGCATGTAGTACAGCTGCTTCTTGACATCTGGAATATTTTACAGAACAAGAGTAACACCAAGACTACAGAGAGGAGTCTTAAAATTTTAAAGCAAAATATAAAATTCAAATGTATTAAAAAATTGAGTTCTCTTCCTCAAGAAATACCATAATCAGGGTGTAATATGCCCTTCTTTTGTTTCTACCTTTGCTCTAAAAATGCAATTTTGTACTTAACTATTTGGAAAGCTTTAAAAATGCTTACATTTTAAGGTAGTAGTTTACGAATTATGCCTAAATATAAAAGCGCCCAAATGCACACAAAATGATTTTCAGTGAAAAAAGCAGTTTTTGAAAGTCCCTTGCTATGCTTTATATTCCAGATTTTCTTAATTATAAGTAATACCTACATGCCATTTTAATAAAATAATTTTCAGAATCTGTGTGAAATATCTTTAAGATTCCATGGACCACACATTCATATGCTCTTTAGCCAAGCAACACAAGAGGTATGGTATTGAGGAAAACTCAATTATCACAGAAAAGGTGTGAAAATAACTAATGATGGTTATCTCTGGGTGGTGATATTATAGTTAATTCTTTTCATTTATCTTCACTTTTAAAAATGTTCAATAATAAACATGATAGATTTGATAATAAAAATACACTATTTCTTTAATGTAAAAACAATACCTTCTTACTTGGTAATTTCCCTTCCAGGAATTTACCTCCAATCTCTCCCCCTAAAATAACTGAAAGTGCAGATACAGAGTTATATACATAATTATTCGCTGCAAATTATTTATTGTAAGTGAAAACTTGAAACTGCATAATGTTAAATAAGAAAATTGTTAAGTAAAATAGGATTCATCTACAAGGTAGAACATTATGCAGCTATTAAAAATGTTTAATAAAGTTATATATAATAAGCAAAATGTTTAGGCTATAATGATAAGTGGAAAAAGAAGATACAATTTATATAAGTGTATCTACCATGTGATCTCATCTATGGGGGAAAAAAAAGCATTAAAAAAAAAAGAAAGACTGGAGGGAAATGTACCATAATGTTAAGAATGATTTATTTCCACTGAGGGAGGAATTACACATGTACTTTTTTGTGCACTATATTCTTCTTGATATTTTCTACAGCAAGATTATGTTTCTTTTATAGAGACAAAAAAGTTTAAGGGCACAAATGACTTTTCTTAAATTTTACTTAACAGACAAAAAAACAACAACAAAAAACTAGTCATATGCTTAGTTAGAGGGAAAAAGTTCTTTACTAGTGCAGTATTAATAAAATACACTTCTCAAGGACACTCACAGCATAGCAAACTAGCAACCACTACTGCCTAAAATAGTTTAACAGTCTAAATGCTACTATTCTTTTTCCATTATGTTAATTTTATAAAATTAGCTACTCTAATTCATAAATCACAAACCAATACTACAAAGCTTTTACGAAGTATTATATTAAGAAGCCGGATTCTACTATCACCTGCCTTCCCTTTTGTGTGTAAAATTTACACAGAGATTTAACATGAGAACACTGCTTCAGATGATGATGTAATTATATTTCTTAAACAATGTTAAGCTATTTGATAGATTAGACCAAAATGAAGATCTCCTTTGTCTACTGACTTTTTTTTCCACCTAAAAGGCAGTATTGGATCTCCCAAGCTCTGTGAAAATACATCATTTTTGAGTGATACAGAACAAGAGACGGAGAACCAATTAAAAACAAAAGGGTCCAACTGTTCATCACTTAGCTGCTCAAACTGAACCCTAAAATTTGCCTGGAGCTCAAACTTGGGAAAAAAGACCCTTACATTTTATTTTATTTATTTATTTTTTGCGGTACGCGGGCCTCTCACCGCTGTGGCCTCTCCCGTTGCGGAGCACAGGCTCCGGACGCGCAGGCTCGGCGGCCATGGCTCACGGGCCCAGCCGCTCCGTGGCATGTGGGATCTTCCCGGACCGGGGCACGAACCCATGTCCCCTGCATCGGCAGGCGGACTCTCAACCACTGCGCCACCAGGGAAGCCCAAGACCCTTACATTTTAAAACACACAAACTAATACTGATGTCAGTGCATACTATATTGAAGAAATTTTTCTAAGCAGTAAGTATAATCATATTTTATTGATATTGTTCTTTATGCCATATTAATTGTTCTCACTATAATTACTGTATGTTCAGCAATGAGAACCTCAAATAATGTTAAACAACACTTTAAAGTTTCCACTATCCATCTTACTTATAGTATTTGAGGTAGTTGTTGTATTTATTAAAGATACAAATATTTACCCAGTGAATAAAAATAAAAAATACTGCTTTAAATCCTCATTAACAAATAGCAAACTACAGTAAGAAACAATTGTGTCTGTGCTAAACAATTCTTAACGAAAATTACCACAAAAGTTGACAGAGCAACTTTATAAAACTTGACATGTACAGGAACTTTTCTCTTCATTAATGCCTTGCTATCTCCCTCACCCCTCTCATCTTTAATATCTCCAGTTACACTAAATTACCACAACATACCCACCCATCTTAAATTCACACTATTTCTTTTTAAATGTTAAGAACACTTTCTTTAGAAAAGCAACGATAGATGGGTTCTACGGACTAGAAATTTAGCTTTTACTTTAAATCATTTTACACAAATAAACTACGCACACAATTCAGGATCTGAGTGCTCTTTCATGATCTGACCTGTGCCTTCAATTACAAATGCGTTGATCTCACTGATAGCCAAACCATGATACTACTCCACACTGCCCCCTAGCCCTACAAAATATATCAGTTTAAAAGTTACGGTTTGAAAGGACAACCTCAAGAAAAAGTGTCAGTCACTTATCAGCCCCCCTAAAGCAGTTCTTAAATAGATACTATATTACCTAAATTTGACCTAATAAGTAACAGCTGACAATTAAATCTTTCAATTACTACTGATAAGAGCTGATGAGAAAAAAATGTTATGTGCTGATGGGTTTGGAATTCAACCACCTAACAATCTAGTTCAAAAGTTCTGTAGAAGTCCTTTGTGAAATTTGTTTGATTTTTACAGTCATTAAGCAAGGACCCATATAAAAATACACATTACAAATGCCTTCTTTTCATGTAATTAAAGGACAAATAGCATGGCACTGGGCCATCGTTCTTTGGAGGAATGGAATTAACTTCTTTCTTCGTTTTTAAAAATGCTGGGATCAGATTAAGTAATCTCACTATAGTCACATTATTTATCAATACAAACTTAACCTAAATTTCTAACTCTGGTAAATTTGTGAGAGGAAAATTTGTGATTTTGGTCCTGATGCTAAAAACATAAGTCGGATTTCGGCTGCTTCCGGATAAGCAGGGGAGGGCAAAAAGTGAGGATGACACAATGACATATGCCCCTTCTTTTTGGAAATGAAATTCTTCACATTAAGCAAAACTTCTAAGAACAACAGCTACAAAAATCCCTCTAGTTTTCAAATGTCCTTTACCTTACACAGCCATTCTGAAAAAGAATTCTACGTTCATATCCAAACCCTGGTACATTTCGCACTAAAAAGGGGAAACACTGAATAGGATGAAAACTGGAAGAAAGAAAAAAACTGAAAAAGGGTGAAACTCCAGGACAACTACAATGAGGCACAGCAGAGTACGTCAAAAACACAACGTTTTATTCTAAAGAACGGTTTTGTTTCTACCGTTTTTCTAAAGTATTTAATTTGCACGTCTTAAAATAGAGACCCTGAGGAGAGCAGCTCGAAGCGGTGAAAGGAAGGGGGGGCGGGTTAGGTAAGAACAGAGACTTGCGAGAAAATATGTGCGGTGCATTAGAATGTGCAATGGAGGGGGGGATGCTAGCTTCACCGTCAGGAAGCAGTCGAGGGCTTTATGAGTAGAGAGGCAGAATATGCTGCGGCTTAAGGAACGCGTACTCACAGCCAGAATGCACACCTGGTAAAGGGATAACCTAGGATAAGAAAGACCAACCCACCAACTGTGCAAATGCAGAGGTGACCATTTTAACCAGCTCTATTGTCTGGAGTAATAGGTGGAAATGCCTCAGGCACGAGATCAAACTAGCCTGACACTAAGTCAGAGATACTGTCTGGCAAAAAGAGAGAGAGAAGATGGACAGTGGCGGCCCGGGCATTCCCGGCCAGTGGCCCCTTCCTCGCGCGGGGGAGGGGCGCCGGGGTCCCGGGAGCAGCGCGAAGCCCAGTCCGGGGAGTCCGAGCACAGGCGGTCTCCTCCTCGGGGCTGGCGACGTCTCTCACCGCGCAGCCCAGGAACACGGAGACTTCCCCTCCCACCCCACCCCCAGCTGAAAGCAGGGAAGACGCGGAACTTGGGCTCCAGAGCGGAGGCCACAGACCAGGTCACGGCTCGGGTGGGAGGCTCTGGGTGAAATTCCGTGTGGCCACGGTGGTGGCCTAGGAAAGGCAAAGCCCCTGCTGGTCGGGCTTCCAATCGGACGACACTGGGGTCCGGGTGACGCGGCCCCGGTCGCTGCGGCGCTCACCGACCCCTGGACCTCCTGAGTCCTCATACTCCCAGGCCCTCTCGCCTCAGCTAGTGACCCGGCCTCTCGGATCTCCCCAGGCCCCCGCTGCGGCCGCCCCTCTCGGTCAAGCTCCTCTCCAGAACCCTCGCCTCGGACGCTCCCGCCGAGCCCCGGGCCGCACCTCCGTCCTGGTGATCCGGTGTCGCCCCAGCTTCACCACGGCGAAGTTGCCTTTCCCCAGCGTGCCCTCGATTTCGTAGAACCCCACCCGGACCGGCCCGCGCTGCAAGTGCCTCGGGCCATCCGCCATGACCATGCTGGGCCCCGCTGCTAGACACTGCGGACTGGAGCGCGGGCTGGAGGGCGGCGGGCAGGCTGGCTGGCTGCTCAGCTCCGCTCGGGCGACGGCCGCTCCGCTCACTCCTTCGCTCAGTCCCTCCCGCTCCGCAGGGCCCAGCCAGGCGCGCGCCGCCGCTGACGTGCGCCGACGTCAGGGGGCCGGGGAAGAGGGGCGGGGGCGGGACTGGGCCTCGATTGGTCACCATGGCGACCGGAGCACCGCGGACGTCCGCGGGCGGGCGGGTGTGAGGGAGGGCAGATGGGCGGGGCCTGGACGGCGCGTTTCTTCCGGGCTCCGGCGCCCTGCATGCTCCCCGTTGCCTCACCGCTGCCAGGGGCGGGATAGCAGCCCGGCCCGCCCAGATCCTCGGCCACCCAGCCGAAGGGCAAGAGCGAGCCCTGGTGGGCGGAGCGGAGGGCTGCAGAAACCTGGGTCTGGCTCGGGTCTCCTTACCCCACCCCGGCGTTCCCCGCCCACCCGGGGACCTTCCCGCCAAAACCTCTCACCTATGACTACGGTGCGTCCTAAATTGGGAAAGGGCAAAGAACTGTGGCTGAGCAATGCATTGCTCACAGGCTCCTTTCTTTGTATCCTTTTTCATCTGTTTCTATATAAATCCCTCCAAATTTGATGTCTCTTAAGAATCATTCTGACAGCATCGCGGGCGCTTGTAGACTCACAGAATGTCAGCGTTGATGAGACCTTGGAGATCACCTAATCCAGGGATTTGAAGCCTCAAATGGGCTTTGGAGACCGAACCCCCTAAAATGTGTGCAATTTTTTGCCTCTTTGAGCTTGCCTCTGGGGAGATGGGACTCTAGTTTTATCAGATTCTCAAACATGTTGGCGACCGGGAAAAGGTTAAGAAATACTTGTTTAATCCAATTTCTTTTCAGATGAGGAATCAACCCCAGGGAATGCAGGGAATTGCCAAGGTCACACAGGTAATACTAGAATCAGGATTGCATATCGCCACACCAATCTTCCATATGGTGACCCAAGGAAACAGATACAGTGTTATTTTAATATTTTGAAACATATTATGTGTCTTTAGACCTTGGTTTCTAAATGCCAGTCTCCAATAAAAGGAACCAGACTCTGGAGAAATGGCTGATTCCCAGACAGAGGGAGGGAAAGTATAAAATGCCCTTGAAAATCTTGTCCCATAAAGCAAAGAATGATGAGGACGTGTCAAAAGGAAACAGGAGGGCTTCCTTGGTGGCACAGTGGTTGAGAGTCTGCCTGCCGATGCAGGGGACACGGGTTCGTGCCCCGGTTCGGGAAGATCCCACATGCCGCGGAGCGGCTAGGCCCGTGGGCCATGGCCGCTGAACCTGCGCGTCCGGAGCCTGTGCTCTGCAACGGGAGAGGCCACAACAGTGAGAGGCCCGCGTACCTCAAAAAAAAAAGGAAGCAGGAGCCAGTTTGAAGGTACCTCTACTTACCCATCTGGGACAATTTGAGCATCACGAATGAATAATGATGGAAATGGATTATAACAATGAATTAAAAAAAAAAGAATCCATAGGTGCTTACTTGTTCTTACAATGTTAAATAAGTACTGGGGGGGGGGGAAGAAATGACAATTCTTGATAGTGGAATGTCAACTAATATACATACAAGAAATGATGAAATTAGGAAATCACCATTTTCCAACCATTATAGTAGTAATTGACTCAGATAGAATTATCAATAGATGTTAAAAATCATTGGGTGAAATTTTGCAAAGGATGTTTACACAATCTCAAAGTATCCTCTAATTTCTTATTCATTACAAAGGGATAAAAACAGTACTTTCACGGTGGAGAAATCTCACACACCACCATAACTAAATGGTCAAAGTTAATGTCACCAATTATGGGACAAAATGACATGATGTACCTCCTGATGTAAGGTACTGAGAAGTATACAGTATCTCTTTTGTAGTATTCCTGTCAAAAATACATCTTCTGAATCTAATCACAAAGAAACAATCAGAAAAAAAATGCAACTTGAGAAACATTCTATCCAACCATTGGTCTGGATCAGTGTCCTGAAAGACTGTGGAACTGTTCGAGATTAAAGAGACATGTCACCAAAGGCAATATGTGACCCTGGATTGGGAGAAAAGTGCTAGAAAGGAATATTTTCTATTAAATTTGCCTATGGATTGCATATTGGATAATTTGCCTATGGATTGCATATTGGATATTATTTATTTATATGAATTTATTTATTTATTTTTGGCTGCGTTGAGTCTTCATTGCTGCTCGTGGGCTTTCTTTAGTTGCAGTGAGCGGGGGGTGAGGGGGCGACTCTTCCTTGTGATGCGCAGACTTCTCATTGTGGTGGCTTCTCTTGTTGCGGAGCATGGGCTCTAGGTGCACGGGCTTCAGTACAGTTCAATACAGTTGTGGCTCGCAGGCTCTAGAACACAGGCTCAGTAGTTGTGGTGCACAGGCTTAGTTGCTCCACCACATGTGGGATCTTCCTGGACCAAGGCTCGAACTCGTGTCCCCTGAATTGGCAGGCGGATTCTTAACCACTGTGCCACCAAGGAAGTCCCAATAGTATTATTTAAATGTTAAGCTTTTTGAATTTTATGCTTGTGCTGTTGTTTTGAAAAAGAGTACCCTTATTAAGAGATACACACTGAAGTATTCAGGGATAAAAGTTTTGTTATATGTGACCTGCTCTCAAATAGTTTAGGAAAGATAGATAAGGCAAATGTGGCAAAATGTTTAATTGATAAATCTAGGTAAAGGGTATATGGTAATTCATTGTATTGGTCTTGCAATGCTTCTGTAGTTTAAAATTTTTAAATTAAAATTAATATATATTTGTATACATTTTATTTCATTAATTTTATGTTATTATTTTAATTTATTTTATATTCTTTGTGTAAGATCGTCTGGCTCTTGGGACCTCCACCTGCTCACTGTGCTTCTGCCCTTCACTGTTCTTTTTTATTATTTTATTTTTATTTATTTTTGGCTGTGTTGGGTCTTCATTTCTGTGCGAGGGCCTATCTCCAATTGCGGCGAGTGGGGGCCGCTCTTCATCGCGGTGCGTGGGTCTCTCACTATCGCGGCCTCTCTTGTTGCGGAGCACAGGCTCCAGACGCGCAGGCTCAGTAGTTGTGGCTCACGGGCCTAGTTGCTCCGCTGCATGTGGTATCTTCCCAGACCAGGGCTCGAACCTGTGTCCCCTGCATTGGCAGGCAGATTCTCAACCACTGCGTCACCAGGGAAGCCTGTGCTCTTCACTCTTCCTAAGCAATACCTTATTCTACTGTGAATTATGTTGTTTGTAAAAGTGAGAAGGAAATTGGGGCCGGGGTTGAGGAGAGGTGGTTATAAGACTGATGATCGCTGGCAGTAGTATATGAGGATTCATCTAAGTAGACCAGGAGCCCACATATGTACCCCAGTCAAAAATAGTTCCTGTATACCCTTTTTCCAATTAGATTAATGTGTTTTAATTGCTCTGTGAATGGGTTCCTTTAGGAATCTGATGAAAAGCTGCTTACTTAAGAACCAAAAAATACACATAGAGACCCACTAGAGCTAACAATCTCCTTCTTTTGAACAGAAATTAAGTATGTCTTTTGGACAGAAATTAAGATTCATTTCTATCTGATTATTTTAATCAGATAATCAGGCCAACTACCTCCTTGTGCAATCTGGGAATAAGGCTTGATTTGGGGCTGGAAAGAAGAGAAAGGATTGGCAGTGAATACCAAAAGGTTTCTGGCAAACCAGAGTTCAGTGTGAGGGTGCTGAGTGTCTAGAAGTTAGAGAAAGAGAGGCCAGAGGTGGGGGAGAGGTAGGAGGGGCTGGGCCAAAAAATAAATCTTGACCACCTGGAAATGCAGTGGGGTGGCCACTGAAAATTACTGGTAGGTTGTCAATGTAACCCCGAAGAAGTACATGTGGACTGTTAGAATATTGCAACCTTGGAATACATGATTCAGCTCTGTTTCCTAGGTCCCAAAGATCTTCTCCCTTCCCAGTTTCAACCCCGTATGTCTCTTATGTGCTTTTGCTTCCATTAATTGATAATTGTATACAGTTTAGCAATTATTAATATTATCCAAGTTTTGCTTTCCTCTTGCCTTTTTCTCTCTTTCTTTTTTCTCTTCTTTCCTCTTTCTCTCTCCCTACTCCACCCTCCCCCCCCCACCCCCACGCACACACAGCACCACCACCCTGCCCCTTGGGAAAAAGAATAAGGAAAAAGGGAGAAAAGGGAAAATAAGAGAGACTTCATACAGTTCCCACCTTTTTCATCTCCAGTTTTTGTATCGGTGAGGTAGAGTGCTCTAGTCATCAAATTTCCTATCTGCTTGGCCTTTAAAATGCAACATTCCCAGCTAAGGCTGTGAGTCCACTATATTTGCCATTGAGTTGCTAAAAAAAAATGTTAAGATTACACTTTAAAAAGCAAAAGTATGTACTCATAGAACGAATTAAGAAAATGGTGAAAGTCTGAGATAAGAATTAATTCTATAACATACTTAGAATAAAATGGACTTAGAATAAAAATGTGGAATGGGAGAGGAGTTAGCAAAGAGGTAATGAAAGAATAATTTGAAATATGAGGAAAGAAAACTTCGTGGCTCATAGTGTTGTACATATTTTGCTGAAGCAGATCCCATGAACTTGAAAAACAAAATAGGTATCGTATGTTTCCTTGATCATGAACAACATCTGCATTTTTACTGTTTGATCATTTCAGGACCGAAGAAAAGTCAATACACTGGTAGGCTCAGGCCTGAATTTAGAGTTAGTTCGGAAATTGGTGAAGGCTTTATTAAATGACTTTGCTTAGAAAAAAATAGATTACAAAGCTAGAATGAATACTTTGTTTTTTATATTACAGAAGGCAGAAAGTACATCAGAAAAATCCAAATCACTGACCTGTGCCAATTACAAGTACTTGTTGTTATTATAAAATTCAGGTATTCCTGAAATATGCATAAATCTGTCAGGTTAATGAACATGTGGGTGCCACTATGTTTAAGGTACCATTATGGAAATAAACTAGAGGACCGACATTATTTAAGGAAAGCTTTCTTTGGCTCTTTTAAGGGATGGGTAACCATGCCCTGGTTTTAACTTTTTAAGTGTGGTTTTAGCTGTGATGGAGCTTCTGTAAATGAAAAAATGTATGGTTCTCTCTAAACTTTTGAAATAATTTCAAAAATTTTGTGTCTCCTCCCAGATGACAGATTTCCTTAGGATCTTAAATTTTAAAGGGATCTTAGAATCATATGAGTTCATCTTCCCATCTGATACAGAAATCCCTAGACACTTGACAGATGGCATCAAGCGTTGGTTTACTGTTTCATACTTCATGCTTCACTACATGTCTCACATGTAATCTATGTGGGACAGTTCATATCAGTAGAAAATATTCTTTCTTCAGTTCTCCAAGCAAAACATTCCTAAATTCGCTAGCTAGTTGACTATGTTTCTAGCCCACTACTCTTTCTTCTTGTGCTTCACTGGACTCTGGTTTGTCAAAGTCTCTCTTAAAGTATCATTCCCAAAACTGAATGTGGTAACCCAGGCGCAGTCTAAGCAGTATCGAATACTGACCATTGACTAGTCCCTCCTTTGATCCAGACACTCTGCTGGTACGAGTGCAGCCAAAGATTGTGTTAGTTTTCTCTTTTAGCAGCCACAGCCTACAGTCAAGATTAAAGCCAACTTAAACCTCTGGGTCTTTCAAAATAACAATTATTGTTACCATTTTCTTGGGTAATTGCTTTTTTAAAAATGTAAATGTAAATTCTGATAGTTAAAATGTCATCTTGTTGATTTTGCTTACTGTTCCAGATAATAAAATTATTTTGATTCTTCACTCTGCCATCTATCATGTTACCTAATCTTAGTTCTCTGAGTCATTTGCAAATTCTACCATCATTTTCTATGTCATTATTGCAGTCATTATTCTTTGTATCACCACTCCTAGTACAAGTGTATGGCTCATAGTAGGTTCATAACTGGATTGGTAAACTAGTGAATAGGGCAAAGCCTGGGCCGGACTTTTAGAGCTTGTCACTAGACATCTTCTAATTTGACTTCCAACAATTTATGCATCAACATTCACTTGATTTGAATTTTCATATAACCATGAGTTCCAGGAAGATCCTATGTCTAGTACTGCTGGGGTAAGATTTTAAAGAGCGTCCTCAACATTCTAATACCAGTGTTTCAATATATAAACTACCTCACTCTCAGTTAATTTCCCTTTAGTTCATTCTTTTCTATTATTGCAGTATTTTACTAACCTTCCTTAACCCCACTAAGTTGTGCACTTCTTTGAGGGTAAGGAACATATCTTAAGTCATTTTTTAAATTCCTTTAACTTTTCAGCAGAAGTCAACAAATGCCGTTTAGTTTGACATTTATTGCATTTATGTGCTATGCACCATGGTAGACACTGGGGATGCAAACATGAATAAGGTGCAGTCTCTCTCCTTGAGAATTTATGGTTTAGAATGGGAACTCTGAAATCTGATAGCTGAGGTATGACTTGTAGGTCTACTACTTACTAGCTGGTGACCTTGGGAAAGTTGCTTAGCCTTTTTCTGCCTCAATTTCTCATCTGTTAAACAGTCCACCTGCCTCCAAGGATTACTATGAGGAGGGCGGATACATAAACAAATACTTAAAGAGGTGAGAGTTAAGAGGTTTGCACAGGGAGCTCAGAGGAGAGTTGATTAAGTTTAAAGGTTCGCAGGAGAGGCTTCTAAAAGATGAAACTTGAGTTGTAAATCCTACTAAGAGTTAGCCAGCTGAAAAAAGATCGGACGAGCATTTGAAGACAAAACAGCATGAGCAATGGTCCCGAAGGTATGAAGAGACAAGATGTGCTCAGGTACCTACCATCAGTTGTGAATGTCGAGACTCGATGAGAGTGTCCACAGATAGAACGGGAAGATACGTGGGACCAGGTCATGGAGGGCTCCTTCTTCCCCTTCTAGCCAGACTGCTGCAAAGTTGCAGCTGGGCAGGAAACTGCTGGAGCAATGGATTCCAACTGTGGCAGCGATGAGACGTAAGGATTGGGAGAGGGATGCTGAAGATTGCTACCAGGTTTTTAACAGGAGTGAACAGATGTAATCAGTTACTGAGAGCTTACCATGTGCCATTCACTCTGCTGGGCACTAAGGTGGGTGAAATAAGGACCCAGCCCTCAAAGAGCATATAATCAATTTCATTCAGACATTCAGTCCTTATTTCTCTAATACATATAAAGATACTCTGAAAGCCTGTTAAATCATTGTAGAAATCAATATATATTATGTCTGTCTACCGAAGCAAAATGAGTTGTGCTAGGAGTCAGATATTCTGCCCTGCCATTTACAAGTTCTGGATACATAATTCTGGAGCTTGGCGAGGAGATCTAGGCTGAAAATTTAGAGACTTGAGGGGTACTGATAGTTGAAGTCAAGGATGTGGATGGTATCATGCAATGGGAATATCAAGATTGAAGGAAAAGATTTTGCAGCTACTTATTGCCTTCTGCTAGTCTAGTCTAGGAGCCTATTACTTACAGCTCAGGGAGATAAGCCCACAGATTCATGGGGGCCAGGTTTTGAGTTTTTGCCATTGTGACTCATCTCTTAAGGGAATAAACCTTACAAGTAAGTAAAGAGTCATTCTTTTCTAATCTTCAGTCTTGGAAAGTGTGTTATATTATGAAAACTGGCACTATATTAGCCTCTAACTTACTAGTTCTTTTTGGACCTGTTCTTTTTGGTTTCGTAGGTATATTTTGGGAGCTGTGAATATGTAAGTTTCAGTTTTTAAATATAATCATATCCAATTTTGGTGACTATTAATTTTAACCTAACCTTAGCAGATACTTTTAGATTAAGTGTTTGTTGAATTTAAATTTCTTATATTTGTAACTACAAAAGTTATTTTAAAATTTGCATTTATTTTTGGTCTTCAAGACTGAGGAATATATTCATTTGCTTAGTTCCTGGTCTAAAGATAATAAAATACAAAAACAAGCCAATTAAAAACTCCCCCCCCTACCTCCCCCTCAAAAAGAGTTAAGGAGAAGACAGAATCCTACAGCATTTGTTTAGCACTCACAGGAGTGGGCAAATAGGGAGAAGTATGCCTCCCTGCCAAGGAGGAGAGGCCAGAGAAATAAAAGGAGAATGGATCAAGATGGGAAAAAAATTTTTTTAAAGTCTAGGGAAAAGAGAGTTTAAAGGAGGAGAATTTCAAGAAGAAGGGAGTACTTTCAATCTCTGAAAAGATGTCAAGCAAGATAAAGATGAATTCATTGGATTTAGTCATGAAGAGATAATTGATGATCTTTGCAGAGGATTTCAGAGTACTGAGGGCGGAAGCCAAACTGGTGTGAGTGGGAAGAGGTGAAGAAGAGTGAATGTAGACTGTTCTTTCAAGAAATTTATCTGTGGAGGAACGAAGATAGAAGAGGATGCAGAGTCAAGAGAAGTTTTGTGTTTTGTTTTATTTTTAAATGGTAGAAGTTGAGCATTTTTGGAAACAGTAAGAAGAGAGAAAGATTGAAATAAAGGTGATTAGAGATCATCTATGGAAGGCAATGAAATCTTGAATGCAAGAGTCAGGAGGTGAGATGCCTCCTTTACTCTGATGTGGGTGGGGGAAGGAAGCAAGGGCAATTTTGACTGCAGGTAGTTTGCAGTCCAGGAAGTTTACTCTTGGCATCGGTTTCCTCTGTGAAGTAAGAAGCAGATTATCCGCAGTGTTAGAGTGGGGCATTGGAGCATAGAGATGAGTTGTGAAAGTTTGAAAAAGCTGCTATGAGAATGGGAGAGGAAATTGATTAGAACACATAGAAAACTTCCTGATCAATAAGAATCTCCAGCTGAAGTGAGAAAAACATGAATTGGTAGAAATACCAATCCACATGGTCATGGGACTTTTTGTAACCACGTTTGGTCGCCTGGGTGTCAGATTGATACAGGGCTTAAGCTTGCTGAGTGGATCCTACAGAATGTCAAGGGAGTTGAGGATCTGGCAAGAAAAAACACTGAAAACAAGTATCATGTAGTCGGGATAGAGAAAAAAGTGAAGATAAGAAAAGGAAGGGAGACTGATGGGCAAATGGAGGGCTCAAGCATCTAGAGCATAAATGAGATGAGAGTAAGGACATGAAATTTCTTGAGAAGGAGTTATGTCTATGCTAGTATATTTGAATGAGATATTATTTTAGGTGATCCTAATATCCAGGGGATATCCTCAAGAATGGATGATTAAAGTGAAGAGGAATGGTCTACCTCTTTCCCCACTGTATTCCCAGTTACTTAACACAATGCCTGGAACACAGTAAGTTTTCAGTATATATGTGTTCAAAAAAATGAATAAAAATTCTTTATTTTCTACTTCACAGTATATTATACCAATTCTCCTCTTCACATATTTCATTAGTTAACTATAATTATGATAAATTCTCTAAAGGAAAACTACTGCTTGCTATGAGTTTGTGTAACATGGGATCCTGATTCAGTCTGGGGGGTTGGGGTCAAGAAGTTTTCCTAAGGAAGTGACATTTAAGGTGAGAACTGAAGAATCAGTAGGAGTAAGCCAGGGGATGACAGGTGGGGAGAGACTTACCAGTGTAAGTAAAAGATTTCTGAATATCTTGAGGTGGGAAGAAGCTGAAAACATTCCAACTGAATAGAAGAATAGAGGTAGAGGCATGGGGCTGAAAGGGTAGGTTAGGACCATATTACATAAGGTCCTATAAATCATGAAGTACATTTTGATCCATTAGACTTAAAATGGGAAAAGTTGACATGCTATTGTTGTTGTTAGCTTATAAGCATTAATAAGAATTATAATGTTATATGGATGTGTGATTATACACAGTGAAATTTGAAAGCTGAAAGATTATATTTGTCTAAAAAGTCTCCTCCAGCAGCCTACTCCTTCCTTCTACACAACCTTATTCCTTTGGATTAAACAAAGTAAATGAATAGCCTTCCAAAAACCACTATAGAAATGCACTTTTGTTACCTGGAGAGAAAGTCTCTAGGCCTCCTTCTACTCTGCTGTTCTCATTTTTTTCCATTAGCTTCATGATTGGGTTAATTTGGTGTTTGCATAGGGAAAAGACAAGCATCATTAATGGAATATGAAGACCATTAGGAGTAGCAGAGACCTTTGGCTGATGATGGGAAAGGGAGGCTCAGGTAGGCAAGCGTTGTAATGGAGATTTTGAATATTGGGCTGTCCCGTTGCACCTAAAGTTCCAGAGTATACTTGTTTCACAATTTTGTCTAATATAAACCTATGTAAAACCTCCAATTTTGCCAAGGTAGAGAATTACCACAGGCTGGCTGCTGACCCCAAGATCAATCTCAGAGGAACTGTAGGAAATACTGGGGAAAAACTCCAGAGAAATCCCCAGGGACAAGGAAGCCTGTTTTGAACTGGTGTGTGTGTGTGTGTGTGTGTGTGTGTGTGTGTGTGTGTGTGTGTGTGTGTACATCTGAAGCCTAGGGCAGGAGAGTTGTGTGGAAATTATCGATAGAGGCTCAGACTGCTGGTCTAAGTGTCCTCAAGAATAACAATCAGGGCAGAACAGAAGCCAGAGTGTGGAAAACTGGTGGGGATTGATGGACCTTGAACGTTTACTCACACCTCCCTCTACCCTCAACTCCCTCTAGCACCTAGGAGTACTTCCTTCTAAGGCTGCTTCTCCTTGAGGGGTGGAGGGTGGGATGGGTTCTAAAAGTAGTGCCTTGATCTTAAGTGTTATTTGGTGGCGTGATACACAGGCTGAGCAATTAATTATGTAGTCTGGTGCTTGGAGTTCTCCACCTTAGTGTTATCCCTCCCCCTCTCCTTGATCTCACTGGATGTTGACACAGATTGGGATATGCCCTTTGGTCTTTTCCCGTACCAAATGCTAAGACAGAACAGCTGATAGCATCAGAGAAATATATGCTCAAAGGCCAAGGTAATGAGATATCTCAGGAGAAAAACTACTTGAAAAGAAAGCAACAACCTGGATTACAGATGCCACCAGAGAGCAAATATGTTAAATCCAATGGTTAACAAATATAAAATAAGCATAATAAATAACTGATAAGGAAATCATAAAAGTGAAGAGGAAATACTAGGCATGAAAATTATGTTCATAATAGTAGAAAGAACAGAGATGGATGCTAGAATAGATGTAGCTGAAAAACAAATTAGTGAGCTAGAAGATCAGATTAAAGAGCTCTCCTGGAAGGAAGAAAGGAAGAATAAAGAAAAAGAATATATGAAATAAGGCTTCCCTGGTGGCACAGCGGTTGAGAGTCCGCCTGCCGATGCAGGGGACATGGGTTTGTGCCCCGGTCTGGGAAGATCCCACATGCCGCAGAGTGGCTGAGCCTGTGAGCCATGGCTGCTGAGCCTGCGCGTCCAGAGCCTGTGCTCCGCAACGGGAGAGGCCACAAGAGTGAGAGGCCCGAGTACCCCCCCACACACCAAAAAAAAAAAAAAAGAATATATGAAATAAAAGCTAAGAGATAAAGAAGATTGAATTGGAATGTGAACTTCAACTCACAGAAAATAGGAGTGTCAGGAGAAGAGGAAAATAAAAAGGAAGAAGAGGAAATACTTGAAGAAATGGAAATAAATTTCCTAGAATTAAAGGAAGATGAATGATGATGTATTTATGTAGTTCCAAACAAGAGCAATAAGAAGAAACTAACCCTGACAATATTATAATGAAATGGAAGTTTTACAGGCAAAAATAAAATTCTAAAATTTTCTAGAGAGATAGAGCAGATCAATCACCAAGGAATAAGAATCACCAGGATCTCAGACTTTTCATGAGCAAAAAGAAGATAATGGTAATATTTTTAAAATATTGAAAAGACAAAAGAACATTGAGCCTAAATTTATATCCAGCCAAATTGTCATTTAAATGTGAGGGTATAATATCCCCCCCACCCCCAAAAAAAAAAAAAAAAGAATATATGAAATAAAAGCTAAGAGATAAAGAAGATTGAATTGGAATGTGAACTTCAACTCACAGAAAATAGGAGTGTCAGGAGAAGAGGAAAATAAAAAGGAAGAAGAGGAAATACTTGAAGAAATGGAAATAAATTTCCTAGAATTAAAGGAAGATGAATGATGATGTATTTATGTAGTTCCAAACAAGAGCAATAAGAAGAAACTAACCCTGACAATATTATAATGAAATGGAAGTTTTACAGGCAAAAATAAAATTCTAAAATTTTCTAGAGAGATAGAGCAGATCAATCACCAAGGAATAAGAATCACCAGGATCTCAGACTTTTCATGAGCAAAAAGAAGATAATGGTAATATTTTTAAAATATTGAAAAGACAAAAGAACATTGAGCCTAAATTTATATCCAGCCAAATTGTCATTTAAATGTGAGGGTATAATAAAAATATTTTCGGGCACATAAGGTCTCAAAAGGTTTGTCACACAAAGACCCATATTGAAAAGAGTATTGGAAAAGGTCCTCAAATAAGAAAAGAAGCAAATCCAGGAGATGCTACTAGAGGTGTATGACATAAAGATAATTAAATACTTGGATAAAGTTTGGTGTTGTCTTTCAAAAACTACCAAAGACCAAAGAAAAGAAAATGAGAAATTATGTCTACCATAACCTAGAGTTAAGTTCTGCACAATATCAAAAGGTGGTGTCTTTAAGTTAGACACTTCTTTAAGATAGAAAAAAAAACCAATAAATTTAAAGAAAGTAGAAGGAAGGATGAGTAAAATAATAGCAAAATTAATGAAATGGAAACAAAAGTAACAATACAGAAGATCAACAGAGCCAAAAGTTGATTCTTTGAAAAAACTAATAAAATAGGCAAGCCTGTGGCAAGAGTGATCAAGGAAAAAAAGGAAAAGTAATTTAAAAACTAGTATTTTCTTATCATCTTTTAATCTCAACTTTAAGACCTCAGGAGTCTGGAGCATGAATGAGATGAGAGCCAAATATGTCAATGTTATTGTTTGTAGTATCATCTCCACACTATAGAAATGCATTTGAAGAAAATGAAATGGGCAACTTCCTAGAAAAATGTAATCTACCAAATGAATTAAGAAGAAATAGAAGGCCTTAATAGTGCCATAACTTTAAGAAATTAAAGCAATTTAAAAAATCATCTCACAAATAAAACTTTAGGCCAAGTGGTTTCGCAGGCAATTCTACTAAACTTTCAAGGAACATACCATATTAAACTTAGTACAAACTGTAATAAAGACTAGAAAAGGAGGGAATACTCCCAACTTATTTATGAGGCCATATAAATCTTTTTTTTTTAACCAACTAAAAAATAAAATCTCTCTCTTTTTTTTTTGCGGTACGCGGGCCTCTCACTGTTGTGGCCTCTCCCGTTACGGAGCACAGGCTCCAGACGTGCAGGCTCAGTGACCATGGCTCACGGGCCTAGTCGCTCCGCGGCATGTGGGATCCTCCCGGACCAGGGCACGAACCCGTGTCCCCTGCATCGGCAGGCGGACTCTCAACCACTGCGCCACCAGGGAAACCCTAAAATCTCTTTTTAAATTAAAGAATCCTAATGACTTTGAGGTAGATGAAGCTGTTATCAGATAATGAAGTAATTAGGTGTAAGATATAAAAATAACAAAACTGAGAGAAAGAAAGCACTGATTTGAAATTATCTTCTTTAAGTTTGGATGGAAAATTAAGAGCACGTCCAATTCAAAGTTCTAGGCATAAAATCCAGGTATGTCATGTGGTGGACTTGCTTCTTCAACTTGGCAGCCAATGGGAAGAATCCACACTCTATGGACCAGCAAACTAAAAAATGACTGTCACCATGAAGAAGTCAGTGACTTTGCGTTTCAGTTTTCTGTCTTGGCTCATTCCCCAAAGTTCATGCTTTGAAGTCCTAAAGTCTTCTTCAACATTTAACTAGTTCTTCGTTGGTGGAAGGGGCTGGGACTGTCTCTCCACATGTAAACTGATTTTTGTCATAAGTCACTTTTATAATGAGAGAGCAGCTAGGGCACATCTTCCCTATTCTCCAGATCTTCCTTGGTGATGCAGAAGTTACTCCCACATGGGCAGGGGTAGAAATACTTCTCCGAGTCCTCGTCATGTTGGAAGTCCTCAGTCTCCCCCTCGTCGTGAAACATCGCCATCATTACTGGGGCCAGTAGAGGTCTGTCACCTCCGCTGTCCGACCCAGGCCAGGGCATATCCAACTTGGCCATATAATCTTGATTTTCAAACAAGAAAAGGATAATATGAGAAAAGAAAATTACAGATAATTTCCTGAGGATTTTAAGTGTAGAAATCCTAAATAAAATATTTGCAAACTAAGTCCAGCAGAGTATAAAAGTAAAATATACCATGTAGTTCACAACATTAACAGCTTTAAGGACAAAATAACATGATTATCTTAAAAGGTTTTGAGAAATATTTCATAGAAATCGAGCATAAATTCATGATAAAAATTCTTAGCAAATCAAGAATTTGCTTAACCTAATGAAGGACAATTATGTTATGGCAAACATGGGGAAACAGCAGGAGCATTCCATTTAACATCGGGAATGATTAAGGGTGCCCAGTATCATCATTTCTATTCAACCTTGTATTGACAGTTTTAGCTAGTGCAATAAGGCAAGAAAAAGAAAGTAGAGGCTTAAGGATTGGAAAAGAAGAAATAGAATTGCCAATTATTTGCTGATGACATGATAGCCTCGTAGAAAATCAAAGACACCTGGGGCAAAGTATTATATTATTAGAAATAATAGGAGAATTTAGCAAAGTCAGTTCATTTCTATACACCAGTAACAAATAACCATAAAATGTAGTTTAAAAGAAGATATCACTTATGATATATTTAAAAAATCAGATATATAGGAATAAAAATTTTTAAAAAGATGTGCAGGACCTCCTTGGAGAAAATTTAAAACTATTGAGATTCATTAAAGAAGTCCTAAATAAATAAAGAGAAATACTATGATACATATTTCTTATTTCTTAAATGGAAAAAAACTTTAATATTATAAATATTTCAATTCTCCTCATATTGGCTCATAGACTTAATGCAATTCCAACAAAAATTTCAGTAGGATTTTAATGGAATGTGATAGTTTATTCTAAAATTTATGTGAGGACTTCCCTGGTGGCGCAGAGGTTAAGAATCCGCCTGCCATTGCAGGGGACACGGGTTCAAGCCCTGGTCTGGGAAGATCCCACATGCCGTGGAGCAACTAAACCTCTGCGCCACAACTACTGAGCCCACGTGCCACAACTACTGAAGCCTGAGCACCTACAGCCAGTGCTCGGCAACAAGAGAAGCCAGCACAATGAAAAGCCCGTGCAGCACAATGAAGAGTAGCCCCCACTAGCCACAACTAGAGAAAGCCCGCACACAGCAAAGGTGACCCAATGCAGCCAAAAATAAATAAATAAATAAATAATTAAAAAAACAACTATGTGAAAGAATAAAGGACCAAGAAATCAAACATTTCTATAGAGGAGTAGGGAGGGGAGATTTGCTTTATTAGCCAATAGGGTTTATTTTGAAGCTGTAGTATATATAGCATGATATTTGTTCAGAAATAGAAAAATAAACTTTTGGGCAGGTGGAAAACTCAGAAGCAAACCCATGCATATATGGAATTTTGGTATATGACAGATGTGACCTGGCAGATCAATGGAGAATGGAGGGACTATTCAATAAATGTATCTGTAAAAACTGGTGATCTATAATGGAAAAAATGATATTGATTCCTTCCTTAAGTCGTTTGTAAAAATGAACTCCAGATAAATTAAGGACTTAAATGTTAAAAGTAAAATTTTGTAACTTTTATTAGAAAATATAGGTAAATACATTTCTGACTTTGAGGCAGGGAAGAATTTATTAAAGACACATAAAAAACCCTCTAACCATAAAAGAGAAATCTGATGACATTAAAATAAAGATCTGAACACCAAAAGATATCTTATGAAAGAAAAGAGAGAAGGTACCAACTGGAAGAGGATATTTGCAACCCAACTAACCAACAAAGGATTACTAGCAAGAATATATAGAGGTTTCCTCAAATTAATAAGGAAATAGCAAAGAATCCAATAGACAATGGGCAAGAAATACAAACAAGAATTTCACAGAGGAGAAAACACAGATGATCAATAAAATCATTATGAGAAGGTCAACTTCATTATTTATTGGGGAAGGCATATTAAAACCACAACGAGATACCAACTTATACCCATTCAATGGGCAAAAATTAAGAAGTGGACAATGCTACATATTGGAGAGAATATGAATTAACTGGGTACGACCACTTTGCAAAGTTTGTTGTTATCTGATGTTGAACATTTCCATATTAACTCAGCAATTCTACTTTTAGGTATATACCCAAGAAAAACTCTATGTACAATAGGAGACATAAACAAGAATGTTCCCAGCAGCACTTATTGCACTCTTAGCAAGATAAATACCTGAAACGACCCAAATACTTATCAATAGAAAAAGATAAGTAAATTGTGGTAATTTCACACAACGGCCTATTATATAGCAAAATAAATAGCTAGAAGCAAAAATATGAATAACCTGAGCAATAAAATTTTTTTAAAAAGGAAATTCCCTCATATTTTATAGAGCCTGAAGCTCTTTTATAATGTTGAAAACAAAGAAAATTGAACAATAGAATTATTAGGAATACAAATGTGATAAAGCTATAATTTCAAAAACAAGTTATAATAATAACGGCAAGATTCAAGGAAGGGGAAGTAGAGGAATAGACTGGGGAGAAGCCCATAGGTGGGTGTAAATGATTGTTAATGTTCTAATCCTTGTATTGGGTGGTTGGTTCACATGTATTTAAATTATTAATAATAATAAGCAAATTCATATATAAGTACATAGTTTATATAAATAAAAACAATAGAGGACCATGCTTAGACCAGTGATGAGGGTGTGTTACAAATCAAAGATAATCCAATTCTGTGCTCTTGAGTAGAAAACCAAGAACAATATCAACTCCCTCACATGTTTTGCTTTTATTATTAGTTATAATTAATCTACCCAACAATCCTATTTTTGGTTACTACTATGATTATTTTTTTTGAGGCTAAACCACAAAAAGAATTTATTTAAGTGTCCTGAGAGGACAGGAAGGTGGGAGCTGGGAGAGCTAAGACCAGGATGTCTGATACTTGCTTCCCATATCCTGTAGAAAATGTTTTCTATTCCAAGACCTAGTCCTTCACATTTTTTTGTTTTCCATTAGTGTTCTGTTTGCTCATCTGTATGTATAGCATTTCAATGTACATTTACATACAACTTAATGTAAAAATGCCTTTTACTACAATAACCATTGTGTCAAACCACAGACTAAAAAGTTAATGTGCTGTAATATTAGCATGTCAGTGCCTAGTCCACCCTTAACTGCTGGGTCAATCAATAAATATTGGATGGCCATTTCTTTAATCATTTGAATTTTCATAAAATACATATCCAGTTATTCTTCCCCTCCTTCACCTGACTCGCTGTTAAACTTCCTTTCTTCCTTTTACTCCATCTCATATTCTGCAGTCAAGACTTTTCAGTACCTACTCTTCTGAGAGATTGGCTCAAAGAGACACAGATGTAGAGAACAAACGTATGGACACCAAGGGGGGAAAGGGGGTGGTGGGATGAATTGGGAGATTGGAACTAACATATATACACTAATATGTATAAAATAGATAAATAATGAGAACATGCTGTAATGCATAGGGAACTCTGTTTAACTTAGCTGTACAGTAGAAACTAACACAACATTGTAAAACAACTATACCCCAATTTAAAAATAAAGAAAATTTTATGTATTATGATTTCCTTTTACAGATGAATCAAATCTTAGTGAGTTAACATAACTTGCTTGAGTCCACAAAGCTGGCATGTGGTAGATTCCAGAATTTGAAGTTTCATCTGTTTGACTCTAGGGCCTAGCCCTTACAACTGGGCTAGGCTCCTGGTCATTAAGATTGTTTTAACCACTAGTATACCAACCTAGAGTAATTGTTGTGCTGAGGATAACAATCTCTAGATATGTGAAGGTAAGAGTTCACCAAAGAGTTCATTTAAGTGTTTTGTCAAAGTATGCCATGGCAAGTTGAGGAATTTGCCCATGTGTGTCATAATGGAAAAACTGTGTAAAAGTGAAGAATCATTGAGTAATAAGAATTTGAATGCAAGAGAGCTCAAGTAAGAAATGTCATGCACTGTTGGATCAGGAGTGATTCATTCCTTTAGTCTGCATAATGTTCCTTTCCCATATGCCCACGCAGGAATGTATAGATATAGAGACAATGTTCACAAAACCTTTTGAGTGGTTGTAAATGTGCTCTACACCTGATTTATTCTGCTTTGTGACCTCACCCAGACACCCTTCTTTCTGGTTTCTTGTGTCTTTAAAGCACATCAAATGTGAAGCCCAGGCCCCCTCTACTGGTTAGCCACATTTTGTCATAAGTGTCTTCCTAAATAGGCATCCATCCATCCCTGTGAGTAAAGATAAGTTGATGCTTATTTCTAGTGCCCTGATTTTTTTGGCAATGCAGAATTGACAGTGAGAAAGAGAGAGGAGTATGTATTTTTTGTGAAGAAGACAGAATGTCACCAAGAACCTGGTTTTTGGGCAGATGCCGTACAATGACTTGTATGGAAACTTTGGGGGAAGAAGATTGGAGGTGTGGAGATCGGCTTTAGAGGCAGCATTTGTAGCCTTTGCTTTATAGCTTAAAAGTCTATTAACTTTCTTTAACTCATCATCCAAATTAAATTTATTAGGTAATCCCACAGACAGATGTCTTTTTGGGTGTACCTCTACCCCATTTCCCTTGAAGTTGGGATTCTCTCCTTCCTGTGTTTACATGCCAAATCTATTCATCAGAGTAAAATGAGGACCTCTGAGGCAGAAATCACGTTTAATTTTCTGTCAGGTTCAGCCCCCAACTCCCAAATAGTGCATACCACATGGTAAATATCAATTATGCTACTTAGCTACCCTTCTCAAATTGCCATGTAAGGACGGAAAACATCCCCATGCAGTAGTCCAAGGAAATTCAAATCAAAAGGATGAAAGAAGATGCCGGCCGCTCCCCAGAAGACCAAATACAGTAATTTTATTGTTTGTGCACATAATCACTATTTGACGGGAAACATTTCAGTGTATGTTAGTTCCAAGATGTTGAAGTTCAATAAGTTCAGAAAACATCTATTAAAATGACTTCCCTGGGCTTCCCTGGTGGCACAGTGGCTGAGAATCTGCCTGCTAATGCAGGGGACACGGGTTCGAGCCCTGGTCTGGGAGGATCCCACATGCCGTGGAGCAACTAGGCCCGTGAGCCACAACTACTGAGCCTGTGTGTCTGGAGCCTGTGCTCCGCAACAAGAGAGGCTGCGATAGTGAGAGGCCTGCGCACTGCGATGAAGAGTGGTCCCCGCTTGCCACAACAAGAGAAAGCCCTCACACAGAAACTAAGACCCAACACAGCAAAAATAAATAAAAACTCCTACCCCCAACATCTTTAAAAAAAAAAAAAAAAAGTGACTTCCCTTTTCCTCCACCCCTGAACCTCCAAATCCTTAAACACTGAAGAGGGCATAACAACATGGTTCTTTTATTCTTTTCAACTAACAAAACCCTGACAGAAATATAGAAGCAACTCTGAGCATCAGGAAGCAGACAGGAGCAGCAGGTTCCGTGGGCAGGGAGCCAGGAGCCCTGGGTTCTGATCTCAGCTCCACCAAGTGGTGGCTAGGTTACCATTGGAGAATCACGTCAATTTAGTTTGTGCCTCAGTTTCCTTATTTGTAAAATAGTAATAATCATGTCTGCTCTATATACTAACCTCACTGGGTAGGTAGATAATGCATGAGAAAGTGTAACAGGGAAGAGCCAAATCTGACTACATGTTGGATCTGTTTCTTTTACTTTAACCTTTGCTTCCTGTTGCTTTTGTTCACTAAAAGGATACAGTCTATACATACTGGCCTGCCTTAGGGAACCCCGCCCCTCTGCCTGAATGTCAAACCAAAGTGCCTTTGTTCAGGGAAACATCCGGACCCTGTCCACCTGTGGATGGCTGCAAGACAGCGGAAATTAACACGTCCCCTCCCTGAAGCTGGCCATTCCAGGGGATATTTGCAAAACTTATGGCTTTTTTACTTTATTTCCCCACCTCCTCCCCCTCTCTAAAAGAAACTGGTATCCAAACCCCTATAAAGTGGTTAATTTGAGATATTAGTCTGCCATCTTCTTGGTCTGCCGGAATAAAGTCGTATTCCTTGCCTCAGCACCTCATCCCCGCTTTATTGGCCTGTTGTGCAGCGAGCAGAGAGAGCTTGGACTCGGTAACAAAAGCACTTTGTAAACTCTTTGTTTCTAGGTCCTCTTCTCACTCTGTATTCTCTCTGGAGCAGAGTACAGGGCGGTCACGTCACACCTACTCTTTCTACTCCATCATGTTTATGTACTGGAGGCTTCTGATGGCTCTGACTGGGGCGAGCAGGTCTGCCCTGGCTTTAGAGGGCCTTGCATGTCAGAACTCCCCCACCCCACCACAGAGTATTAAAGAGCACCCGGGCCCTCCCTCACTTGGGCATTCAGCATTTACATAGCATGGCCATAAGCCTAAATATCCACTTTAATAACCAACACTGTTTAACCCCCAGGAAAACGTTTTCCCACATCTCTTGCTGGCTGCCGCGGAATGCTGGGGAGGTTTGTGGGTCGAGCTGTTTGCAAAGACAAGAGTCCCACAGTGCTGGGAAATCTGGGGAGCATTGGGTGATGGAAGTGCTTGGATAAGAGGGAAGACAAATTAATCAATTCTTCAAACTTCTCTTTCAGTAAGAATGACTACATTTTCCCATATCCCAATAATTGGTCTCCAATACCGCTGAGTGTACACTTGTCTTACTTCTTTTGTGTTTACAAATTTAGGGTGATTTCACAACTGTTGCACATGGTGGCCGAAGAATATTTTGCAACATAAAGTAATTCATATCCCTCTTAAATTGTACATATGGAGTTTAATTAAAATGTTTATGAAGCATGATGCCAATTGTTTGCATTGGCAGCTAGAAGGACAGTAAATTCTGAATGAAGAATCATTTTATTTTTATAAACCTATTAGTAACATTTAATTAAATTTTCAAAAAATAAATTTAAAATATTTAATTTAAAATGTTGACATTTGTTAATTTTAATTTATGCTTTCCCCTTTAATTTTAATAGATGCTTTTGAATATTTTAGAAGAGACATAACTTTGACATTATATGAAAAATAATTTTACATTGTTTTTACATTTAGTTTACCTTTATGATGAAAATATAGTAACATTTTGTACAGTTTGAGTACACTTACATTTTACTTTTATATCATTATTGTCAAGAAAGCACAAATCATGTGAGTGTCTTCATTATAACACCTTAATTAGTGATTTTACTAAAATAAGAGCAAGAAAAATAGTAGATACTCTATAAATATTGGTTGAGTGAGCAGAAAAATACAAATTAAAAAAATATTAAATTACCTTTAAGAGTGTGAATTCTACCTCAGAGCAATAAAAATTTATTATATAAGTTTCTCAAGTAGGGGTTTTTCAAATGGGGATGTAAGACACGTGCCATGATTGAGGAGGGGGAGGGATTTCTTAAAGCGTTTCTTAAATATACTGCATCTTCTGGAATATACATTTTCCCTTTTAAGTTTATATTTATTTATTATTATTTTTTTGCTGTACGCGGGCCTCTCATTGTTGTGGCCTCTCCCGTTGCGGAGCAAGGCTCCAGACGCACAGGCTCAGGGGCCATGGCTCACGGGCCCAGCCGCTCTGCGGCATGTGGGATCTTCCCGGACCGGGGCATGAACCCATGTCCCCTGCATCGGCAGGCGGACTCTCAACCACTGCGCCACCAGGGAAGCCCCTTTATTTATTTTTTAAAGTTTTCATTTATATATGAAAAACAGAGTAGGTGTGAGATTTAAACAAATAAGATAGACATAGTACTTTGGAGAATGTTTATTTCCCAAAGACTGTGTTGGGTCACTTTCCCAGGGCTGTGCATTTACACATACGAGTGCCCCTGTGTGCACGCGCGCGTGTGTGTGTGTTGTGCTGTGTGCAGCTGATACTCTTCTCTCTCAGTTCTTCGGTGGAAAGGTTTAAGAAGCACTGAAAGAGATAACAAGCAGTTGACAGTTGGACAAGATTAGTATGCCTGGGGAGGGACTGACAAAATCCTTTTCTTTTTTTTCTTTTTATGTTATCTTATTTTATTTATTTTTATTTGAGAATACAGCAGGTTCTTATTAGTTCTCCATTTTATACATATTAGTGTATACATGTCAATCCCAATCTCCCAGTTCATCCTACCACCACCCCCACCACTTTCCCCCCTTGGTGTCCATACGTTTGTTTGTTCTCTACATCTGTGTCTCTATTTCTGCCTTGCAAACTGGTAAATCCTTTTAAAATCCTTCATTTGAAGAGGAGTGAGGCATTACACCAAGTCGCCAGCTTGATGGATTCTTTTTGTGTGTGGCACTAATGAGACCATGTCATTAATTCTGTTCCTGAGAGGGCTGGCTAAAACTCTTCTACTCTGCTGAGATGGCCCTACCTTGCCCAACCTCGTATGAGGCTGCTTGGCTATTGGCAAAAGGGAAGGAGAGAGGACACAGCGCAACCTAATAGTGCTTTGCAAGAACAACCAAACGAACATTTTCTGCCGAAAGTGGGTAAGTAGTGCTTCCTTCGTGCAGGTCTGTGCTCTGAGTTCTCGGTTCCTCCATCGGTTCCTCCAAGGCATTATGAAATCCTAATTGAGCTCCATATTCCTTTCTGTTCTGCTCTGCTCTATTTTTCAGTTCTGCAACATGAGAGTGCTAACCCTAGGGATAAGAGTCAGAAAAAAAGAAACAATAATATTAGGAGTTAGGTGGCCTGGTCCTAGTTCTGCCTTGGGCACGAAGTAGTTCTGAAACTTGGCACAAGTTCATTGAACTTTGCTAGCCCCCCCTTTCCTCATTTATAAATGAGAGTTTTTTGGTTACTAGGTGATCCCTAAGTTTCCTTCTCATTTGAATGTTTTGGATATTTTTGAACACTTTCCTGCAAAGTTTTCCCTTTATTTTTTGTAACCTCCCCCCTAAAGTGTAAACTTAATGAAATTTTAAAAAGTCTTAATCAGATAGCTTTCAGGAACTCTGATAGGGTCCACGAGTTTCCAAACTTCTACAAAAATAGAAGGATTATACGTGTACTTCTAATTTTGAATTGGAAGTGTCAGTACGAATGAATGATATGTATGAAAAAAATTTTCCTAGCTCTGTCCACTGGAAAGGCCTAGAAACAGACCCAGTGCTCAGAGCAATGAGCACTCCTAGCACCCAGACTGGTTAAAGATGTCAGATTATGAGTATCAATAATGATAATCACTCAATGAATTGATGCTTACATTCATGACATAAAGACATGAAAAATCCAAGTCATTGACACTTTGGATGGAAGATGCAAGGAACTACTTCATTGATTTGAAAACTGATGAAGAAAATAAGTATTTTTCCTGTTATTCCTATATAATATATATCAGATATCTATAGGTAGCTATAGATAGCTATATCTATCTTTATATGATTTAGATAGATGATGAGGGGAAAACGAATACAGAGATGATAGAAATAAAACATCACCATTTGGCAGTCCCTAAAGATTTAATGGCATTAAGCCATGGTCATCAATGGCTGACCACTCTGTAGTGGTCTTGTGGGAAGTTGCGGGGGCAGTCCTTAAGACAGTTCTCACCTCTAGCATCAATTGCAAGTTGGGAATTTCCAAAAGCACCCTTAGTTTTGATAACTCTCTACAAGAACTCACAGAACTCACTGAAAGCTGTTATACTAACCATTATGGTTTACTATATCAAAAGGATACAGATTAAAAGTAATCAAGGAAAAAAGTGCATAGGACAGAGGCCAGGAAAATTCCAAATATGAATGTTCCAGTTGTCTTCTCCTCACAGAGCTGTGGACACCGTAACTTTCCCAGAATCGATGTGTGACAATATGCCCAGATTATTGCTAATAGGGGAAGCTCTCCTGAACCTTCCTCTGCAGAGTTTTGACTGGCCATGTGACTTCTCAGTCGCCAGGCCCTCCAAAGTTGAGCCAATTATGTGTGACCCAAGGCCCCCAGGCAAACAAAAACATTTTTTTTTTTTGGCGGTACACAGGGCTCTCACTGTTGTGGCCTCTCCCGTTGCGGAGCACAGGCTCCAGATGCGCAGGCTCAGCGGCCATGGCTCACGGGCCCAGCCGCTCCGCGGCATGTGGGATCTTCCTGGATCGGGGCACGAACCTGTGTCCCCTGCATCGGCAGGAGGACTCTCAGCCACTGCACCACCAGGGAAGCCCTAAACAAAAACCTTTTTTTATCAGGGATGATATTGCAAGAGCTTAGAGATTACCTTTCAGGAACCAAAAGCTGGATTCCTTTGGGACGAGATTAAGTTCTTTACTACACATCTTGTAAAACCAAAACCCAAAACCACCTACATTGAACTGGAATCTGATTAAACCTTTAGATGGAACTAACAATTTACAGGAAGCATAAGGGATAGAGAACAAATTAAATGACACCATAGGGATGCAGTCAGCAAACTCAGTTTATGGGAAATTCTACAGACAATTAACCTGCTATCTTTAAAAAAAAATTGCAAGGGAAAAAAAAAGCATGGCAGAGAAACCTATAGATTAAAGTTGATTTAAAAGACATATCGCTCAGTTGCAATGTGTCTTATTTGGATCCCAAGTCAAATAAAGAAGCTGAAAATATTTACAAGATAATTGGGGAAATGTGGATGCTGATTGGATATTTGATGGATATTTGATGATATTAAGGAATTATTGGTAATTTTTGCATTTGATAATTGTGTTATGGTCATGTTTACAGCCTAAAAAGAGTCTTTATTTTTTAAAGATCCACACAGAAATATTTAGAGGTGAAATGATATGCCTGGGATTTGCTTCAAAGTAACCTGGTGTGAGGTGGAGGTGGGTGGAGTTTTGGATGGAACAAGACTGACTAAGAAAGCAAAAATCTGGGCTGTGTTAGGTCATGTATTCATTTTTGCCACTTTAAAACATGCAAAATGGATATGTAATACGGCTTGTGGGGCACAAGTCACCTTCCCTGGGCCTTGCTTTTCTGCTAAGGTGCTTGTGTATAATAGATCCTTCTTAGTTACCCATCACCTAGTTTCCCCTGGGCCTTTGAGAGAGCAGAAGCTGGTAACTTTGGTTGAAGTTGTAACTAATATGCATAGCAGTTGTGGCTGTACAGTCATGGAAAGAGATACAGGTGTGGGTACAAGATAATGGATATATTTCATTTATTCTTCAAGAAGAATGTTACAGTTTTATTAAGACGATAAATTTAATGTGGATAAACATTATGTCATATTATTCTGTTAAGGTCAATAGGTTTTAAAGTTAAAATTAAAAGCTTCATATTTGCCATTTAACTGTATATTTATTTATTTTTTAAAGAATTTTAAAAATTTATTTTTGTCTGCGTTGGGCCTTCGTTGCTGCACGTGGGCTTTCTTTAGTTGCTGTTAGGGGGCTACTCTTCGTTGTGGTGTGCAGGCTTCTCATTGCAGTGGCTTCTCTTGTTGCAGAGCTGGGGCTCTAGGTGTGCAGGCTTCAGTAGTTGTGGCGCATGGGCTCAGTAGTTGTGGTGCACGGGCTTAGTTGCTCTGCGGCATGTGGGATCTTCCCAGACCAGGGATTGAACCCGTGTCCCCTGCATTAGCAGGCGGATTCTTAACCACTGTGCCACCAGGGAAGTCCCTGTATATTTATTTTTATATGTCTAAATGTATGCCATGTTGGAATATTAAAATTATTAAGTGAAGGGAGTTTACAGATGATGAAGAGAAAGTTAGGTATTTCACAAGAACATTGAGCTTCTTGTATTCATTCTGCTTTGAACAAGAAACAGCAAAAAGTTATTCTAAAAGTTAGCAGAAATTCCAGGGGTCACTAAAATATACTCACAGGAGAGCCTGTTAACATTTTGCGAACTTTTTTGGTCATGCAACTTAATAACTTTTTAACAAAAATCTACTTCTGAAAAGGCTACAGTTCGTAGGACTTACTGTTATTCGCTGGTGTGTATTTTCACTATAACCAAGACTATAACAGTTTCTTGGTTAGGCACATGTGATTTATGTGCCCATCTTGTCTATTCGACAAATTTTTATACTGACTTCTACAAATTCAGGCCCCAAATTTCAAATAAGAAAACTGCTCAGATGTCTTTGAGAATCAAACTATCTTTGAGGTTTCTCAGAGAGCTGCTGGACAGCACCAAAGATTTACTTTCTCATTTTGTAAAAGGAGGGGTGCTAGAAATCATCAGGAGCCCTTGGTATTCTCTGTATTGTTATTACCAACCAGGGTTCCTGGCCTTCCCCAATCAATAGAAATTGATCAGAGGACTGACAAGAAATTCAGGCATTCTGACTGGTGTGAGATGATATCTCATTGTAGTTTTGATTTGCATTTCTCTAATGATTAATGATGTTGAGCATTCTTTCATGTGTTTGTTGGCATTCTGTATATCTTCTTTGGAGAAATGTCTATTTAGGTCTTCTGCCCATTTTTGGATGGGGTTGTTTGTTTTTTTGTTATTGTTTAAAAAAAAAAAAAAAAAAAAAAAGAAATTCAGGCAAGGCTTTACTGCGGCCCCTGCTGCAGCAGGGGGAAGAGAGAACAAACAACAGTTCTTTTGTTTGCTCGCTCCCCAAGGTGGGGCAAGCTTGTTCCTTATATGGGGTGAAGGTAGGGGTGTGTCCAGGTGTCCGGCCAGAGAGGTGACTTAGGTGGTCTGCTGGTCTCTGGTGGTGGTGTGTGCAGGAAGCAGCTCAGTACCGTGCTTTTGTTCCCAACACCCTGTTTTTGCTCCAGGCTCTTCAAAAGTGGCAGTTGGGCTTTTTGGTCTCTTTGTATCTTTTGGGTCCAGAATTTGCCCCAAATGCAGGCAGCTATTTTTAGTCAGTTTCTTTGTATTTTGTTGCTTGAGGAGAGGTGTGTCCAGGTGCAAGCATTGCAGCACGGCAGCAAAGGGTCCCAGGTCCCAGCAAAGGGTTCCAGGTCCCAGCCTGTCTCATTGTGAGAGCTGTTTGTCAAGTCCATAGTGTGGGAAGAGCTGGCAAATCAACCTCCATAGGTCAATTGTATACAAAGCATACAAGTAAGATGTTATTAAATTTGTTATGTTATATTAAATATGTTATATGTTATACTACGTGTTGTATGTTATATTACATATGTTATAATGTTATGTTATATTAAAATGAACATGTTTCGGCAATTGTGTGTCTTCAGGATGAACAGAGCATACTCACGCTCGTGTGCAAAGCCCAACATGATAACTGTCAACAAAATTTATTCACAGCTTTGTATTTTAAAATTCCTGTGTCTCATGCACACCGATGGTCATTGCAGCACTATTTACAATAGCCAGGACATGAAAGCAACCTAAATTGTCCATCAACAGAAGAATGGATAAAGATATGGTACATGTATACAATGGAATATTACTCAGCCATAAAAAGGAAAGAAATTAGGTCCTTTGTAGAGACGTGGATGGACCTAGAGAGTGTCATACAGAGTGAAGTAAGTCAGAAAGAGAAAAACAAATATTGTATATTAACACATATATGTGGAATCTAGAAAAATGGTATAGATGATCTTATTTGCAAAGCAGAAATAGAGACACAGATGTAGAGAACAAATGTATGGATACCAAGGGGGAAGGAGGGGTGGGAGGAATTGGGAGATCGGGATTGACACATATACACTATTGATACTATGTATAAAATAGATAACTAATGAGAACGTACTGTATAGCAGGGGTCCCCAAACCCCAGTCCGCGGACCAGTACTAGTCCACGGCCTGTGAGGAACTGGGCTGCACAGCAGGAGGTGAGCAGTGAGCGAGCGAGTGAAGCTTCATCTGCCGCTCCCCATTGCTCCCCATTGCTCGCATTACCACCTGAACAAACCCTACCCCACCCCGCAACCAGGTCCGTGGAAAAACTGTCTTCCACGAAACCAGTACCTGGTCCCAGAAAGGTTGGGGACTGCTGCTGTATAGCACAGGGAACTCTGTTTAACGCACTGTGGTGACTTAATGGGAAGGAAATCTGAAAAAGAGGGGCTATATGTATATGTATAGCTGATTCATTTTGCTGTGTAGTAGAAACTAACACAATATTGTGAAGTAACTATACTCCAATAAAAATTAATTTTAAAAAAACCTGTGTCAATTAGTTACAATAAAATACACACTTAATGGAATAAACTAAAAGACCCTGGAGATCTGTCAATGCCCTAATTGTCCATATTATTACTCTCAGGGTAATTATTGATTAAACCCTTATAAAATATTTATGCATTATGTCTCACTTGTCTTCTTGTAGATACTGTTAGTTATTATAGTACATTAACCCAAGCCATTCAGTCCTGTCATCAAGAGGTGGTTTCTTCTTTCCTTAACACTTGCCGAAATGCACCTGTTATTACACTATAGACCAGTAATGGAGTCTTCTGGAAGAAACGTTAAAAGAATCATAACCTCAGGAAAGGCCTGAAGCCTGTACTCTTTACTATTGATACCAACTGGAATAGATTCACAGGTACAGGCTTTCCACTCTAAGCTGATGTCACCAAGTGCATGGTTGAATGATGACTGAGGATTTCCAGGACCTTTTTTTTTTTAGTTCAAAATCATCTGCTTTTGATGGCCAATTATATACCAAGATTACAAGATAAGAAATTAATTATCTAGGATGGAAGGAAATTAAGATGAAATACTTGTTTATGACGAATATTCTATTGATATATTCTATTGGGCAAAAAAGAACACCCCTTTCTTCCTGATTTAGCACTAATTTTTGATTTAACAAGCTAACTATGTACAAAGTGGAACAAAACACTTTTAAATGGTGTCTTATTGCAATTGGTCTCCCAGAGTTCAGGAAAAAAAAATCTATAAAATATCTTAGAAAATGATAAGGTAATAAATCAAGAGGAAAACCTAAGAAAAATGATTTTTTTAAACTTACAACATTTTATTTTAAAAATTGAAATATAATTGACATATAACATTATGTTAGTTTCGATGTACAACAGTGATTTCATAGTTGTATAAATTGCAAGATGATCACTAAGAAAAATGATTCTGAGGAAAATAGTAACACATACTGATTGGCTTTGTCTGTAAAACTACACAGAACAATTATTGGTACACAAAGTGCCATGTTTTGCTTCCCTTTACTTTTTCATGACCATGTCATTATTTACATAGGTTCAGAACAAATCTGTCCTTTTTCTATTGGGATTGAATAAAAATTTGTTAACAGAAATGTCACAATCAAAAACAAATCTCATTTAATTAGGTATGCTAAGCTCTCTATTAAGGAACAAGGACTTCAGTTGAATATTTTGAAATGATGCCTACAAAATCCTTCCAGAAAACTTACCTGTACGTGTTCTATGGCAAGTGGAATCTTGGCCTTACAGTTAATAAAGAATGCTACTTCCTGACAGACAAGGAACATTGGCTGACTTGGGGATCTCAGAGAAGGAACAGCACCCCAGTTATACAGTTACTGCAGGTAAAGCTTGGTAGAGGCAAACTGGATGCCTTTTGTTCCCAGACATAGAAAGGACAAGTGGATAACATCGATTCAAACACAGTACTTCTGTAATGCTGATGGGATCAAAGTATGACTAGGAGCTTTATGAAACCTCTAGACAGACGTTAATTCATCACAAGACTTTAGTTCTTTTAAACCATACAGTAAGGAAATCTTTGCATATGAATCAATACCTCTTGTGATTGCTATATAAATTAAACTGGCCAAATAGGAAAAACCCACCAAGTTAATGACATGAATCAGAAAGTTGCTGAACAAACCTATATGCCTATGCTTCAGGGACAGGAACTCACCAAGCAAGCAGGAGTGATACTTGTTCTGCTGCCCTCTTGACTTAGGTCATCATGTACCACAGTCAAAACCCACCCCACTGCAGCAAACAAAGAAAGAAAGAAACTTCGAACGTTTGGCATTTTTAAATAAACTAAAAAAAGGCAGAAACACCCTAACACTAGCCTCTGAATGAAGACCTGAACCCTCCTTGTAAGCTGCTAACAACCTAATACAAACAACTTTATTCCTGATTTTTGCAATATTGATATCTGACTGTAATCCTGGCAACTTCTCATTTTTTCTCTAAATACCTGCTATGTTCTTTGTTTGGAGAACACAGTTGTTCTGAAGTATCGTCTCCCTTGCAAAATAGTGAAAGTAAAAAGTCTTTTCTTAATGGTTCTGTGTCTTGAGTTCTCCTTTCACAATTGGTAATTGTTGAAGCTGGGTGAACAGCTTCTCTCTAATTTTGTATATACTCTTAAATTTCCATAATAAAAAATTAAAATAATATAGAAGGACTACACACAGTATTAAAGATATTGTTACTGCTTTCATGCAGAGACACAGGGCTTAGTCTAATTTTAGCTAGTTTCCAAACCTGAAGGCTACTTGGAAGCTGTGTACAATTTTACAGCACATGCTGCCGGTAGAAATGACAAATCGTCACAATGATGGTACTGGGGTTGGCAGCCTGGACCCAAGGAACGTTACCTTTGTAGTTGTGAAGCTGCTGTTTTCTGGCCTCACTAGTGAGGTTGGGTTCCTTAATGTCAAACAGAGATGAAAGGGGCCAGAGTTTCCATATCATTTGTTGTGTTCAGTGTGCATGTCAAAAATATATCCCAAAGCTATGGCAACTGAAAAATATTTGTTTTAGTCAGTGTTTGGGAAACAAATGCTGGTATTTGGCTTTAGGGATGGCTTCTCCAGCATTGGTATTGGCACATTCAATTCACAATAAAGTCCAACAGCACTGTGTTGTTTTTTAAAATCCCATATGGACTTACTCTGTAAAACCTCTTGGCACACTTGTACATTTTTGTTTCTGGAGGTTCCTTTGGATTTGTTTGGCTCCGGTATCATGAGTATTTATTATATTTTCCCTTGAAATATAGAAAGAAAGAACTCGCTTGTTACATTTTGTCCTTTGTATATTTAACAAGTATTTATTGATCTCCTACTGTGTATGAAGCTTTATTCTTGGCACTCTGGAAAGATATGAAAATCAAGCAGATAAATATTTTGATCTCAAGGTGCTTTCAGCCCAATCAGGAAGACAAGTTATGGGCCAGGCATTGAACTAGATGCTGAGGATGCAGAGGTGAACATAACAAAGTTCCTGACTCTGTGCTGCTCCATGTAATTAAGACAGATAAGTACAGAAATCAGAGAAGGCCTTATGGAAAAAAATAAGCTTGAAGATGGAGTCATAAAGGACAAATTAGAGTTAGCTAGACAAAACAGAGTGGGACGGAAGGTGTCTTTTTCAGTTGTCTCAAGATGTCTTTTCTGGTTGGTTGGTTCATTTCACAACCAAACAAAGTCCCCACATCCATAATTCCTTTTAGTTAAAATTCTAATCCAGCCCATTACCTCGTAGGTAATGTTTCCTATGTTCTTTTTATCGTACACGCAAAAGAGACAGCTCCAAATTCCCCTAACTGCTGACAGCCCTCCAGCCCACCCAGTGGGCCCAAGTCCCTTCTTTGAGCCTGAGGAAGGGATGATTTGGGGTGAGTTATCTGCCAAGTATGACAACTTGAAGTGCTTCCTATTCCAGATTAATTTACTCAAGACTCTTATATTCATTGTCTGTGGGGTAGGGCTCAGGGTGAAATGTTGAGGACACGTGCGGCATAGGATTGGGAGTGGGGCTTAGGGGCAGAGTTCCTCAGCCTTAATACTACCTAACTGATCTCAGTCTTTAATAAAACTGGCTGTTAGAGATTCTAGATCTTGGTAGAGAAAAAAAAAAACCTACCACCAAGCTTCTTTGCCCCCTTTCCTTTCCCAGCTTTTCTAGGGTCAAAGGAAAATGACTGAAATTCATGCCCTGAGATGAAGAGTGATGCTACAGTTATTAAATTCAACTCTCCAACCAGCAGGAGGCCCCCTCTGCTAAGAAGAACTAACAGTTTTGTAGGGTGTGGCTGGGAGGCGCAAAACCACAGGGCTCCAAATCCTACCCCCTCTCGGGGGTCATGTGACCTCTGTGTGAGCTTCCTCAGAGAATGAAGACCTTATAATTCTCATTGTTAGCAGGTATCTTCCTGTGTTTCACTGAAATCCCCCTCCCTGTGTTGGGAGTTTTGCTCTCTCTTGCTCCATAGTATGTCATGATTTGGGTGGTGTGTGTGTGTGTGTGTGTGTGTGTGTGTGTGTGTGTGTAGGATATAAATCCATGACAGCTGGAAAATGCACTTTAATTTACAGTAGAAATGGTTTTGTTGCCTTGGTACAGTTATATTAAAAGTGTTCAGGGCTAATAACAGCTAATATGAATTAGTACTTTTCACGTGCTGTTTGTTTCCCAGGGCTGCTGTAACAAAGTACCACAGACTGGGAGGCTTAAACAGCAGAAGAGTATTGTCTCACAGTTCTGGAGGCTGGAAGTGTGAGATCAAGGTGTTGGTAGGGTTGGTTTCTTCCAAGGGTTCTGAGGCAGAATCTGTTCCATGCCTCTCCCCTAGTTTCTGGTGGTTGCTGGCCATCTCTGGTGGTCCTTGGCTTGTAGAATCATCACCCCAGGTCTGCCCTCATCTTCACATGATGCTCTCCCTCTGTGAGTGTCTGTGTCCAAGTTTTCCCTTTTTAAGAGGACACTGACCATATTGGATTAGAGTACACCTGAATAACTTCATTCTTGTGAACTAATTATGTCTGCAATGACCCTCTCTCCAGTACAGTTTGATGTACTGGAGATTAGGACTTCAACGTATGAATTTTGGTGGATGCAATTCAACACATTAACATGTGTCAATGCTTTGAATATATTCCTGATTTTATTCTCACAACACTTTTAGGTAGGTAATGTTACCCTCATTTTAAAGATGAGGAAAATGAGGCTTAAGTAATTTAGTAGTTTGTTCAAGATTGCACAGCCAGTAAGTGGCAGAAGCAGGATTTAGAACCTAGACACTCTGCTTCTAGAACCCAGGATTTTAACTACTTCATTGTACTGTCTTATTTCTCCTTATATCATTTTTACTTCCCTTTCCCTTATAGTTGCAGAAAGTCACTTGTCAGAAACCAATAAACATCAGTACAGTAGTAAGTAAAATTTCTGTGGTACCCTAACACTGCCACCTGGTGGTGGAAACAATTAAAGCAGCTTCTAACTTCCTAGCAAAAGTTGCCGTACATGAAATGTTCACTGGCATTTTCCTCTTATTACAACAGTTCAGCCAAACAAGTATGGACTCTGCTTGTTATTGCTTTGCACCAAACACAAGCCATAAGAGAAGAAATAAGAATGGAATAGAACAAATTTTGAGCCCTTGATGGGCTCTAAATTTGGCTAGTTAAAATATGTAACTCATTATATTGATAGAAAACTCTTTAGTGTCTATTCTGTGATAATACATATTTAATAGCTTTGTATTTTTGAAACCTATACTTGGTCTTTTCTTTTGGCCGTGCCGCCCGTGGGATCTTAGTTCCCCCACCAGGGATCGAACCGGCACCCCCTGCAGTGGAAGCATGGAGTCTTAACCACTGGACCACCAGGAAAGCCCTACCTGGTCTTATTCTATTTTGAAAAACTGGTTTCTCCTGATGCCCTTGCTCCAGTGACTCAGTATAGACATTATTTCATTCTGCTATTCAAACTCAGGATTCAAAAATAACTTGAGATTAGTTAGCAATTACTAACCACTTACTATTCTTTAAAGGAAAAAAAAAGAGGGGGTGTACAGAATTGGCTTTGTTGCTTTTCCGTCTCTGGGCATGCTATTTCCTAGGCCTTCATCTGGTAACTCTTTCTACAGTTTGCAATCCACTATTAGACTATTAATTTATTATTTTATATCAGTAAGGTTTCCTGTTTATCCAATGGTTTATAATCTATCACTATAATTATTTTGATGCTGAAATTATCCCACATTTGGCCAATGCTGCCCACTGTAAGCTGGCTCCTGTGATCTACTGACACATACCCATCATTCTTGGGTACTTCCCTGCTTTCCCGCACAAAAAAATTTTCCAAGCTAACCTAGTATTTTCCCTACTCTGGTCATGGAATCAGCAATTTTTTCAAGGAGCCCTTTTGTAAATCAGCTATACTTCAATTAAAAGAGGAGCCTTGAATAAAAACAAAGAAAACAAAATAAAAAACCAAAACCATGAAGGAACTGGATTATTGAATAAAAAAAAAAAAAGGAGCCCTGGTTTATTTTACTGGAGAATGTTATTTAGAAGCCAAGATCTGAGTGCCAGCTAGAGGATATATGTATATATATACATGGTATATTGAAAACCATGAGATCACACCGATATTTCTAATTTCAATCTAATATCACGGAGCCCACTCCAGTTTTCTCTTTTTTCATACCTGCAACTCCCTTCTCTGATAGCGCGAAGCCTAGCGCTTCTTACCGTTAGCATGCTTACTTGTTTCATCAACACCACTGTGCAGCCCATCTCCCATCGTAGCTGCTGCCCCTCGGCCTGTGTGGATGGCCTCCTCACTCACTTGGGCCACACCTGAACCAGCCTTCTGCTCTGCATGGACATCTTCCTCAACCTGCTCTGCCGTGACACTCTGATCTAAGCCACCAAGTCCCCCCATGTCTCCGGACATGGACGCTACCTTCCTCTGACTTGCCTAATGGCTTCAGGACCGAAGGGTTAAACAGGAAAGAAGGGAAGGGAAGGGAAAGGGGAGGGAGACTAGAAAGAGCTGCACACAATTAAAAAAAAACCAAAAACTGATTACAGCAAATTCTCTTTCACTCACTTGTGTTCTGATGTGGCTTCATTCCCTAGTAGAATGTAAGCTCCATGGATGGAGCCTGTGTCTGTCTTATTTACCATTATATGCCTAGACCTTAGCGTATTTCCTGACACAAAGTACGTATGTGAAAACTTTTTGAATGAATGAATGAATGTATAACAGGAGAAAAAAAAAGAGCTTTATAAATACCATGTTGGGAAATGTACATAACCTACAATCCCACTTGTCTAAGCCTTAGCCTGACATCCGGCTGTGTCACATCTGGCACAGTGTGTGGCAGGCACATAGTAGGTATTCAAGAAATTATTTTTAAATGGATAGATCCAAGGAATTATCTGATACATTCATTTCATCTATTGTGTGTCACAGTGAAAAAAAAAAGCTGGAAACTATGGTTTTAAATGATGAATGAGGTTAACTAAATTTTCAAACGATACCAGGACGGGTAAGCTCAATGTTCAGTTTGGACATAACGCTTCACATTTAACAACTGCTTGTTAAACTGGTGAAGTGTAATTAATCAGAGATAGAAATGGAGTTGGCTAAATTCAAGCTAAGAAATCTGAGGAGGAAAAAAGAAATTGAATAATGTAAATACAGGGTATGACTGGCTGTGTGCAAACACAGAATAAGAGATCTGTGGGTCCCAGCGGAGACAAGACACTAATGACAAAAGGAAGATGCAGAGGGTTAGCTCTGATTATAGCCTTAAGAATGGGTCCTCATTTTAAGTTTCAGTGACATAATTAAGTTGTTAACTAGCTTCTGTTTACTTGTTACTAATGCTTCCTTCTTCCCAGGCAGTAGGAGTGCTTTTCAAACTAAAATAACTCAATATCCTCCCCCCATCCAGGTGGAGTGTGAAAATCGGGTCCTACAAACTTTTAAGCTGAAATATGCGGGTAATTTTACATCACTCTGAAAGAGGAACTGTTCATCCGTCCAACGAGTATTGATGGTTTACTCTACGCAAGGCACTGTCTTGGGTGCAGGAGGTATATGGCTGGCAGGGCAGATTGGATCCCTACTTTCATGGAGCTTGCAGCCTAGTAGGGGCCAGAGCATAGGGGAACCGGGGCGGATAAAGGCACAGATCACAGAGCCAGGAAGTCTGATGCAAAGTGGGAACTTCAGCGTTTTGGACAATGAATCAGTCCTTCAGACTATATGGTCACTCTTTTTGCTTGCAATATTGTTAACGCCACAGAACACACTTCCCTGAAGCAGGCATAAATGATGTTTTTGCTATCCCCCCTGCTCCCTGCCTTGGTAAGGCAGGTAATTGGCATTGCTTAGAATCCACTACATTTGATACTGCTCCGACCCAGACGAGCTTACTCTGCCTAGATTGGGGCTCCACGTGTCAGGCAAAGTTACAAACTATTCAAAAACAAGACATACGAGGAATGGTTAAAATACTAAGATTATTAAGCTGATAGAGGGATGTTGTCGGTGATTTAAATAATGACCTTCAGAACTTCGTCTGGTAAATGACTGATGTTAGGTGACTTTTCTCTGCATTTGAGTCCAAAAGTTTTTGAAATAGTCAGATCCCGAAAACAAAAAGGTAAAATAATTAGCATTATTACTAATGCTATGTTGGTGCTGCAGTAAAACAAACACACAAACAGAACAACGTGCAGTAACAGGGCTGGGAACACAAATAAGCCGAGAAGCCTAGATTCAAACTTCATTTTCAGTTTCTAAAGTGTTTCCAAGTTAGATATTTCCAAGTTTGGATGTCAGGAAAAAGAAAAAACGGTCCCCAGAGGCCACATGCAGAAGAAGGGCTGTAGACACAGACTGACTAACATTGTTTCCTGCTTTTTATTTGATTTGATTCTTTGAAAAAAATAGATATAAGGATTGCTGTTGCGCAGCCCAGCTCGAGGCTGGCATAGGCGGGCTTTGCAAAGATTCTGTACTTTCTGTCTCTTTGTGATGATGTTTGCTGCTGTACAGAGCAAGAGAAACAGAACCTAGAGGCTGGTTTCCCAAGCTCCACAGCAACTACCCCCACCCCCACCCCACCCGCCAGTGAAAGCACTGTCCCTTGAAAGTCAGTTGTAACAATCAGTTGTTTATTTTCTATTATGTGCCAGACACTGGACAAGGTGCTTTCTCAGAAGTTCCAGCCAGGTGAGGGACTGGGATAAGGGATATAGCCCAAACTGCGGATTCAACAGGGGCTCTCATGCTCACCCCCAGGACCTGATCTGAGCACTTTCACAGACCTTCTGAGTGTTTTCTTTATAGAAAATAGACTTTTGCTTCTCTCTTCTTTCCCATTCTTGTCAGTTCAGGGTTCGTTCATGCATCCTAATAACCATATATTTCATTTTCCACCCACTCGGCCTCCTTGCTCCTTCCCACTCGGTCTGGGGAGAACTCATAAAGGTCGTTGGTCACGAAGCCACTCTCCATGCTCACCAGCGTCACGAACCCGCTTTCGGATGGGTTCATGGCCACGTTGTCATAGTCACAGGACACAGTGTCGGGAGTGGCCTCTCGCGAGCGCGCTCGGAATGAGATGTTCTTCAGGTCCGGCCGGGTCTCGGCTAGATCAGCTTCGCTCTGCTTTCGTATGACATTGTAAACCTCCAGGTCCGGGCTGTTCCCCGGCTGAGGAGCGGGCCAGGTGGGGCGCTGCTCCTTCTTGCTGGGGCCTGGCTGCCCCCGTTTCCTAGGAGTAAAGAGAACCAGGGCTCAGTGGACAAGGGGACTGAGAACATCCCGGTGCCCCTGTGCAGGCAGGAGGGGGTCATTCTGGGCAGTCACTACACTGCACTTCTCACCTGCCTCAACCTACAGGTCAAGGTTTCGGGTGGGGTGGGAATAAAAGAGGAAAGTGTTGTTATGTATCTATCGCTCACTGCTGCCAGAGCACAGAACGGAGGTGATGATTCTGGGATCCCCAGAGCCTCCAGAGGGTCCATGGATAGAACTGCATGGGGGAAAATACCACATTTAAAAAAATCCATCTCTAAGTGAAATTGAGCTTGTTCGGCAGGCGGACTCTCAACCACTGCGCCACCAGGGAAGCCCTGTCCTTCAGTTTTGAATGTGGGCAGTTAACCTGAGTCGTAATAGCTTTTGTTTTTGTTTTTGTTTCTGTTTTTTTCTTTTTGGCTGCACCACTCGGCTTGTGGGATCTTAGTTCCCCTCGGCAGTGAAAGCATGGAGTTCTAACCACTGGACCTCCAGGGAATTCCCACTAGTAATATCTTGACTTGTTCATCAACAGAAATCATAGATATTTTCATATCACATCACATATTTTATGCTCATCTCTACTTCCGTATTATGACACTTATACTCACCACTAAATAAAGAAGCATTAATAAAGGAGCACGTGTATTACTGTTTCACATTAGTTGTTGGAGATATTTTGCTAAACTATATAACAGCATTATTCCCTCCCTTGTAATCCAATGTAATTTATTTTATGCATTTAAAAATATTGTTCTGGGAAGTGATCCATAGGCTTCACCAGACTGCTACAGGGGTCTGTGGCACAAAAATGGTTAAAACCCCGAGATAGACTCCAGCTTCAAAGCCACAATCCCACATTGTGGTGAGGTGCTAAATAGATAGGTAAGGGAGGGAAATCAAGACCCAACCACAGAGTAAGCAGTCAGAAAATATATTTGCAAGTTTTTGAACTGAACTCTATTTTTAGGTTAAAAGGAATTAACTAATGAAAATGATCATAGGAAGAGATAACATTTTTGAGCGCTTACTATATACTCATTCTGCATATATTAACTGCTTTAATTCTTCTAATAATCCTATAAGGAAGTTATTATTAAGTGAAGCAGGATCTTCATTGGAATCTTACTAGTTTATCTTAAATTGGTCATCAAAGGGAGTCAAGTCTTAAACTGCACCTTTGCTTTCCTTCTTCTCTGTAGACCATGATGATGGGGAATAAAAAGGTAGCTGAGAAGATCTCTGGTTACCTCAACAATGGTGGCACATGATCCACTAACAGAGGTGCTTTAGGCTACTTAGTGCAGCTATTTTGTAGCAATCTACACTTGTGAATTCAATTAAAAGTCAATTAAAAGGATTTGGCTATTTCATTTTGAATTAAGTGGTTTAGTTTCAGTGGTTTGCCAGGCTTTGGAACAGTCGTTTTCAAAGGGCTCACTATTCATTCCTTCACTCACCCAACAAGCATTCCTGGAGTGAGCGCATACATGCGTGAGAGCACTTTGTTGAGTGACGTGTGGATGTACAGATGAATAACACAGTCTCACCCCTCAAGTCGTTTAAAATCTTCCACACACACAAAAATTAAAGAATGTAAGATCACTCTCTTAATCACAGCTAAGCACAATGCTTAGTACTTCTGAGTGCCCTGAGCCCATCAGAAAATTTACTCTCAAATCTGTAGAAGTGATTGTCTTGGAGCTGCTGTGGCTTTTAATGAAGTCCAAATCTTGAAGAGTTCAGAAAACACAAAGGTTTACATGATGAAGGTTTTACTTGCCTCCTTCTACAGATCCAAACCCAACATACACCTGTGGTGACCACAAAGAAGAGAAGAGGGACGCTGGGGATTAGGATGTAGGCAAGATTCAAGGCAGCTTCTGAAAAGAAAAGCACACTTTATCAGCACTGGTGGTGTTTCTGTGTGCTTCAAAACAGGCTTAAAAAAGCATAATCAACACAGAGCATTCCAAGGAGCGCATCTGGAAGGAAACAGATATAGTTACCCAGACAGCAAAGTCTTCCAGTTTCAATAAATGAGGCTTTTCTACCTGTCCTATTATCTGAAGTAACAGAGAGAAAAGAAGTTTACATTTTTGGGTTTCTTGCAAATATAAGATGGGCAGTTTTATTAATTAAAAATTTTTTCAGACGAAAGAGGTTATCTCTTTTCTCGTTCTTCCTCTTTGTTAACAAAGATGAGGCTGCTTGGGGGTGCTGGTGTCTTTGACTCTAAGGACAGAAACAGTAGTTTCCAAGGTGGGATCGGGGAGAGTGAGGAAATAAGAAACAAGTCAGAAGTCTCGGTGTTATTGCCAGGAATGAGAAGGTCACGTGTAACACATGAATCAGACTGTAGAGCCTTGCTGACGTTTCTGACTGCTAACTGGAGCAGCGACTGTGGAGGGCACTTAGAGATCTACCATCCTTACCTTTCCTAAGACTTAAGTCTTAGAACCAGAGAATTTTCCCTCAAGGGGCTTTGGGAGGAATCAATGATTGGGGACTGATCCCTTTCCTACTCCTACTGGTTAAGATTCTCAACCATCCAGAGGCTGTGGCTTTGTTTTTCTGTGAGGCTACAAACCTGACAACCACCAAAAAAGCCCTCAAAACAAAACCTACTTTAAATACCACCGTAGTAACAATGAGCAATAAAAATGCCACCCACTGCTGCACAGCACTTTGGATTTTTTAAAAAGCATTTTCACACATTACATCTGTTGTATAATAAAGAATTTGACTAGGCTTTGTCCCTGGTACCTGGGCGGGAGGCTCTAAATCTTTGGAATTTCTCAGAAATAGGAGTAACTTCCTTATTCATGAGCCCTTCAGACCAGATCAGAGTTCATACTGGCAGAGATGTCTCAGGATGGGGGCTGGTGGGGCCTAGGGGGTGAGTTCAATTACACGGCCAATGATCAAATCAACCGTGCTACGTAATGAGACCTTAAGAAAATCTCTGCACACCAAAGCGCGGTGGAGCCTTCCGGCTGGTGAACACGTTGATTTGCCAGGAAGGTGATTACCCATCCTGGTTCCACAGGGAGAGGACACAGAGAGTCCCCATTCGAGACCCTCCCAGATCTTACTGTATGTGTCTCACCTGGCTGCTTCTGATTTGTAACCTTTATAATAAAACATAGTCATAGGTATGGTGTTTTCCTGAGTTCCGTAAGTTGTTCTAGTGAATTATTGAACGTGATGGGGCACTCCCTGGAATTGTAGCCAGTTGATTAGAAGTGTGGGTGGACTGGGGACCCCTGAACTTGTGGCTGATATCTGAAGTGAGGGCAGTCTTGCTGGGGACTGAGCCCTTAACCTGTAGGGTCTGTGCTAACATGGGGTGGCTAGTGTCACAACTATTGCAGTACTGCACTATCCTGTTTCATTTTATGGACACAGAAATGCTCTCAGGTAGGTGAGAAAAATGTTATTACTTCTATTATGCAAACAACTAAACTGAAAAATTAAGTGTTTTTTAAAAATTTGCCCAGTGACAAAACTCAGATCTTTCTTTTTTGTCTTAATTGAAATATAGTTGACATATAATATTATGTTAGTTTCAGATGTATTCTATACTGATTTGACATTTGCATACATTATGAAATGATCACCATGATAAGTCTAGTAACCAGCCCTGATCTCCCTCTTGAAACTTGAGGTGAGAGTTGAGGTTGAAAGTCCATTAGCACTCCAATTTATCACTCCATTTTCTTTTATCTTTTATGTCCATTTCCTCTATTTGTCTCCTAAAGAAATATTAATCACGGCCTGGGTCTTTCTGCTCTTATTTCTCTACATCCATTCTCTAGTTCCCCTCCCCCCAAACAACTTCTGGGAGGTTCTCAAGCCTCGTCTGTCTTCACGCAGATTTTTTTTTACCTCCTGTCTTGTCTAATCGCCCCAATTGTCTTAGGATAGCTCCATTCGTGCATTTCACTGACAAAATCTAACATATAATGCAGTTTTTACAAAGTCATAAGTGCTCTGTCTGGTTCCATTTTTAAGTTGCTGTGGGAAAGAACAAAGTAGGGTATATAATCATGGGGAATTCGTAATCAGGAGAGTCCTATTATCTATTTTCCTCTGGGAGAGTTCTGTACATACCTTTGCTTTCTTTCAGTGTTTCTGTGGCATCTTCTTTCTCTGTGTCTTCTGGAAGTATGGGCATTTCTGTCTCTGTTCCTTCACCTGGAGAGAGACACATGGACTTGAGAACCTGGAGAAAGGCATCAAAATCCAGATATTCTCTGAGGTCCTACCAGCTTCAGGGTGGGATGCCAAAAAGCACCAGCATTGTGACCAGTGCCATTTATAAACCCAGGGAAGTAAAAGAATTGAATTTGCTGACCTAGAGGTTTACTTGTCTTTATCTTTCTGGTGAGACTTGCTGCCAAGAATCATGTATGGATACAACCAGGAGGCAGCTGACATCAAGGCCCATAATGTACTGAAGTGCCAAGGGGAAGGGCCAACAACTCACTTCTAGGACCATAAATTATCAGTTTGACTTGCTTCTTGGATCATTAGATTGGACTATTCCTTTCATATTGTCAGTAATGACAAGTAACATCCCAAACTGAATTTGCAACTATTACTTTTCAGATATTTGAGAGAAAGGCAACGCTAGTGAGATTAATGAACTACTGGTCGTGTCCGGTGTGGCATATACCTGTCCAAAGGGTCAGGGTTAACACCAGTGGTCTTTCTGCTGAATAATCTGGTGTAAAGAACATGTGGTTCTAAACCTATGAAAAGCTTCTAAACCTGTGAAACAGCCCAAATTAACTCAAAGCTCAATTGACAGTCTTACCTCCAGGCCTTGTAGAAGGAGCTGTTGGTTTCTCTATAGCAGAAAGAAACAAGGATGAGAGTAATAAGTAAATTTCCACGCCATCTGAATGAAGTTGGCCAGAGCATAGCATCCATTTATTTGTTCATTCAGTTGTCCAACAAATTTCATTTAGTATTATCAGACACTAGAAACCAGGTTAGTAAGTCCAAAGAATCTCTTCTGCACAAAGACTAGCCTTTCCCCAGTTTTACTTGGGCACCTTTTTCTTTTTTAAAAAGGAAACTTTTTAGCTTTAAAACTAAGAGTTTTAAATATGAGAATTTCCAAATATACGCAAAAGCGGAAAGATCAGTATAATGAACCCCTATGTACCATCAAGCAGCTTTAACTCTTAGGAACACATGGCTAATCTGGTTTCAACAATAATCCCCACTCCTCCCCGGCTACACCCAGGCCTGCGCTGTTGTAAAGCAATCCAAGACGTTTGATCAATTCCTATTGGGGATATTTTAGAGCAACAAATACTGATCTCCAAGCAGTGGAAGTGGCCCGGGACTAAGGAGACCATGGCCAGCCCCAAGGCAGAGCCTGGTGATCTAGAACACGAGTCATTTAAAATATTTCTAAGAGCCTCCGGATAGTCGGGCTGCACAGACGACCTACATCAATGTTTTTACTTTTGGCTGAAAGTGTGTCAGCCTTTTGTACTGGTGGTGACTCTACACTGATCGGATGCTCTGGGTTCATAGCGTCGGGGTCCCTAAGGTCAAAATTTTAGAATTCACAGTCCTAAGGCCAGGATATCAAAGCTATTCTGAAGTTTTATTCAGAAAGGAAACTTTTAATCGTGTGTGTGTGTGTAGAGATGAGGCAAATCCGTTCATTTATTAAAAATGGCTGCTATACGATAGAAACAGCGTCATGCTCTAAGTGTTTTATTAAAAACGAACACAATTTATCCTGATAATAGCCTTATGAGGTGAGTGCGGTTCTGAATTTGCACGCAAGGAGACTCAGGTACACGGAGATTAAACACCTTGCTCAAATCTCACAGCTAATAAGTAACTGAACTGGGATTTTAATTTAAAAAATTCAAATGAAAAATTAAAATCACAAGGAGACAAACTCTGTGCTGGGTATTAGAGACACAATAGCAAGTGAAAAGTAGTCCCAGCCCTCTAAGGAACTTATATTATACAGGATGGCAATAAAACATGGAAGTACAGGAGAATATTAACACATTAATTTTGTGATATATTGCAATACATCATATATTCAAAGACATTACACGATGTAGTCATTTTCTTGTCCCTCCATAGTTCAATCCACTGGGCAAAACTGCAGTGAACATGGCAAATTAACGCAGCACTTCCGTCAATTGCTGCAATGGTCTGTGACACATGGCCTCAGATGATTTGTCTCTGATTTCCACTGAATGCGTCTATGCCTTTAGCACACCCCAGGTGGAATCAAGTGATCAGATCTGGCTAGCATACCACCTACTCTATGTGGTCATGTTGTCAAATCTAGTTTTAGATGCTATCTTTCAACCTGTCCCTTGCCCTCTGGTATAATGGGATGTAGTGCCATCCTGTTGCAACCATACTGGGTGACCTTCCCCTAGCCCATCAAGTGCAGGGATTAACTGGTCAAACATGTATATTTCCAGACCTCATGCCAACCATATAGTGAAGGGGACAAACTTGTAAACAGGCAGTTAAAGTACTGTGTGTGTGAGGTGTTATGATCCTCATGGGAGGAACACTTAACCTAGTTCTGAGGGGCCCTGGATGCTTCCCAGAGGAAGTGATTTTTTAAAACTTCTTATTTGGAAATAATTTCAGATTTATGGAAATTTGCAAGACTAGTACAAAGAATTCCCATGTATCCTTCACCAAAATGTTACCATTTTATCACGTTTCATTTATATAATTATTCTCTCTGTCTCTCTTTATATATATCCTATATATTTATATCTACAAGTCTGTATCTAAATCTGTACACACACACACACATACACATATATATATTCACATACAGACGCATCCATAACTTTTTTCCTGAGAATAAGTTGCAGCCATAGTTACCCTTTACTCCCTAAATACTTCAGTGTGTATTTAAGATGGGAGGGGGAGCAATACTCTAACATAACCATAGTACAATTATCAAAACCAAGAAATCAACATTGATATATATATTAACAAATCGACAGATCTTATTCAAATTCTGCAGATTGTCCTAATAACGCCCCTTATAGAAAATCACCATTGCCCTCATCATCATTATCATCAAGGATCACCTACTGCACTTGGGCTGAGAATGAGCTGACCGGGAAAGAGGGAAGGGTGTTCCAAGCACTGGAAACAGCAGTTAAGAGCTCTTGGGGAACTTCACAGCGGGCAGAGGGGAATGGGATCGGGGAGGGAGGAATAAAAGTGCTAAGAACTGGGGCTGGAGACAGGCAAGGGTCTGAGCAAGCCAATTTTTTATGGTGTGCTGAGGTGTGTGAACTTATCCTGAGGGGGGGGGGGCACGCAAAGGCAATGTGTTAGTCTTTCTCCGTGTGCCCACTTCTCTCTGCTGGGTCTATTCTTGGTCCTTCTCTGTGTCCTGGGAGGCTGAACTCTATGGACTGTGTCTTGTGGCTCCCTTGTCCTTTGGCTCTTTTTTTTTTGGCTGCATCGGGTCTTCGCTGCTGCACGCGGGATTTCTTTAGTTGCAGAGAGTGGGAGAGTGGGGGCTAATCTTCATTGCGACGCGTGGGCTTCTCACTGCGGTGGCTTCTCTTGTTGTGGAGTATGGGCTCTAGGTATTCAGGCTTCAGTAGTTGCAGCACGCAGGCTCAGTAGTTGCGGCATGCGGGCTTAGTTGCTCCACAGCATGTAGGATCTTCCCGGACCAGGAAAGACCTTCCCGGACCTTCTCAAACCCATGTCCCCTGCATTGGCAGGTGGATTCTTAGCCACTGTGCCACCAGGGAAGTCCTGTCCTTTGGTTCTTGATTGGACTTAACCAGTAGGAGGCGGAAGCAGGAGATTAGAGGGTAGGAGAAGAGAGGGGTCCTGGCAGTTATCCCCCAGGCCCCCTTCGCACGTCACTGTGGTTTGACAGTAGCTGCATTCTCTGGTTACAGCTCCTGTTGGGTGGCTCCTCTTCCATGACTCCAAGCTTTCTCTGGAGTCACTCCCCTTTGCTCCTTGAAACCTGGGGGTAGTAACAACTTCCCATTGTAGCTAATTCCTGGGCACTTCACCATCTCATGCTCTGTGCCCACACCTTGGCAAATATCATTTTATTATACTCTTCTCATTAAACCCTTTGAGTGTGCCACCTTTTTCCTGCCAGGACTCAGTCTAAATCAGGCAGTAGCAAAATTAATAAAGATTATGATTAAAAACAAAACCTAACTAGGTTCAAATTCCAAAAATAAAAGGCTATGAAAACAAATGTCAAAATCTCACATTTCAGAAAATATTTAAGAAGTACAACATTTTAAATCATGGAGATAATAGGATATGAGGAACAAAAGTGATGGGCAGCCAGTTTGTAAGAAGCGCCTTGCTTTAATTGCTCTAAAAATGTGCCCTGCTAAGCCATCCTCAGTCCTCGCAACCTCCCTGCCTGAGACAACTCTGTATGGTGGGGAAGGCCAGGTCTTTGGAGAGAATTCATCTGAAGGGGTGAAGAGGGAGGAAAAACAGCTTTAGCAGCAAAAGCACAGTCAAATTCAGACAATTTAAAAATGACAGGATTGTTTAGTCCCTCAATAGATGTAACTAACAAGTCATTCTACTTCTGTCAGGAAAGGATGCCGAATTGGGGTCAAGCAGTTGGCTTCAGGGAGGTGAGAAACTTCCGTAACAGATCAAAAATCACTTCATGTTTAGATCAGAGTCCAACATAACGGAGGAGTTTGGGAAACCTCAGCACAGTGAGACTACAGGCTTGTAGCCAATTCAAAACCCTTCACAGATTTAGAAGCAAACGTCAATTAAATTTGCAAGGCATGTATTTAGAGGGTGCCCTACAGGGCAGGATGATGCCCTGCTCATCAAAGTGACTTCTATCTGCCCAGTGTCAGTAAAATTGGTGTATTTTATCATCTACCTCCTCTGGTCATTATTCTGTTTCCTTAAAGCCCCAGAAAATAATGTCACGTGGCTGGTAGAAGACTTGCAGGAACAATGGCCAGCTTCCTTTCATATTTCTTCTTTACAGTAAGTCCACTACATACGAACGAGTTCCGTTTGGAGAGCACATTTGTAAGTCCAACGACGTTAGCCTAGGTACCCAACTAACACAATCGGCTATATAGTACTGTACTGTAATAGGCTTATAATACTTTTCGGACAAATAATACATAAAAAACAAACAGAAAACATAAAGAAAACATTTTAAATCTTACAGTACAGTACAGTACCAGCTGCATCGCCACTGCTTTTACACTTGCTTCAGGACATCCTGGGCTTGAAATAAAGATACTGTACTACTATACTCTATACAGTACTGTACAGTAAAGTACACAAAAGCACAACCACTTGTAGAGGATGTGCGCATGTGACAATGTACGCCAGACACGTGAACTAACTTACAGGACTGGACATGCAAACGTTGGTTCGCATCTTTGAAAGTTCACAACTTGAAGGTTCGTATGTAGGGACTTACTGTATTCCAAGCTCTTACAGCATACAATCTCATATCTGGAGGGAATAAGAATTATAATTGTCCACTTGGAGGGCTTTTTGTTTCTTGAAGTTCTCATAATTCTTGCCTTATCATACATAAATTAGACCCTTTCATTTCTTCATCCTTTCTCTTAGCATCTAATACCCCTCTCCTGTGCTAGAATTATTCCCCAGTGAGGAAGTGTCACTACATCTCCCTTCACAAGAACTCCCAATGTTTAACACTGCTGGCATTTGCAACAAGCTTTCGCAGAGACCACGTGACAAATTCTTGGAACCAGCAGCTGCTTATGGAATGAGAGAGGAGGTTGAGAATTCAGCCATATAACTTGGGAGAGGATTCATTACCAGCGGAATATTTGCAGATGAAATTGTTCTTCATGGTGCATCGGTCATCGTTCCACTGGAACATGTAGGGGCCCCCGATTCCGGCAGGTGCTGATGGCTGATGGTACATGACCACGCAGACCTCGCTGCCGCACGAAGGCTCATCCACATACCAGTTCCTGTAGGAAAGGGGTCAACAGTGGAGGCAACTGGAGAAGGATACCACAAGACTTCAAAGCCTTTGTTTTCCTATCAAGTTCCACTGAGCCAGGAACTTAAGAGACAGGGAGGAACTGAAGTGCTACCAGTAAGTAGAACCATGCTTTCTGATACGGACATCACAATCAATCATCTGACATTTGCCTTTGCAGGGAGGGATATATTACCATATAATGTCTGCAAAGGAATTATGAGAAAAAGCAGCCAGCAGGGCAAGTCTGGATGATCTTATTTCTTTTTTGCTTTTGGCTAACTGGGTTTTGTTTCTCTTTTTTTTAGAAATCAGATGCATTGAGAGAGGCATGGCTTGTCTCATCCAGAGCTTGCCTTGCTTCCATCTCCCCATGCTTTTCAACAGCCATAGCTGCCTTCCTAGCTCTGAGGAGCGGATAGAAGATTCAAGCATCTGAGCAAGACTTTCCAGTATGTAGAGGCTTCAAAGCAAGAGATGGGGTGGGGGCAAAAGCGGGAGGCCCAAGTAGTCTTCTTCAGGTTTTAAGTTGTTTCTACTTCATCAGGCCGATGAGCCCTTCTGTCAGCCTCTGATTTCTTGTCTCTGTCGCCCCAGCTCCTGGACGGGGTGCACTAGCAGCCCCAATGGTACTCGAAATTAAATGATGCTGCCACCCAGTTGGATATGTGGGCGCCAGATTAAAGCCTTAGATTCTATAGATAGTTTAAACGATGCGAGCACCCACCCCATGTGCTGACTCAGGGCTGGGCTTTGTAGTTCGCCTGTTACTCACCTAAGCAGTTTCCTTCTGGGGCCCAGATCTCCCCTGATGCTCAGGCTATTGAGATGAGCCCTGCTGCTCTGCCTAGCTCTTGTCAGAGCCCCTCCTTAGGAGACAGCTAAGAGACAGCTCTCTGTGTAGCACCCTCATATGGCTCTGCTTGAGTCTTGTGCTGCAGTTCACTGAAAGGAAAATCCTCTGCTGAATCCACTGGGTTGAATTCACCTGGATGATAGCTGAGCTTGCAAGTCTGCTTGGACACTGTCTGGAGAGCTGGAGATCCTGACTGGGGCTGGGCTCTGCACCTCATCAGTCACCTCCAGGCAATTTTCCAACCCTGTTGGTAGACCTCCTGCTTGTCTGTTCTCCTCCCCACTGGCCCTATGGCTTTATGTTATTTTATTTCACAGGTGATGGAATGGTTGGAATATTATGCCTGGCATCTAGTTACTGGACTTGAGCCAGGTTTCAGGCTTGGAACTCACTGCTAGAAGGAGGAAGGACCCTGCAACACCACAGTAGGTGCACATGGTAATTTCCTCTATTCTCCCAAAGGGACCTATGGCCATTTACTCAAGTAACCATACGCTGGGGAAAGAGGAATACCCAAATATTACAAAGACTGCTGGACACAGAGTGCAAGTCAACACTGATACCCAAAGACTTGAAGTGTCATTAAAACTACCCTTTTGAGTGGGAGCATATTGAGGCTAAGTATTAAATGGAGTTCTGGCCCAGGACTGAAATGGGAGATAGATGGGTCCCTGGGCCGGACAGCTGGTGTTTGTCAAGTGGAATAAAATTGAAGCTTTGTTCTCACCCAGACACTCCAAGGACAAGGCTAGTGGCAGAAGCTGAGCTCTGCAGGAATAAAGAGATAAGATGACCACTCCTGAGGTCAAGGAAAACTTCTTTGTCTGCACATGCACAGAAAGGCTCCTTGAGGGTCAAAAAGGGAGGGGACGCCACCCCATAATAAGTGTGGACATATCCCCACAGGCCTCTGTGGTGGAATCCATCTTAGCAAAAAGTCGCACATGCATATTAGGGAGGGTCCTAGGACTGGTCAGGTGTGAAAGAAGAAGAGAATTGGCCAAAGGTAAACAAAGACCCAGAAGGACTATCCTATATAAGGGATTTAAATCACCTCTTTACCGCGCTCCTCATTAGAGAGGATGCCCGAACCCTTTCTCTCTAGGTGTGTATTTCTGCCTTGCTTCTGTCTTAAATAAACGAACTGCTTCTCTGTGTGCTCTCCCACATGTTATGCTGTGTCTCTAATAATAAACTTTGTACCTGCTTTTATAGTTTTTGCCTCCTTGAGAAACGCATTTTCCAGTGGGGGTAACAGCTAGGGGAACTTTGCTTCTAGCCTCTAGCCCCTGGTGGACTAGTGGCTAGGATTCCTGGTTTTCATCCAGGCTGCCCAGGTTCAATTCCTGGGCAGGGAACTAAGATCTCTCTTCAGGACCACTCACTGCTGTCTCTCTGAGATCAGGACCAGCTCACAGTGGACCCATCCAGTGGTCATTCCCCAGTCCTAAAATATATGAATTGAAAACTTATGGGGTAAGAGCTATAATAGTGGAGAAGGTCAAGTGGAAGCCTCTGAAAGGGCATTCTTCCCTATTCTCTCCAAGATAGTAAATAGAAAACAATATCTTATCCAGGCGAAGATGACAGAAAGTAGTGCCACTCCTAGAGACCTAGAGAATGCAAGGATGGTATTCCCTGTCATATCTCTATATAATTCACTAGTTTGGCTCCTGCAAAAACCAGGCAGATCCTGAAGGATGACATTGGAGTAGCACAAATTCAACCAACTAGAAGTCTCAATTGTACCTACTATGCCATTTGTGGTATCTTTGCTAGAGCTGCTTAACACGCCCTTGGGTACCTAATACACAGATTTGGTGAGTACATTCTTTTTCACCTGTATCAGAAAGAGAATCAGAAAACAGTCTGCATTTATTTGGAATGGATATCAGTATACCTTTACGGTCTTTCCTCAGGACTATACTAATTTTCCTACCCTCTGTCATAATATGATGTGAAAAGAGACTGCCTGGATATCTTGCAAAAAATCACACTGGTCCACCATGTTGCTGACATCATGCTAACCGAACCAGATGAGCAAGGACTGGAGGCCTTAGTAAGACTCAAGTGCTCCAAGGGTTGGAGGTAAACGTTTGAAGATTCAGGGGCCTGCTACTTCATGAAACTGGGTAGGTGTCTAGTGATCTAGAGAATGCCAGAACACCCCTTTCAAATTAAAGGTCAAATTACTTCATCTCACAATAATTTGAAGCGTCTTGCAATAATTTTAAGAAGGAAGCATAGCCTGGGGTAGGTCTCTTTGGGTTTTAGAGGTGGCATATTTCACACCTGGGAATACTGCTCTGGCCTATATACCAGTTGACATGAAAGACAGGTGTCTCTGAGTGGGGTCCAGAGCAGAAAAGGACTCTGAAGCAGTTCTAGGCTGTGATGGAAGCAGACTTCCCACTTGGGCCATATGATCCATCAGACCCTATTATTAGAGGTATCAGTGGTGAGAAAAATAATGCCATATAGAATCTGTACAAGCTCCAATGAGAGAATCACAATGCAAACCCTTAAGATTCTACAGCAAGGCCATATCATCTATAGATGAGAAAAAAATCACCTTTTGCAAAGCAACTCCTGGCTTGATACTAGGCAAGGAGCACCAAGAGAACATGCAATCCAACTTGCTCAATGTAAGAGAGACACTGTCAGACATACCTAGTCAAAAGATTAGGCAGGCCTGGAATCAACTCATTACAAGATGGAAGAGGTATATTTAGGACCAGATGGCACTGTATGAACAGGTAGAGCAGACTGCCATGACATCTACCACTGTTGTACCAGAGCCTGTCCCTCAGCTTACAGCTATAGCTGCATAAAGGAATCCCTTACGACTAGCTGATAAAGGCAGCCTAAGCTTGGTTCATGGATAGGTCAGCCAAGCATGGGGGTACAACTCCAAATGGGCAGCAGCTGTACTACAGTCCCACTCAGAGATGGTTCTGAAAGATCAAGTGTTAAGGAAACATCCTCCCCATGGCCAGAGCTTAGCTGATATACCTAGTTAACCACTTAGTATAGAAAGAGAACTTATTAGAGATTAGACTATATAAAAACTCAGGGGTAAAGGCAAAGAGCTTAGCCAGTTGATTAGAAGTCCAAAAGGATAAAAAGTGGAAGACTGGGGACAAGGAGCTCTTGGATAGAGTGATGTGAATAGACATATGGGAGTAGGGGTAAAGTATGAAAATCTATCATATGTTAAAGCCCACCAAAAAGCCTCTAGCATGGAAGAGGCACTAAACAACCAGGGAGACAAGATGACTTAGCCAGTTGATGTCAGCCAGCCTGTTATCAGCTGCCCCAGCTCTGGTATAATAGGTACATACTAGGGTAGCCATGGTGGCAGGGATGGAGGCCATGCATGGGCTCAACAGTAGCCATTCCCACTCACCAAGGCTGATCTAGCTACTGCCCAACAACCAGTCTGCTGGGAACAGAGACAAGCCTAGAATCTGGTAGCAAGTTGACTACATTGGACTCCTTCCATCCTGAAAGGGGCAATGATTCATGTTGATAGGAATAGACATACAATCTGGGTATGGGTTTGCTTTTCTAGCCTCAAGGCCTTAGCACCACTATCCAAATGCTTACACAGTCTTTGATCTACCAGCACAGAATTCCAAATAAGATCTCATCAGACCAAAAAACCTAGTTTATAGCAAAGGAGATGTGGGCGTAGGCAGGGGATTTACTAGTCACATCACATATTCACCCATCCTGAAGCTGCCAGTTTGACAGAGTGATGGATGAACTTGTTGAAAACACAGCTGAAGCACTAGCTTAGAGGCAATACTTTGTGAGGATGAGCCAACATCCTCCAAGCCACAGTGCACATTTTGAATCACTGACCTTTGTATCATCCTGTGTCATCCAAGAGTATTCTGGGGTCTGGGAGCCAAGGGATGTAGAAGAAAAGTTTGAAGCTAACAGAGGTTGGTTCATGAGGTTAAGGAAAAAAGGCCTCTCTATAACAGAAAAATGCAAGGTGAAGCAGTAAATGCTGATGTAGAAGCTGAAGCAAGTTATCCAGAAGACCTAGCTAAGATAATTCATGAAGGTGGCTAAACTAAACAGCCGATTTTCAGTGTAGACAAAACAGCCTTATAATGGAAGATACCATCTAGGACTTTCGTAGCTAGAGAGGAGAAGTCAATGCTTGGCTTCAAAGTTTCAAAGAGCGGAATGACTCTTGTGTTAGAAACTAATGCAGCTGGTGACTTTAAGTTGAAGCCAGTTCTCATTGATCATTCCAAAAATCCTAGGACCCTTAAGAATTATGCTAAATCTACTCTGCCTTTGCTCTATAAATGGAACAACAAAGCCTGGATGGCTGCACAACTGTTTACAATATGATTTACTGAACATTTTAAGCCCACTATTGAGACTTACTGTCAGAAGAAAAGATTCCTTTCCAAATATTACTGCTCCTTGACAATGCACCTGGTCACCCAAGAGCTCTGATGGAGATGTACAAGGAGATTAGTATCATTTTCATGCCTGGTACCACAACATCCATTCTGCAGCCCGTGGATAAAGAAGTAATTTTGACTTTCAGGTCTTATTCTTTAAGAAATACATTTCGTAAAGCTATAGCTTATGAAAGGAGGAGTAGCCCTGCTTACCTTCACTGGTAGTACTTACTTGGGGAATTTGTGTTTCTTGTCTCTGCAATGCTGAGCTCTGTGGGTTTAGAGGTCCTGGTATATTCTGGGGGAATCCTTCCACCAGAAGATACAGCAAGAGTGTTATTGAACTATGAACAATGGCTGCCACTTGGACATCTGGGGATTCTTGTGTCCAGGAACCAGCAGGCAAGAAGAGGAGTCATTCTCTTTGCAGGACCCTAATCGTGAGGCGAAGGTATCTCGGCTGTTACAAGCAGGGAGAGATATGTTTGACAGCCAGGTTATCTACTTGGGTACCTGTTGGTACTCATGTGCCCAATTTTGATGGTAAGCAGAAAAGTGAAATCACTCCAGCATAAGCAATGCAAGTTGACTAGGCCTCACACTCTTCAGGGATGAGGGTCTGGGTCCTGCCACAAGGTGAGAGAGCCATTGAGGCTCCCTGAACAGAGGGTGAAGGGAATCTAGACTGCACAGAGGAGGAGGGGGGTCAATAAATATCAGGCGTGGCGCTGGGACCAGCTGCAGTGGTGGGGAGTGTAGTTCCTCCTAAGCTTCCTTTCTAAAGTTTCTCCCAGGAGAGAGGCCCACGAGAATCTTGGAGGAACGACTCCTGGAACTTAGATGAAGGTGTGGATCTGAACAGCATAATGGGTGAACTTCATGCTGTCTTGAATGGAATAGGTAATAAAGATATATTCTAATCTTCATTCTTTTTTTTTTTGCGGTACGCGGGCCTCTCACTGTTGTGGCCTCTCCCGTTGCGGAGCACAGGCTCCGGACGTGCAGGCTCAGCAGCCATGGCTCACAGGCTCAACCGCTCCATGGCATGTGGGATCTTCCCAGACCGGGGCATGAACCCGTGTCCCATGCATCGGCAGGCGGACTCTCAACCACTGCGCCACCAGGGAAGCCCTAATCTTCATTCTTTTGATTGAAAATGAGTTTAAATGTTTTCCCCATATGACTGTTTACCAGTTAGATTTTCTATTTTGTGAACTGTTTGCTCAGGTCTTTTGCCCCTTTATCTTTTGGGGTTTTACTGACTTATATAAACTTTTAGTGCTTTTTGACTTATATTAACTCTTTATTATAAAAAGATCATAACTGTTAAATTTCTTACAACATTTTTCCAGTCTTACGTCTGCCTTTTAATTTTGATATTTTTTGACGTTCTTCCATGTCACTGCTTTTCTTAGGGAGGGACGATGGCAATGCCATGGTGCTGGGGGCAGGTGTGTGAAGTGAGTCCAGTGCTGTGGGTTTAGAAGGGCTCTACAAACTGCAGGCTTCCTTAAGTCCCCTCTTGGTCAATCCAGAGAATTAGATCTTGGCTCTAATTTCTTGCCTGTCATCATAATTTCCTGCAGTCTGGAGCCCTTCAGCCCCACAGGCCTTCAATCTCTCACTGGGTCAGCAATCCCACTCCTGGGCATACATCCAGAGAAAACCATAATTCGAAAAGACACATGCACCCCAATGTTCACTGCAGTACTGTTTACAATAGCCAAGACATGGCAGCAACCTAAAGGTCCATCAACAGAGGAAGGGATAAAAGATGTGGTACATATATACAATGGAATATAAGCCATAAAAAAGAACAAAATAATGCCATTTGAAGCAACATGGATGGACCTAGAGATTGTCATACTGAGTGAAGTAAGTCAGACAGAGAAAGACAAATATATGATATCACTTATATGTGGAATCTAAAAAAAGGGTACAAATGAACTTATTTACAAAACAGAAATAGAGTCACAGATGTAGAAAACAAACGTATGGTTACCAGGGTGTAAGGGGGTGGGGGGAGGGATAAACTGGGAGATTGGGATTGACATATCCACACTAGTATATATAAAATAAATAACTGATAAAGACCTACTGTATAGCACAGGGAACTCTACTCAATGCTCTGTAATGACCTATATGGGAAAAGAATCTAAAAAAGAGTGGATATATGTGTACGTATAACTGATTCACTTTGCTGTACACCTGAAACTAACACAGCATAGTAAATCAACTATATTCCAATAAAAATTTTTTAAAAAATCTCTCACTGGGGTTCTAGTCCAAAAGGCCGGGCAGCCAGAACGACTGACTTCCAGCATTGTGTGCCACTGAAGCTGTGCTTCTGGGCCACCCTCCTGGACAGAGCTCTCTAGACCTAGGTTAAGGCTGATTTACCGCCTTACTGCTTTGGTCAGTGGCCCTGCCAGTACTGCTATCCCCTCAGGGCTCTGCCTGGCTGGGACTTCTCTTCCACACTGACTGGCACCGTGGATCCAGCCTGCCTCTTTTTGCAGCTACATCAAGTGAGTTAGCTGCTGTGAGTTCCACACACTTACCTAAATGTTGCTGTGCTGCCATCGATCCAGGCATAAAGGTCCTGGCAGGCTGTGCCATTGCTTTGTTTCTCTTCACGCCTCCTAAGCCCAATCCAGAAATCACCATCAGAAGCCAGGAGGTTTTCAATGAACTTTTCTATCAGTCTCTGTTCATCTTCAGACTCGATGCTGACTAGCTGGCCCTCATCTCTCCTGCAGGCTGCTCTGGCTTCCTCAAAGTTCAGTCTTCGAGAAGCATCATGGAAGTAGATGACTTCATAACAAGGCTTCTGTGTTCCTCCCCGGCAGACTGGCTGACCTAGAGAAAAAAAGAAGCCTACCTATTTTAGTGCCCCCAACATATACCAGAGCAGGGATGCTTGGAGGCATCTGAATGAAGCTGCAGGAATTCTGATTACTCATCAGTGGTTTGTTTTAGTGTCATTAAGCTCTCAGAGCAAATTAATACCCCTTCCAGTGTGGAGACACAGTGATTTAGACTCCATGTTTTCTTTGTTCCATTACAGATTATTGAAAAGCAGACATTTAAAATTAATCTTTAAAAGAGAGGTAGATGAAGATTTATGGTTTCACTTAAAGGCAAAAAATAACACTTCCATGCCATTAGGGAGTCGCAGGAGACTAAGTGTGGCTTAAAGTGAGTTATCTCTGTTTGGGGGTTCCTTCAGGTAAGAGAGGCATTCTGAAGTCAGGCGTGGGCTCCTCTACCCTGGAACCCTCTGCGTATGTATCAATAGCAGGACTGAATATTCACCCAATCTACGGTATAAGCAGAAGATAAAAGCATCAGATTCATGGGGTTTTCTGCTACTGGTCTTGCCTAAAGTCAACTGCTAAGGTTCAGTGAACTCTTACTATGTGTCATGTACTATGCTAAGGGCTTTTGCATTTACATACATACCTTATCTCATTGAACACTTATAGTAATCCACTGTTGTAGATATTGTTTATGCCCCATTTTACAGATGAGAAAACTGAGGCTCAGAGAAATTAGTCTGTCTAAGGTCACATAAGCTATCCGTAGCATGACTTGAGTCAGAACCCAGATCTAATTACAAAGTCACAGCCATAACCACTGAACTCTGCTCCCCACGCCACCACAGGCTCAGGTTGCACTGGGAGCCCATGTAATATGTCTCATCTGACTGACACCTGAAGGGCTGAAGACCATCAAGGACAAATGGATGGGATTCTACTGAGGACGGATAAAAAATCGTTCACCAGTACACACCACCCTGGCTTGTGTCTGGGTGTCTAAAGACGTGCTGCACCCAAAACATTAGCCTCATCGCTCCTTCGTTAAGTCAGTATGTATTGCATGTACGCTCATGCCTGGCACTGTGCTAGGTGCCGGGAATACAGAAACACTTGCCGCTTCCTAACCCACAGGAACACACAGCATGTTTCTGGATCCAGATGTACAGTGAAAACCAGATTTCAACAAGGGGAATCCCTTGCAATGCAGAGCCAGTTTGTGGGCTGTGGGCGTGAATTACTGCCACAGAGCGAGGAATAAAGGATTTTGGTTTGGGAACCTCTTCCCAGCTCTCATAGAATGTTCTCATTTTCCTAATTTGTTTTGCAACTGTGCACAGAGCCAGATAGCATTAGTTATTCTCCAAATCGTCCAGAATACAGAACAAAAGGCCACAGGCAGTTAACTGCATTTTCAGTGCTTAAATGGGAACAGAGCACATACAGATAATCTGGAAAGCTCCTGTGAATTCTTATTTTCAGTTTCTTCTTTCATCGCCTTTGTAAAGAAATTTGCAATAAACAAGTTGTAAAAGTTTTGCTTCTCCCCTTCTCTGTCACTCTTCTCCTTTTGCTGAATAGAGAAACTCTAACAGGACTGCTCCATCAGCAAATTAGGAGGCCTCAAAAGTGGGACATTCTCGCTAAGGAGGTGTTCCAGAGAGACTAGGGACCACTGGCCAGAGAAGCTGTGGCTGGGATGCTCCCTGGGGAGAAGGCTGGGTCAGCTCAGCTTTATGAGTCCTTAAAGGTGGCTCCAAATGAGGCAGCAGAGGAAAAACAAATGAGCCCCAGGCACCCCCAAGGTGGAGTTGAATTTACTGGTAGTCCCCACTTTTCCATCGTTGGATTATCAAGGGAAAACATAACACCTTAAACGAGTTTCCTGTATGGCCCAGCCTGGCCACACATCCCAAGTCAGGCAGTGAGTGCCAGAGGGAGCCAGAGCTGGAAGAAGGCCCAGGGTGCATCTGGTCCCCCTGCCTTCAGGAAGTGTTTCTCTCCTCTCATTTGCAGGAAGGGGAAGGGCGGCCACCGAGGACAGAGCCCGTACAGCCGTCACCCAAACAGCTGAATTCGGTTACCCTCCCATTTTGCCACCCTGCGCCCCACCCCATCCTGAAACCAACTTTAGATTCCTTCAATCAGCTTCGGAAGCACCGATAACGGAGCGGAGGTTTTCATGCTCCTCCATCCCTCTTGGCCAATCTGTTGCCTGCGAAGGGAACCTGAGAAAGGGGAACGGACATCCCCTCCGCCGCCCCCCATCCCGCACCGCCCCGCCTCGACATGCAGAACAAATGGAAGAGGCAAGGAGCCAGAGCACTGTACCTCCTCTAAGGTCCAAGTCCGAGGCTGCAGTGACACGACAGGAGGAAGGAAGCAGAGAGAGTCATTCCCCTGAGTCAGGAGGGGCTTGCCCCGCGCTAATAGGCTTCTTTCCCGATCTCTAAGCGCTCTTATTCCAGGCGCTGGATCCTTTCCCCCCAGAAGAGACCAGGAGTAACGGGCTGGGGTTCCCACGGCACAGCCGATCCAGAATCCCTACTGTACGCACCGTCTCCCGGGACAGGAGACCTCCCTGGTGGGCAGGACAAGCCCTGCGTGGGGGTCCCGGGGACTACTGCGCCGCTCTCAGTGGAGCGGACCGAGGGGGCGCCTACTGGGGCAGTTTGCTCACTGCCCCATCTAGCCTACGTCTCTCGGTATTATGGCAGCCCTGGGCGGGGAACGGAGTTCGCGCGGTCCAGGACACGCAGGGAACCGGCGCTAGGCTCTGCAGCCGGGCGCTTGCCCCATCTAGAAGTAGGGGGCGCCGCAGGGCTAAGTCCACTGGTGGGGCGGGGGCGCCACCCCTCCACCCACTCCGCGGAGGGCCAGAGAAGAGGCACCGTGGCCCTGAGGACGGTCAGCCTTAGGTGGGGTGCAGTGGGTGCCGCAGCCCAGCGCCCGGGAACCATCCCCCGCCCCAGCGCGCGCGCACTCACCGCTTAGCAGGCGACCCGTCGCGCCCCGGAGACCCGCCAGCAGCACTGCCAGCAGCACGGCCTGCAGCGCCGCTACCGGCTGCATGGCCCGGCTCGGGTGCGCCTTCGGACGCCGGGACGCTAAGGCGGTGTTGCGGGAGGACCGGCAGCGGTGTGCTCCGCAACTTCAACGTTGGGCGGCAGCAGCATCTCCAGAGGACCGACGGACCCGGCGCCCGGAGGAGGCGGGGAGGGCGCGGAGCCAGTCCGTCGCCCCTCCGCCCTCTGGGACGTCACTGCGGAGAGGGCAGCCCCGCCGGCTGGCCCGCCCCCTCCAGGGCCTCCTCCAGCACGCTCGGCGCCAGGCACCCCGCCCGCCCGAGGGGAGCGAGCAGAGGAGCGGAGCCAGCTCCCGACCCCAATTCGAGCTTCCCATGGAAATGCTGCGTTTGCCCAGGGCGCGGGGACGAGGAAATCCAAGACTGGCTTCTCCGAAATCCGATGAAGACCACACTGTGGCTAAAAACACGACCGCATCTTGCCCCCACTCCTCAGGGGCACAGCAAGTTTCCCAGCGTCCTAGGCTCCGCAGTTGGGAGAGGCAAACTCTGAGACCTGCCAGGGCTCCGTAGGCCGCTGTCCAGGCACTCAGGGCTACACCTGAGAAAGGAATGGCAGATGAAGAGAACAGATGCTCAGGTAGGCAGGGTGACCACTGGCCAGGCAAATTTTGGGACAGCGGCCAGAGAGGCTAAGTTGGAGTTCTGGGCGAGAGGAGAGTGGACTTCCCAGAAGCGAAAGGGTGTTCTTGAGCCCAGCAAGGAAATAATAGTACTTTTTGCAGGGCACATGGGTGTAGATGTTTGTTCAGCCTTGTGGTAGAAAGGAGATGACCCCCTCACTTTTCCCCCAGGAAAGAGTGACCTCGTTTCCTTTGGAAAAGCTTTCCTCACCAACCCAGCCCTCAATGTGTGCTCCTTTTTCTAAACTCCCACAATAGTCGTGTTTTACATTTACTTCTTGTTGTAAACAAAATGTTTTCAAATACATTCAGATAATAAAGTGAGCCTCCTGTCCAGAAACTAAAGTACTAAGTGCTGGAAGGTGGGTCTGATTTGCCTTTTCCCCTGTACCATGCTCTTGTGAAGCATGGCAGAAGCCCCACCTGGGCCACTGACTTCTGAGTTTTGGTCTCAGATTGAGCCATTGCAATTTTAGACAAACAGGCCTGATTGATCACAGGCTGGGGGATCTGTTTCAGTATCAGCTGGTAATACTGGGAAGCTCTGCTACTGCAGAAAGCAGCAGCATTGGCAGGAAGAGGGCTGATGTTTATGGCAAGTTCATTTACAGCCCGTCTTTGTGTCTGAATTAGAACATTTCACATCCAAAATACATTCTTTTTAGAAATTCCTGATAATCAAAACAACCAAAGAGGGAGCTGATATGGTCAATAGAAGCACCTGAGTTGGCATCAGATATTCTGTTTCCAGTCCTGCTTTTCTTCACTTAATGTCTGTGTGGATTTCAGCAAGTTTCTTTGCCTAAATCAATTAACTCTTGGCAACAATAAAAGTTACCTTAACTTGTGAAGGTTTGATAAGGCAACTAGATATGTAAGTGTGCATATAGCTGAGCACTTAATGTAAATTGCAAAGGATTTATTTCCAAAATTATAACATCTGCTATAACTTAGAGAAGCTGTTACCTTGGCCCAAATAATTAAATTGTGCCCTGAGTTCTCCCTCTGATACCCTGGCCCTTGGTCCAGATAGACTTGGTTAAGGTATGCGGTTAACCTAATGCAGATTACAACAGTGACCCCAATTCTTCACCCAACCCTGTAACCACACCCTTTACTGTGTGACTTTGAAGTTCTTCTTACTAAAGGGGCAGAGTATATTTCCCCATCCTTTGTCCTTGTGTTTGACCATGTGACTTGTTTGGCCAACAGAATGAGCCAGAAATTTCTGAGCCTAGACTGGTAATGACCTCACGTGTTTTTGTTGTTCTCTTGCTTCTCTGCCACTCTCTGAGAGGAACATAGCTCAGATATGCCACTGGTCCAGGTATATCCCGAAGAAGATATGTGGGGCAGAGCTGCCTCTGTCAATCAACAGACATGTAGCGAGAAGCAGACTTGCCCCTGCAGCCTGAAGCAGAGCTATCTGGCCAAACTTAGATCAGCCAAATCCTCCGTTGACCTACAGATATGTGAGCAATAATAAATGTTTTAGATCTCTTTGTTATTCAGTACTGTTGCAATACCTGACCATTACACTTGGTAATGCAGAGAGGTGTCACTGGGGGAACACTGGTTGCTGAGAAGGCTCATAACGTAGAATTTTTCTTGGTAAAGTTGTCTTGGTCCAGGGTCCAACCCTTAGTTTGACAAGCTCAAACCCAGTCTAAGTGACTAATATATTTACCTGTTGAGAAATAGAATCATCAGGTAAACCGATGTTTGCCTTGGCCTCTTGAGCACATACTCTCCCTCTGGGCGAAAGAAGATTTCTCAGTGAGCATGGAATCAGAGCAAAGGGAATTAGCTATATGGATTGAAAGTTTAGGCTTTGATAGCCTGCTATGTCCGTCTTCACAAGAGAGAGCTATCTGTCTGGCAGTGAAAAACATCACCCTGACAGGGTAACTTTTATTCTTGATAATGCTGAGATGAGATTACTAATTATGTAACTTTCTAAATTTCCCTTCTCTAAGCCTGATTACCCTCCTTCTGTTCAAAACATTTTTTCTCCAAATAGTGTTGTGGCAGAAACATTTCTTTTAGTGATAGAGTCCTTGAATTCGAACTAGGCAGGTGTCCCCGCATCCACCCCCATTAAAGACTATTTCCCAGCCTCCCTTGCAGTTTGGTGTGTCCCTAATGATTAAGTTCTGACCAGTGGATCACTGGCTCCGCTGCTGGCACTGTGAATGGGAGATGCATCGTACGGAGGTTACATCCAGGACTTGCAGGTGGAGGCCAGGTGTGAAGTGCACGGTGGTCCTAAATAGAGCTGGAGCCCTGGAGCTGCGTGTACAACCCTGAGTAGGTCTGCCAGTTGGACAATGCAGAAGGGACAAAGTCTTAACCTTCTCTTTTCCAATATATACCAAAGGGAATGATCTTTGAAAGTGAGGGAGATTGGCACTGGGATTATGTCCATGTGTATAAGACAAAGGAATGTTGAACCTCAAGATCTTTTTTGATCCACCTCCTAGAGTAATGGAAATAAAAACAAAAATAAACAAATGGGACCTAATGAAACTTCAAAGCTTTTGCACAGCAAAGGAAACCATAAACAAGATGAAAAGACAGCCCTCAGAATGGGAGAAAATATTTGCAAACGAATCAACGGACAAAGGATTAATCTCCAAAATATATAAACAGCTCATGCAGCTCGATATTAAAAAAAAACAACACAATCAAAAAATGAGCAGAAGACCTAAATAGACATTTCTCCAAAGAAGACATACAGATGGCCAAGAAGCACATGAAAAGCTGCTCAACATCACTAATTATTAGAGAACCGCAAATCAAAACTACAATGAGGGGCTTCCCTGGTGGCGCAGTGGTTGAGAATCTGCTTGCCAATGCAGGGGACACGGGTTCGAGCCCTGGTCTGGGGGGATCCCACATGCCGCAGAGCAACTAGGCCCGTGAGCCACAGCTACTGAGCCTGTGCATCTGGAGCTTGTGCTCCGCAATAAGAGAGGTCCGCGCACCGCGATGAAGAATGGCCCCCGCTCACTGCAACTAGAGAAAGCCCTCGCACAGAAACGAAGACCCAACACAGCCAAAAATAAATAAATAAATATTAAAAACAAACAAACAAAACTACAATGAGGTATCACCTCACACCAGTTAGAATGGGCATCATCAGAAAATCTACAAACAACAAATGCTGGAGAGGGTGTGGAGAAAAGGGAACCCTCTTGCACTGTTGGTGGGAATGTAAATTGATACAGCCACTATGGAGAACAGTATGGAGATTCCTTAAAAAACTAAAAATAGAATTACCATATGACCCAGCAATCCCACTGCTGGGCATATACCCAGAGAAAACCATAATTCAAAAAGACACATGCACCCCAATGTTCACTGCAGCACTATTTACAATAGCCAGGTCATGGAAGCAACCTAAATGCCCATCAACAGATGAATGGATAAAGAAGATGTGGTACATATGTACAATGGAATATTACTCAGCCATAAAAAGGAACGAAATTGGGTCATTTGTTGAGACGTGGATGGATCTAGAGACTGTCATACAGAGTGAAGTAAGTTAGAAAGAGAAAAACAAATATCGTATATTAACGCATATATGTGGAACCTAGAAAAATGGTACAGATGAACCGGTTTGCAGGGCAGAAACTGAGACACGGATGTAGAGAACAAACGTATTTGGAAGCAACCTAAATGCCCATCAACAGATGAATGGATAAAGAAGATGTGGTACATATGTACAATGGAATATTACTCAGCCATAAAAAGGAACGAAATTGGGTCATTTGTTGAGACGTGGATGGATCTAGAGACTGTCATACAGAGTGAAGTAAGTTAGAAAGAGAAAAACAAATATCGTATATTAACGCATATATGTGGAACCTAGAAAAATGGTACAGATGAACCGGTTTGCAGGGCAGAAACTGAGACACAGATGTAGAGAACAAACGTATGGACACCAAGTGGGGAAAGTGGAGGGGTGGTGGTGGTGGTGGTGTGACAAATTGGGCAATTGGGATTGACATGTATACACTGATGTGTATAAAATTGATGACTAATAAGAACCTGCTGTATAAAAAATATATATAAACAAATAAGACAAAGGAATGTTGAGCCAGCTAGTCACAGAACTAGAAGCAATTCACTTCTGACTTTAGATATGTTCCAGAAACTGAGTAAACCAAATTTTGGGAAATGGATTTTTTTTTTTTACTGCAAGAAGACTTTAAAGTTTTCAGGACTGACCTTTCATCTCTATTTCCTTATTAATTGTTTTTACTGGTGGTCTACAAGTTGAAGCACATGAAGCCCCTGTTTCTTGTTTATCTGATATTCATAACATAGACCAAATATTGCAATTTTGGAAATACCCTTCAGATGAAAACAGGATAAAGAGGAGTTTGTGAATGTATAAGATGAGAGAGACGATTACTGTGTGGTACCAAGTACAGTGACATTCACTAAGTAAAATAGACACAAGTATTCAATAACTGGTAAAATTCCTAGAAGTGCTGCATATTTAACTTTTATTTCTTTGTCTAATTTAACTGATTCCAATGATCCTGACGTAAGAGCAGGTTGTTTCAAAAGTGAAGATCTAAGTGAGCCATCCTCTCCCATGTGTCAATCAAATTAGTCCAAGGCTTTGACTTCTTCTTGGTCTTCTTTATCTGACTCTGAAATCACTTTCCTGTTGGCATTAACATGAATCAGTTCCAATACACAGAACTCTGTAGTTGTGAACACAACGTGGCATGAAAAATTTTTTTGAAAGTTTCTGCAGTAAAGATTTACTGTCTTGCATTCTGACTATGCCTTAGATTTTGCAATCAAGTGTAAACATCTGTGTGGGAGGAGTGGTCATTCCACTGTCAAGTGTGACCTGAAGGGCACAGGAGCAGACTTCCTAAACTTAAATATATTGTGCTCACCTGAGTCAAACCTCTGAGATTTCATCATTGGTGATTGATTTCTTTGGATGACCCATTGTTCCTTCTTGTCAGCCCTCTTTTACGATGCAAATATTGGATAAAAAAACATAGTGCCACTGAAACTTTACTATGTACACACTTTCTAGTTCTTTCTTTCTGACAGAAGGGGACCTGGAGTATCCTAAGATCTGATGAAGGAGTGATGGTAAGGCCATATCTGTATATGTGGGGAAAGTTTGGGTAGATAGGAAAGGATGGAGGGAGGAAAAAGGGCAAAATTAAAATAAAATTGTGTTTAAGATATTTCACAAATTTAAAAATGTTTACAAATTACTGTACAGTATAGAAACACCACTTTCTAAATTAGCTAATGCTGAACTACATGACACTTTTTAGCTAAAATTTTTTGTTACAGGGAATTCCCTGTTAGTCCAGTGGTTAGGACTTGGCGCCTTCGCTGTTGGGCCCAGGTTCAATCCCTGTTGGGGAGCTAAGATCCTGGAAGCCACTTGGCATGGCCAAAAAAAAAATTTGGGGGGGGGTAACAAATATTTTCTGAATTCCTACATGGAGGCAGTGTGCTAGGCACTTTGGGTGACCCAGTTTCTCACGGAACTTACAATATAGTCATAGACGAGTAAAAAATATGTGAAAAGTTAAATAACAACTTAAGAGATAATAAGAGTTGAATAATTATAAAATATGGGTACAAAGTAGTGCATGACTAACTGCCAAAAGAATGGTGCAGACAGTGACTGTGTAAGAAGCTCAGGGGAAGAAGATGTCACAGTGAAATGGAATAGAATTCAAGGCTTCAGGACACAGGAGGGAGGCCAACCTGGTACACAAAAGGAATTAGGTAAGCACTTAAATCATTAAGAGAATTATCTGTTCAAGTTGTGAAATACTGTTTTACTCTTAGGTGAATCTACATGGATAGTAACAGGACTGTTCTGATCACTCCTATAAAAATATGCACAGAAATCTAAGGTACCCAGACAGATCTGTTGATACAATTCAAGTAGCAATCTTCATTATCTGAATCAGATAAGTGAACTTTTGACTGGACTAGTTTTGCTTCACCCTTAGAAGCTAAGTCAAATCATCTAGCTGAAAAGCAAGAAATTAAGTTGTTGAACATTGTATAGACAATATAGCCAGGTGATTAAGTGATCCTTCCATTTTTTCAGAAGTTTTAAAAATCAGCATAGACATATTAATTTTTCACTAATAACATCTGATAACATTCAAGGAAGTCGGCCTCAATACCAATGAGATAAGAATAAAAATTCTATTACTTTTTGTTTTTCCCGGAATGTAGTATGCAAATAAAAGTTTGTCAAATTAATGTCGAGTTAGCCACATTGGGTTTCAATCAGAATACAGTAATGAAGACATTTACATTTTTTATTAGGGATTCTTTCGTGATTAACCAGTGATAGCCGGTTTCCTTTAAACTCTTCTGGACCATGTTCCTGGTGCTGCTCTAACATTATTCCGGTGATAAGGCTATTAACCCGTCACTGTGAAGCTAGAGCCCTTGCTACATGAACTTAGATTTAGCAAGCTTAGGTATGCCTTTGGTGGTATCAGAGTCGATAATCTAGAAGACCTGCTGATCTGCCAAAGATGGCAGGGCTAGGTGTGGGTAGGGGATAGGGGTGCTGAAGGGGAGTGATGGCAGGTGAATACAATTACCCAGGATGAGAAAGGAGGGGAAGAGAATGTGTACAGACTCGAGGTTGATCTACTCTCCTGTTTGCACCAGTTTATACTTCCATGTTGCACAGACATGTAAGTGGGCACAGGCTTTAATGTAGATGAGCAGAAGAAAGTTTTCTCAAGGCAAGAAATCTCTAAAACAGTGGGTGGGTTTTTAGAAGATTTGAAGGTAGGGAGCAAACTGATTAAAAAAAAAAAAGAAGCACTTCCTTGACAGAAGTAGACTTACTTTGCTTTGTGTACTTTGGCTTTTGGTTTATAAGGAAGGGAAACCAGTTCTTTCTAAAACAAAACAAAATAAAAATAAAAAGGAAAATTTTTAGTTCTTGCACTGACTGAAATTTACTTACTTGAAAAAAATCTGAGGTAAAATTATCACAGAGTTTATAATGACCAACTTCTTAAACCTGGAGACTGTGGGGTTAGAAATGGTCCAGATTAGGGCATTTGGGGTTCATTCAGGAGAGTATGTTTGTACATCCGGAAGTGTATGCGGTGCTATTGCTTTTATTGATTTTTCCTCTTCATTTAGCATTTGTTTTTGTAGGATCTAAGCAAGATCAATCATTGTAAAACAAATACTATCAATGAAGTAGCCCATGTTAATATCCTACAGCTTTACAACATGTGACAATAAGCCCAGAGACAAGAGCACCATTTCTGTGCCAGCAGAGTTGCACACTGTGCAGATATCTTTGGTTTATCGAGGACTGTCAGATTATCTGATGTCTATGCCCTGCCCCCTCCAGCATATAAATGGCTCTGGACCATGGACGCCTAGATTTAAGGAGTAAAGCTATAAAACCTCTCAGAATTTACCATAGTTCATATCACCCCCACCCCCACCCCGCCCTGCCCCGAGGTTTATCTGAATGTCTCACTATCAGTCTCACCGAGATCCTTTCTTCTCTTTGTTTTTTTAAGAGTTGGATAATCTCATCTCTCTTTTTAGCCTGTTTAAAGGAAAAAAAAAAAAAAAAGAGCAGATGAGTCTTTTGACTCAATAATAAAGCTATGTGTCCATGGCGGGGGGGTAGGATTTTTTCCATTTTCCTTCTTGTATTTTGGGGCAGAATTAAAAATTTTTTCCATGATAGATTTATACTTTTCATTTATAACACAATTCAGTTTTTATTCCAGAGGATGCTGCTTTACAAAATAATTTGATTTTGATTCTAAATGGAGAGAATTTTTCTTGCCCATATAATAACTTTTATTGACTTTACTACATGAACCATACTAAGAACTTGATATGTTCTATCATTATTTTCTTATAATAACTCAGAATTCTGACATCACTGTCATCCCATTTTATATATGAGGAATGTGAAAAATACTAAGGTTAAATACCTTACTCAAGGTTTTAAGTGGCAGAACTGGATTTGATACCAGCTCTACTTGAAAACAAAGCCCAAGCTATTGGCCACCACACTAAATTGCCACTAAATGGTAGCAAGACACAAAATCAGCCAGCTCAAACAGCTTGCCACCACGGACATCCATGGCAAGAGGGCTCTTCTAAGTAGCTTACATACAGAACAGAATCTCACACTCCATTGCTCCTCTGTCTTAAGATTTATCAAGATATAGACTGTATACAAAGAGGCAAATATGGGTACAAATTTTTTTTCATAGAATACAGTTATGTTCAGTATTGGAGATGGCGAGGCAGAAAATCGCATCTGGAGTGTTTGTGAACAAGAGGAGAAAGAAATCTGAGAATGTGACAAATCAAACTTGTAGGTTCAAATGGCCAAATAAAATGAAAGAAGCTCTGCTTAGGTCAAGGCTAGAAGGAAGATATAACTGAGAATGGACATAGATTTGTCATATCTCGGTAAAAATTCTGTCATCTATCCATCCATTCAAATTTATTAGGCACTGCATTATTTTCCTAGGGCTGCAGTAATGAAGTATCAAAGTCTAGACGGCTTAAAACAACAGATATTTATTGTCACACGGTTCTGGAGGCTAGAAGTCCGAAACAAGGTGTCAGCAGGGCCATGCTCCCTCTGAAACCTGTAGGGGCGTCCTTCCTTGCCTCTTCCTAGCTTCTGGTCATTTGCTGGCAACCTGGGGCTTGCTTTGGCTGGCAGCTGTGTAGCGCTAATCTCTGCTTTCGGTGGCATGTTGCTTTCTCCCTGTCTTCACATGGTTGTCCTATGAGGACACCAGTCATATTGAATTAGGGGCCCACCCTACTCTAGTATTAACTTCTTAACTAATTTTAAACACAATGATTCTATTTCCAAATGAGGTCACTTTTCATGGTACTGGGGGTTAGGACTTCAACATATCTCCTTTTTTGGTGGGACACATTTCAGTCTGTAATGAGCACCTATGATGCAACATTACTGTGCTAGGGGCTGAACAAAATACCATTCTTGCCTGCCACGTGATGGCAGACTTGTGGAAAAAAAGACAATAGTCTCACCTCACATATACTACAACGGGATTAGAATGGGATGAAATAAGAGAACCGAGGAGGCACTCTCAGTTCAGATGAAGGTGTGTATGTATCTGTGGGGGAAACTCAGAGAAGATATCCCAGTGGAGGTGATGTCCAAGATTAGGCCTGAAAGCGTAGTCACCAGATAACAGTACAGATGGGATGGGGAATAAAGCTTTCAAGACGTGGGAGGAGGAGCCGTGCTGCTGCACGAGTAATCGGCAGAGTACACTGCTGCTTTGGCTTTGCTTCATTCCGCTCAAGTCATATTAATCTTGCCTTTTAAGAGCCTGCAGAGTTTTAATTTTATTTATTTTGGGACAAGATTTCTTCTTTTTACTTGAATTTAAGGCATCATGTATCACAGAGATTGAAAGGAAAAAAATTCAGGGTCTTTTAAAAACTAAGCTTATTATTTTTCCAGTTATACATATACAGGTATCTATTCTTTTTCAAATTCTTTTCCCATTTAGGTTATTACAGAATATTGAGCAGAGTTCCCTGTGCTATAAAATACGTTCTTGTTGGTTATCTATTTTAAAAGTATAGTAGTGTGTATATGTCATTCCCAAACTCCCAGTTTATCCCTCCCCTGCACCTTTCCCCTTTGGTAACCATAAGTTAGTTTTCTGTGAGTCTGTTTCTGAAAAACTAAGCTAATTTAAAAATACCTGTCAATTTGCTATGGATTGAATAAAATAATGTCTATAGAAAAAGACCTGGGATATTTTCAGTGTAGATATTCAATGTTAGTTTCTTTTCCCCCATTACACATGTACTCAGTGGGAATTAAATGCTCCCATCCTGTGATTACACAGCACTTTATACCCTTATTACAGTATTGATCTTACTTTCCCTGCTTTATCTCATAGTTGCTACCATGCCTCTTTCAGAGTGTTACTCATCCTTTTATCCTTCCTTAGAGCTTAACAGTGCCTTGTAAATGATACTCAATGAATTTTTGTTGATTTGTCATTATATATGAATGAACCCATTACACTGTCTAATGCACAATCATTAGTCTAAGCAAAAAAAAAAAGTTTTAGAAAGTGAAATTAAACAGTGGGTAAGTTTAGTTCTTAAAATCCCCTATGAACAAAACTATATGATTATTTCCTGTGTAACTATTGGGTAGTCACAGGCAAGTTATATTGTCATAATGCTTCTAATATAAATGAACAAATATTTAGTTATAAGACTCTAAATAATAGTAGGGTAAAAAAGTCATTCATTTAAATTTTGATTTCAGGTGCTTTTTTATTATAATGGATTATATTATGTTACAAAATTTAATCAGTTTTTTAATATAATATAATGCACCAGAAACAAAGTTTTCAAATATGATTTGATTTCTGCTTCCTGGACATGTTTCCTGGGAATGCATAACAAAACTACTGTAGGCAACTGTGTCATCAGAACAAAAACAGTGCCAACTATTCTAAGAAATCTCTGCCAGGATAACTAAATACATTCAGTGGTAAGAGAAAATTCTTACAATTTACCTTATTAGTAGGGATAAATAATTTACTTGTTAATTTCATAACGACAAAAGAATTCTCATTTCTAACCATGGTGTTTCGGTTGTGTTCATTAATGGAATTTATAAGACATTTAAATCATTTATTAATTCTTAAAATAATAGCATAAGGGGGTCAGAATTTATAATTTCTTTTTCAGTTTTTGTGATATAACTGACATACAACACTGTGTAAGTTCAAGGTGTACAGCGTAATGACTTTGACATGTATATATATTGTGAAATGATTAGTACTTGAGTTTAGTTACCATCCATCATCTTATATAACTACAAAATTTTTTTTACTTTTTTTTTTTTTTTTGCGGTACGCGGGCCTCTCACTGCTGTGGCCTCTCCCGTTGCGGAGCACAGGCTTCAGACGCGCAGGCTCAGCGGCCATGGCTCACGGGCCCAGCTGCTCTGCGCGGCATGTGGGATCCTCCCGGACCGGGGCACAAACCCGTGTCCCCTGCATCGGCAGGCGGACTCTCAACCACTGCGCCACCAGGGAAGCCCTTTTTTAACTTTTGATGAAAACTTTTAGGATCTATTCTCTTAGCAACTTTCAAATATACCAGTACAGTATTTTTTATTATAGTCATAATGTTGTATATTATATCCCCAAGACTTATGTATCATAATATATTTATAATATTTTAATGCTGGATATTTTCTTATATTATACATTTTAATCATATTACTTATAGTTATATCCTACTCTCGAAAAAATAAATTACAGAATAAAAAGTGATTTTAGTAAGTTAGGATATGATCATTTATACATTTAATATCTCATAGAAGGTTAATGAATTTTAGTGCCACTTCAAGGATTAAGCTGCTGAGTTCTCTATTTTTGGCTTTTCAGAGCCAAACAATTTGGGTGGCAACATAGATTAGTGGAGTCAAATACATTTGGGTCTGAACCCCAATTATGCTGTGTGATTAATGGCAAGTAATATCTTAACTATTCCTCCTGGTTCCTCCTTTCCTCCTTCCAATGTAATCACTATCCCATTGGTTAGAGGTTTGTGACCTTGGGTAAATCAAAGAACCATTTCTCTGAGTATTGATTTCTCATCTATAAGGAAGCTTGTGAAAATTGGAGATAATACAAACATTGCTTAACAATGCATGGCATACAGTGGATATTCAATAAATGGTAGCTATGATTATTATATAAAAATTTTTTTTCAATGCTTTCAAAATGTGAAAGAGTGGGAAAAAGGAGGAAAGGATGGATTACCCACCTTCTGTGTACAAGCATGGAGGATTTTTGATGATTCAACCTCTTACCTACAGGTGAGTTAGTGAATAGAGTTGGAAGGAAGAAAGGAGAAACAAGGAGGGATATCTAAGATATTACTTGCCCTTTATGCAGTAGAAATTCCTCTACAAATTCTCCAGTGTATTATAAACATTTTCCTCAGTTAAATTTCAGTTATAAAAAAGCTCTTAATAAGCACTAGACTCTAAAAGAAAGGTCCTTTCTTCTCAAGACCTGCTTCTCATATGAAAAATGCGTTTCTTCCTTGTATTGTGATTAAAAATTTTTGACTGAAACATTCATCAAAGATAGCATATGGTAGTGTTTATTTCTCTGATTACCTATCTACATTACCAAAAGAAAATTTCTCTTGACCACCACAGTATAGGAGACTAATTACTGAATTTAATCTTAAGAATATCTTAGAAGAGTATTGAACTGGTTCCAATTCAATAAGCTCTTTGCTTAGTTACCTGGCAACCATCCTGATACCTAGAGAATCTAGAAACTCTTGAAACCAGTGTGGTATAGTAGTTAAGCACATTGGCTCCATTGTCAGATGGACCCAGGTTCAAACTGTCTACTATATTTTAGCGGTGTGACCTTGAAAAAGTCACTTACATGTTTCTGCTTCAGCTTCCTCATCGGTAATTATAAAGCTTCTCAGACAAAGCTGTTCTGATGATTAAATAAGAATATGAGTAAAGGACTTAGAGTATATATGCTGTGTAGTTAGTTCTCAAAAATATTACTATTCTCTGGTGAGAGAAGCACATGGTTGGAAAAGGAAAAACACTCGAAGAAAATAGACTAGGGAGCACTGGGGGAAATATATTAACTCAAGTAGAAATTAAAAAAATATTTATTCTTTCCATTGGCTATCAATGCAATACATGCTCATGACACAACCATTAAAACATGTGAAAAAAAGCACATAAAGGAAAATAATATTTACACAAATTCATTGCTGAATCTAAAATCTTAATATAAGTTTAAGGTTTTAAAACATGTAAAAATTTTAGAAGAACCCTAAAGGACCTCTAAAATAAATAATCTAAGGATTTAAAGATAATACATCAAAGGGAGAAAGGCAGCTAGGGGAGCAGCTTAATGATCATGATACAAAAAGCATGCTCAGTGATGAAAAGAAGATAGCAGTTCATCCAATTAAAAATAAATGGAGATGTAGAGGCAGGAACAAACAAAGTTGCTGAAAGATGGCGATAAGCCTCGCTTGACTGGGACAAGATGTTTGTTTTGGGGAATAGAGGTATATAGGATAGGATAGTTGAATGGCCTCATGCTGAGGACATTGACATAAAGATAGCTCTGTTTATACTTGATTTAGTAGAAGATAGGAACTATATTTCTGACCTCAATATTAATAAGTTAGAAATAAAAAAGAGATAAGAAGACTTCACAGATTTGGAAATTAAAAAGCATACTTCTAAATACTTCATGGGACAAACTATAAATCAAAATAAAAATTTAAAAATACTTAAAGTGCAATAATAATGAAAACATTATATAGCTTGTGAGTTGCAGCTAAAATAGTACTTTGAGGGCTAGTTATAACTATAAATACTTATATTAGAAAAGAGATAAAGTGGAAAATTAAGAAACAAAGTGAGAAGGGAAGGAAGTTAGAATGAAAATAAGAACTAACCCAAAATTGAAGGGAGAAGTAATAAAAATCAAGAACTGATAACATAGGAAACAAAAATAATGACAGGATAATAAAAACAAATGTTGGTTTTTTGAAAAGACTATTAAAATAGATAATCCTTTGATATAATTACTTAAGAAAAAAGGATGCAAATGATTAGAAATGAAAAGGGGTAATAACTAGAGCTCAGCAGAGAGTACAAAGATGATTAAAAACACCATGAATCCTTCACACAAATAAATTTGAAAATGTAGATGAAATGGACGATTTCCTAGTAACTTACCAAACTATTGCAAGGGAAAAAAAGACCTATTTACTCAAACACGAAAACAAAATAAACAAACAAACCAAACCTATAGTACTTATGCAGACTAGCGCCATATTTTTCATTTCAACTAATTTTAGTCAATATTTAGCTCATTGGTTGGGCTTGCCTTGGATTGAGTTGCGTCTACTTGCTGTACTATCCACTACTTCGAATAACCTTGGCTTCTAAGTTAGCTTCTATACCAGTCTTTTTCTAGGTTTCCAAGAACTGTTGCAAAGGGTGTGTGTATAGTGGAATATAGTAATATTCTTTTCTCCCTTGATTTTTGACAGGGTTCTAATTGAGAACCCTGACCTGCACTGATCTAGAGCTGCAGAATTATCATGACATTTACCTCTTAATCTATATTTGTAGAGAGAGGCATTATGATAAAATTTAATTATATTTTATTTACGTGCAATGGTTAAATTAACTTTGCCCACACATTTTGCTTCATAGTTGAAATTTCAAAATATACCTTCAGTGGTAATTTTTCTTTTTGCAGATGATGAAGATAGGGTTAAGAAAAATATGTGAGAGTCTCTTTACAGTATGAGCAAGCCAGTCTTGATTGTGTCGTTTAATCAGGATGTGGATACCTGGGTGACCATGTCTTTCATAATCTACTCATCAACCTTTGAGATTTACCACTTTGGTCAAACCATTTCATTTACTACTAAAGCTTATTTTGTACTTCCTTTTATTTTTCAATTATGGGTTAAAAAAAGAGGGAAAGCAGAGAAGATAAAAACAAACTTTCATTGGGTACCTGCTGGATGTCAGGCTTTGTGTAATTCCTTTAATCCTGAGGTAGATGATATTATTGTCTCTTTACAAATAGAAGAAACTCAACCAACATAAAAAGTAACAACTTTTCTCAGGGTCACTTAACATTAATTAGGTACCTAGTAACTGGCAGAGCCAAGGATTCAAACTCATTCTCAGTTCTGTTTGACTCCATGCTTCTTTTGCTATACTACTTAAAACACATAGTAGAGATTGTGGCACACTTACACACACATATACACACAGTAACAGAATGGTTTCTTTATTCAATCTTGATTCTGGAAATGAAGAATTAATTAGGATTAAGCATGGTGAAGAAGACAGTCTCTGCTCTCACAGAAAAATTTATATTCTAGTGGAAAATGTGTGCTATGGGAATACACAGCAGGGGGAGCTAATCTAGAGTGAAGTCTACTTGATCAAAGTTAATTTACTTATTTTATGGGATCATGTAGCACTTTGCAAAAAGTGGTTAAAGGGTAAAGAATAGTTAAACTATAGTGGTACCTATAAACTGATGAACTTTCTAAGATCTTATTTAATGTACGCTAAATATTTATGATGACTTTTGATAAGTATAAAATGAGAATTACAGTACATTCCAATTTTAGAATATTACCTAAGCAGAACCAAGTTCTGTGGTTTTACAGAGATTAGAGAACATTATCTGATGTTTTTCTTGAGGCTCCAGAATTTAATTTTTATCTCTATGCCAATAATTGCAAGTTAAATGCCCGATGGAATCACAAGGGAGTCTTAGTTCTTATTCTACACAGTCAATCTTCAGTAGCTTCTATTCCTGTTGTTACAAAATGCAGTTGAGCAAGGTTAGCATTACTATTGGCTTAAGGTAAAACTATGTCTCACATTTGGGCTTGATTCCAAAAGGCAGTATGTGCCTCTTGGCCTGTTGATTTTGATAGCAGAATGCTTCAACTGTGAATTTACTCTATGAATTTACTACCATTCCCTGTGTCTATTAATTGAAATCTGCTATGTAGATTCTACAACTTCCATGTAGTAAATTTATATCTACTATAATAATAAGATACAGAACTGTTGGCCCGCAAATGATCTACCATGTACTTTAAAAGATAGCCTGACTAACCAGAGAAAAGGCTTTCTCCAGCTCTAATCTGATATTTAGAAGGTAGATCTAAAGGCAGTCATCTATGGGAGTGGATGTTAGAGGATTATTAATCGGAGGGAGGAAGAATGCTGACTTGCAGAAAAAAATGCACGTCTAAGCACATTTTCATACCTTCTGAAAATTGCCTGATCCTGGCTCAATTCCCAGCTTGGGCATATATAATTTTCATTTGAAAAACAGTGGCTTACTAAAATGAGAGAAACATATCAGTCATTACATAAAAGGGAGTCAACAATTTTTCTTAAATGTAGGTTTTGATAAAATATGAATTTATCTGTTTTGAAAAAGAAAAAAATGTGTATTTTCTTGGTTCTGTTACATATTTTTTCTTAATTCTGTTACATATATTTTAGTGGAAAATCAATAGTAATTACCTGAAGAGCATAGCTCTTATTTTATTTTTTAAAATACTTTTCCTTTTTTAAATATTTATTTATTTATTTATTTATGTTTAGCTGCGTCGGGTCTTCACTGCGGCATGCTGGCTTGTCTCCAGTCGTGGCGCACGGGCTCCAGAGCGTGCAGGCTCAGTAGTTGCCGTGCATGAGCTCTGTAGTTGTGGCGTATGGGCTCCACAGCGCGTGGACTCTGTAGTTGTGGCACACAGGCTTAGTTGCCCCGTGGCATGTGGAATCTTAGTTCCCTGACCAGGGATGGAACCCACGCCCCCTGCATTGGAAGGTGGATTCTTAACCACTGGACCACCAGGGAAGTCCTGCATAGCTCTTTTTAAAAACTGCTTTACTTATTTATTTTTTAAATTTCCCCAGCTTGTTTTTAATTTTTTTAAATTTTTATTGGAGTATAGTTGATTTACAATGTTGTGTTAGTTTCAGGTGTACAGCAAAGTGAAAAACTAATGTTGCTTTAAAAGGCACTTATTTTTTTAAAAAAGCAATAAGTGAGATTTGAATTTTCATGTTGAGAACAAAATGAGCATAAAATGAATTATTACACCTTTAAATTCAATAAAGTATAGATATATTAAAGATACTTCTATATATGATTGAATTATATACTATTGATGATTCGGTCTACGATAATTACCAAGACTTGTCCTTAGCAAACAAGTAACTGCTGAGTCTTTAATGTTTTCATCATGTTGATGGTTACACAGATATGATGAATGGGTGAATGGGACTGACCTCATCTTTCAGGTATGTCTCTCCTGTCCTGCCCATTAGGTTGTAAGCAGGAGAGGGTGGGGGATTCTCCATCCAGATGACTCTATCTCATCTCTGGCCCATACTTCTCTAGCCCATATATTTAGCCCACAGGCCTATTTGACAGCTCGAATAGGCTTATCATTGCTTATCTCAAAGGCACACTCCATGAGTCTAAAACTGAACTTCTAACCCCTTCCGCCTTCCCCCAAAGCCCCCAACACCTGACCTTTATTTAACGTTCCTTGTTTCAGAGAATGGCACCATCCATGCTGTTGTGCAAGCCAGAAAACTATGAGTTATCTTTGATACCTTGCTATGCCTCACCATCCATATCCAATACACAACTGAAGTCCTACTTATTTTACTTCCTGAATATCTCTTAAATCTATCTACTTTTTCCTAATCCAAGCTACCATAACCTCCCAACTGGATGATTGCCATGGCCTTCACTCTGGTTTCCCTACGTCTGCTCCAGCCACTTTTAATTCATTCTCTTGAATTTTTTCAAACAAATCTGATATTATCATCCCCCAACTTAAAATCTTTCAATGGTTTCTTATTGTTTATGTACTATGGCCTAACCTTCCCATCACCACACTGGCCATTCAGCTTCGGACACGCGCTATGCTGTTTCTACGGTCCGGAATGCTCTCGTGGTGCTCCCTCCACTGCTCCTTCTGGCCTAATTAATGCCCACTCTTCCTTCGAATCTCAGCTTAACCTTTGCAGAAATTCTCCCTGACTCTTTTGGTTGGATCAATACTGCCCTTTTAAATGTTCCTCTAATATCATGTAAAATTCTTCATAAGTATCTCGCTCCTTAATTAAATTGCAAGTTTCAGATAAGGACAGAGTTTGTATCTTGTTTTTTGTTGCTGTTCATCATTGTTCTCCAGTGCCCAGCACAATGCCAGGTGTACAGCAAAGTGAAAAACTGCTCTAATGCTCGCTTTAAAAGGCACTTATTCTTTAAAAAAGCAATGTGAGATTTGAATTTTAATGTTCACTCAATAAATATTTGTTGAGTGAATCTTGCACAATTTTTCCAAATCAGATTCTCCTAACTTTTGGCTTGGGGTCTTATCCTACTGTTGATGTCGTTGCTTGGCTCTTCTTGCCTGAGCTTGACATTGTCTCTTCAGCTTTGGCTCTTTCCTTGCCTACGTCTCTTCTTTTTTTAAGGCTACAAACTTTTCAACTGCTTTGGGCAAACATTCTGTAAAGTTCAGTTTGGCCTTCTGACCCTACACTTCAGTGCAGGGCCCTCACCTGTATGCATTGAGACCCATATAATGTCCAATTCAACTTCACACATAGAGACTAATGTCTATACCTACTCCAACATCTACATTATATCTATTGGGAACATTTATGGCCATAAACCCCAGAGAATGCAAAGGTAATATATAAAACTTTATAACCACAATTAAGAACTATCTTTTTTCTTTCTGTTTTTACTTCTTTAGTGCTCTAAAAATTTATTCTTTAAAATAAAAGTTTCAAAGTTTAGATAAAATATCTTAAATAACTTCTAAGTTTTTTTCAAATAAATTACCGAATTAGTGTTACAATGAAAATATGCCTTTTTCTTCCTTAAATAGTCATTTAACAGAGTTTATCTCAACAATAGAATCAATTATTGGTAAATTGATTTTTGAACAGTATCTTTTGGCTTGGCCAAGAAAAAATTACTACAGTTAGGTGAATTGTCTCATATATTGATGGCTCTAAAGTAGTTTTCTGGGTATGGCAGTAGGGAATGACACGAAAGTTTAGGAATGTGATTGGAGTTTGGGGGAAAGGTACATGCTTCTAGGAATTTGCTTTTTTTTTTTTTTAATTTTAAAACCAAGCCTATCTCTGTACCAAAGTTCTACTATATAGACTGTTGTCTTGTCCCATGTGTTCAAGTCCTTGTCTTGTTTCTTTGTCTAGTATCCCCGACACTCTGGGACAGTGGCCTTGACTTATTTTCTACTCCTGATGCTGAATTCTAATTCCATGTCAAGATTTCTTTTACATGCTGTTGAACCTTGGCACCATGATCTTAAATTTCCATTTATTGCCTTTTCCTGGTATCGCTTCCTTCAGAGAACTGATAATGCTCATTGACTGTGACTTTCTTCTGTGGCCTACAGACGGTAGTTCCACTCTTGTCTGTTGCTTGCACATCTTTTTCACAAGTGACTACATGTCTGTTCATTACCTCTGAGTCTGTGAGGCCTCTGAGTCTTGGTGAATCCTATTTTGGACCATCCTCCTATTAATGAGTACCTCATATGCCATCCAGCTCACGGAACTGGACTATCATGCAGGATTCTGGTCCAGACAAGTTAACTCATCTACGTATTCACTCATAAGCATTTATTTGGTAGGTTAGGAGATCATCTGATATTTATCAGGTCCTGTGATTATAAAGTCAAAGAAGTAATGATCCTTTTCCTTAAGAAACTTAGAGCCTGCAGGAGAAATACCTCAACTACACCACAGTACATACCTCAAGTACACCACAGTACTATATGTCAGTGATTATGACTGGGGAATGCACAGGGTACTAGGGAAGCACAAAAGAAGGGGCATTTGTTATCAGCCTGGGGAATATATAAGGATGAGGAAAGACTTGAATGTGACTATTTTTGAATTGTTTTTAAGTACAAGTAGGCATTAGCTAAAGGGAGAAACGGGAGAAAAGCATTTCCAAGCGGAAGAAACTGTAGACTCATTGTCACCGAGCTGATCATGTCTCCTAGGTTCCTGCCTGTCTTTGATCACAACATTTCACCAATGGATCAATGTATAGCCTTGTTTTATGTGTATTTCTCTTTATAGATACCTTATTTTAAATACCTTGTTGATTCATCAACGTTGAACTCATAGCCAACAGCACTTATAACTCATGTCTGAATAAAGCTTATCTAATGCATGTATTTTCTCCGTAAGGCATATCACAACCTTCTTGCACTTAAGAACACTAGACAGTACTTTAGCACTTGGAGGCTATTTAAAACAGTGAAATCATCAAAAAAAAAAAAAAAAAAGCAAAAAACGTGGCACTTAATAAACTGCAAAAAGGATACTGTTCACAGTATGAGCTGAAACAAGAAGGCAGAACATTGTCTTGTTCAACCTCAGCTAGGAACATGTGTGTTGAGCAACTCAAATGTTCTCTGCTCTGTGAATGTCCTCCAATGACCATGAAAGTGCTACAGGTATTGATTTTGGGGTTACAAATAAACTGTTGCTAGTGAGCTAGTAAGTGAATTTGCAAATATGGAATTGTGAATAATGAGGATTGACTATATTACCAACACATTGGCTTGGGGAACTGCACAATCCCAGGAGCCAAATAGACAAACGGCTGTATCACCTCAGGCTCTGAGGGTATGCTTGACCACACCTATGGTGACTAAAATACCTTAGCATAGAAAGTGATTAAATGGTGAAGTAAATATAGATACAGAAAATTTTAAATTTTCTTATCTGGCTCCAATATAACTTACCTACATATCTTTTCATCTTGCCGTTGATAGAGGCAAAGGGAAAAGGCAGATTATGGATTTGATTTCAGGTATGTTGTATTTTCTGAGTTACCTGATCCACAGAATTACCCAGTTCTTCAATAAATTCTATTTGATTCACCCTACTGCTTATAAGGTGTTTACAAATTGCCTCCTGTAGCTGGAATCAAATTGATAGTTCTGCCTTTATTTTAAAAAATACACCATCCTTTTTTGCTTCATTTAATAGTTTAATTAATCATGTTTTACCAGGAGATAGATAGTATGGGTCCTTGCCTAATTGTACTGCAGGGCTTAAAATGCTTTTATTTTGTTCTTAGGGTGAATGTATACAGAAGAGAAAGTATACAGATCTTTGGAAAAAAGGGGATGCGATGCATTTGGGGCATGACCCTATCCAACTCTGGGGCTGGGTCTGCCTGGGGCAATGAATTCAGCTACTTGATCTCAAATCTCATTTCTTACCCGGAGTATCTTTTCGTAGATGTTGCTAAAGAAGATTAAGAGGGGAACCTCATCTGTCAACTGAAAATGTTTCCCAAGATTGAATAACGTTTGAAAACAAAGTGGTACAATAGAGGATTTAAAAGAGTGATTCATATTTATGCAATCTTTTAATTATCATTTACTACCACAATATTTGCTCGTTACTGTGAATGCACAGTCTGTTTTTATGATTCTTCCTCTTGAATTCTTTGACAAATTAGGAACAACAAGAGTTTAAATAAGTATCTTTTGTTGGTGAAGGAGAAATCCACCACTTCCTTATGGTATTTATTTTATGGAGGAAAAGGAACTTTGTTATTATTACATGAGGGCAGGAAAGCAAAATTAAAACAAAGCCAGATAACACTGTGACTGAGAAAAATTTGGTTTGTCTGGGAGGCCATTCCTGGGCAATTTGACAACAAAGAGGATTTTCTTTTATCTGAGCATCCTGGGCAATGACACTGAGGAAGTTTATTGTATCTTTGGTTTGGCTCTACAAAACTGACTTATAATGATTCTGAGCATCCCTTTGAAAGTGTAAGATAATGGAGGATAATGTTAAAGTTTTCCACTTTCATGATTCGGTGTCTAAAAATACACCTTTGTGAAACTTCTTAGACTCTTTTTCTAAGAATGTTCTCATCATAGCATGATTTGCTTCTGGTTCACTGAAGCACCATATAGCAAATTGACTTTTGAGGAAGACTTACACTATGGTCAGTATTGGTTGTACAGGTTGTGTGACTGAACAGATTAAAACCCCATTCCCAATAAAAAGTATATATTTATTGTTGTTCTGCAGATTGCATATTTTCCCTGTGAAAATCTTTAGTTTATATTCACTCACGTTAAAACTCTGATTCCAGATGGACATTTCTAAATATGTCATCTATATACATGCCTGAAAGTACTGCTCTGATCTTTTCTTCCTCCTCCCAGCAAATGAATTATTTATAATTCTTTTCATAAAGAGATAATCAGCTAAAGAGCTTTCTTAAAGGTGGCAAAACTAAAAAGCAAATTAGTTTTATGATTTCAAAGAATTAGCTGACTATTCATTTCTTATAATGTTTTCAGACTACTTTAGAACTCTCAAAGGAAGAATAATGGTCCAGTAGAGTGCTATAAGGTTTCCTTTATGGACATAGTAAGCCATTTAATCTTGACAGACTCAAATTGTTCTTGATTTTCTGCCATGGATATCCATCGCAGAAATAATACTTGTGATTAATAGCATTTTGTCCACTAACCAAAAGCATTTATAAGGTATACCTGGAAAATATTCCAAAATGGAGGATAACATTAAAGTTTTAAAAGTTTAGTAACTGAAAAATCAGTAGGGAAGAAAAAGCTATAAAAGTACTTTTAGGAGAGACAGAGATAAATTTTTAGATTTTCATTAATTTTAAGGAGAAAGTGGAAGAAAAAACCTTTAAGAGACTTGATGGGAAATATTTTTTCGCTTTTTATAATGAAAATTATACCAGGCATTTTACTTATACAAATGTATATGTTCAAAATATGTAGAAGATTCTCAAATTGAATAGATCATTGTAAATGTTTTATTAGTTACCTAGAACCTCCCACCTCCCCATTTATGTTCTGCCATTAAGGTAAGAATTCTAGGATGGTGGTGGCAGCAATGCAGAGAGAGTACTACGGACTTAGAAAAACAGCAGTATCCAAAAATAGATTCTATGTCTTAGTGATTACAGGGAGTCACATTTCCTCCCATCATATATAGACCCACGAGGTAAAAGCAAAACCGAGATGCGAGGGGATATGCTAAATTGGTCCTAAAGCAGACTTGCAAACAGACTAGCTTAGGGGAACATTCTTGCAAAAATTGCCAGCCTAGAAAAATTTGCCAGATGTGTATATGTACAAAAGGCTAACCCAAATGGTGTTATCACTGTGTACAGCATATGTTCACTGATTAATTCAGTTATGAATTTATTTATTCAATCAACAAATATCGATATTTACTGAGTTTCAATAGCCGGAAAAGCACGAGAGTTAAGTAAATAAGAAATGACCTCTGCCCTCATGGAGGAAAAGAGAGCTAACATTTGTTGAGAGAAAACAATGGCCCGGCGCTTTACATATCTTATACCAACTCGATGAGGGGGATATTTTTATCATTCCTCCTTCTCTACCTGAGGAAAGCTGAGCCTCACAGGGGTTAATTAAATAGGCTGCTCAAGGTCACTCATATAGTAAGTGGTCGAGTCAGACTTCCAAACCTATGGTGCCTGGAATTTAGCAGGAAGGACAGAAACATACCTATAACACAATTACCTATAACACAGATTGTGACTTGCTCTGAGAGCACAGAGAAGGGAGTTATTCATTCTGTTGTCTCTAAGTCACCTCTGGGAAAGCTTCACAGAGAAGTTGCATTTGAGCTGGGCCTTGAAGGTAAATGGGGGACAGCATTTTAGGTAGAGACATGAAAGTGCATTGTAGGTTGAAGAAAGAGCGTATAGTCACTGTTTCTCGTACTTGTATTCATACCACAGTTTCGAATTTTAGAATATTTGGCAGCATAGCTGAACAATGCCGTGGCCAGCAATCATTACAACACAATGAGTCTCACAGGCTTTGGAGTTAGGAGACAGGCTTTGAATCTAGGCTCGGCCACTTACCAGTTGTGGGAACTTTGGAAAATCATTTAAGCCTTGTTTGATTAAATGGGAATAATTATCATGAGGATATCTGTAAGAGCCTTCAGTTATTACACAGTTCTCTTGCTTTTATCACCATGGCATTGTTTGACTAGAACTGTATCGTACCAAACTGATTCAGCTCTCCTATATACTCGCAAGGCACAGTTTCAGTAATATTCTCTCTCTATCCTGCTGGCTTGCTGCTTGGTTAGGCCTCTTATCTTGTACTCTCAACATAATAGAATCTTCTTTATACTGCATTGCAGGACCCACTTGACTTAATGTACAATTTGGCAGATATCACAGTATAATGTGCATATTTAGGTTTAGAAAAAATATATTTTACCCATTTACCACTTCGGTAGCACATGTGGGGAGGGGTACATAATATGCCCAAGCCTAGTGGTGAGAACCAACTGTACAGAGTAGGCTGCATTGGGGGTAGGGTGGGGTATAGGGGAAGGAGGAACGAGAGTGGTAGAAGCCAGTCAGGTTATAGTCAGACTGGAAAAGAACTTGAATACCATGCTGGAGAGTCTGGTCTCCATCCTGCAGAAATGGAGAGCCAGGGGAAAAAGAAGAAAAGTAGGTGTATGGACTGAATTGTGTCATTTCCACCCGCACTCCTGCAATTCCTATGTTGAAGCCCTGACCCTCAGTGTAACTCTATTTGGAAACAGATCCTTTAGGGAGGTAAAATTAAATGAGGTCATTAGGGCCCCTAATACAATAGGACTGGTGTCCTTACAAGATGGGGAAGAGACACTAGAGCTTTCTCCCTCTGCCATGTGAGGATGCAGTGAGAAGGTGGCCATCTAGAAGCCCGGAAGGGAGGCTTCATCAGGAAGCAACTCTGGAGGCACCTTGATCTCAGACTTCCAGCCTCCAGAACTGTGAGAGAATAAAATTCTGTTATTTGAGCCACCTGGTGTGTGGTATTTTGCTATGGCAGCCCTAGCAGACTAATACAGCAAGAAAGCAGCACAATAGGATTTGGGTTTTAGGAAGGTAACTAGTGCAGCATGGAGGATATTCTTTGTTTGCTCAACTCTATACATTCTTTGAGACTCAGTTCCTTTGGGAAGATTTCTTGACTCCTTAAGCTTGACTTTGATGTCCTTCAATGTGTTCCCATAGTATTAACTGCATACATCTATCATAAAAATGTATCATAATTCCTGCCTTTAATTGGCATTCTCCCCCACCAGATTATAAACTCCTTGAGATCAGTGAACACATCTTGTCTTTGTATTCCCAGCATCTAGTACAGTACTTGGCACATGGCAGGATCTCAATAGATATCTGGGAATTAATTAATTAATAATAGAAGAACCTGAGGCAAGGAAATTAGTTCTAAGACTACCATTAGCAGAACATCTACTTGTAACTCATCATATTGTCTTAATTGTTTGACAAAAGATGAAAGAAGTTGATAATAGTTTGTCTTTAATCTTTTATTTCTAATCCCTTCCAAAAATGAAATTAAAACGCACTGAAGAAGTCAACTTTTAATGATTTTTGCTTCAATGAAAATTAGGTTCCCTTCCCATTATTAAGTGCTGGTATAAATATACGTTATCTAATATCCTCAAGAGATAATAAAATGCTGACTATTTCTAATCACTTAATTTGTTTGGAGGAATCACCAAGAGTGCACAAAGGAAACTAATGTGATCAGCAAACTCAAATGCATTGTTCTGTAATTTATGTAGAATTCCCGATAAGTCTTTTGGACTTTGCCAATACATCTGTTGATTAAAGACATTAGACCAGATGAATCCTCTATCTGCTTTTATAGTACAGGAACAGTTAGAGGAATGGAATTTATCCATTAACCAAACAAAATGTTTCTATAAATCACTGTACTAATTGTTGAGTTAGAGGCTGTGCCTGCAAAAGAAAAGCTAACAAGGGATGTTGCCAAGAAGAGATACGTTCAGTTGATTTGACACCACCAATGTGTTTAATTGCAGCCTTTAGGCAAAATGGCTCTAGATGATGGACTCATTCCTCTGATCATTTAATTTTGACCTATTAAGTCAATTCTATTCACTTTTTCCTGTTCTTACAATATTTCTGTTCTTACAACACTGTATATGGTTTGGGGCCTTATTGGGTGGAAAGTGTGTGAATCCATCTTTCCCCACTTCCCTCTGATTTCATTGTTCTTACACATCCTTGGGCTTTTGCAGAGACTGAGAATAGCCAAAGTTTAATAGAATTTCTTAAACTTAAATTAAAATTCTAATAAAGGTTTTCCTATTGCTCAAGCTGATATACTAGAAGCAGAAAATTTTTATATACATACGTTAAAAAAAGAATAATTGGGATGATTTGGAAAATAATAATGAAATTTTAATGAAAATCATATGACTTTCTGCAATATTGGCCTACCTTTTGGAGATACTTTTTTTTCTCCTCAGATTCCTGAATCTTCAGGGTTTCAGCAGTGACATCTCTTCTCTCTAAAGAAAACAGAATCAAATACAATCTGAAATAATTTTATCATGATTTTACAATAATGTTGATAAAAAATTAAAGTTTAAAAGGTAATACATAAAGTTGGAAGGTAAACACAAATACGTACTGTCTTGAAACTTTATGAACCAGATTCATAAATAACTGGAGATTGAATTAATTAGCTCTGGCTGCAGGGAACCTCTAATCTCTTTAGAAGAGGAGTAGCCTGAGTCCAGAGACAAGAAAAGGTCTCTAAACAGAACTTACTTGAAGTATCATAGATTACAATTTCTACATTCCTACTCAATATGTTATAGGAATTTAGGCATTTTCCTCTGGATAAATGGGGTGGTCCCTGAGGCAGGGTCTTGGTATGCAATTCAGAAAGTTATGCCAAAGGAAGAAGTTGTATCTTTACACTTATTACCTATTTTTTTTTAAGTCTAGGAATCAGGATATTGAAAGGTGTAAAACTTGGTACTTAACTGCTTTTCTCAAGGAAAAAAGGCTGGAAGTAACTTTTCTCTAAAAATATACAAAAGGGAAGTAGTCATTGGAAAAACCACAGCATTAAAGGTATTTAATTTTTCTATACCTGTAAAAATTGCATAACAGTTTCCCATCTTAGGCCTTACAGGTTAGGGAACTTGGTTCCTAATGTTGACTCTGCCTTCAACCTTCTCTAGGGCTTTCACTTTGGAACTGTATTATGTAAAAAACCATCCTTCATATCCTTTCAGCCAACATATAACATTTGCCCAGATTATTCTATACTGTTTAGACAAATAGATGTCATAACCAAGGGATATTTTCAGATGGACTCTTAGATGTAACAAAGATACCACCGATCATTTTGGGGTGGAAGGATTGCTGGGAAGATTTTAGAACTGTTTGTACAGGGTTTTAGACATTTAGAATTAGGTTCTGCAGTTTCTCCTGGGAGGGGCTCTGGTGTCTGCCCCGTGGTTAGGGAGGAGGCAGAAATCGCTGACAGGAGGCAGCTACTCACCAAGCGCACTGCTCCTCGAGGGCTGCGCCACCCGCAGACGCTGACTGCTACCTCTGGACAGCACCAGCTGAGATTCGTTAGGGGGATACATCGATGCCCCGATCCAGAACTGCTTGGCCAAGTTGGCATCGCGATCCGAAGAGCCGGTGAACACCAGTAATCCCTGCGGGTGAGTTTCACACGACTCCTTTCGGCTGCTAAGACCGTTGCTGGGCCTCGTTTCCATGGCAACTCAGGATGCTTCTCCAAGCTCCCTTGCCCTTCTTCCCCCAGTCTCTCAACTATGTCTAAATAAAGCTTCCCTTAGCTCCACCGTCCCAATCCCCTTTCCACACCGGATTGCTGTAGCTCAGCACCCTCTATGGGGAAGTTCTGGGCCTGCAGTGGTTGGTGAATTCAATAAGGCAGCTAACAACCTAGCCTATGGAAGCTAGAGGTGTGAACTGGGCTGATAGGCACCCCTGTATATAATGTTTTATACACGTTCCCCCCTGCATCCTTTAAGACCAATCTTACGGAAAGACGGTCGATTTAGATTGTAACATCAGTCCCACTAAAAGCTGCTTAGACTGCAACAGTTGTAAATATATCGGATGAGTGGACCCAGCCCCTTCATGAAAAACACTGTAAAGATTTTGGTTAATGAATTCTTATAAAAATATTAATAAGTGTATGTGCATAGCTTTCCCGGGAGATCTGGTTAATCTAGGAACAATTTAAGCATTTCAGCGATAGGAAAGTTGTAATTACTGTGGCAGGAATTGAAATGGACATCATAAAATCAATTTAGGAAAGGAAATGGACACATTGATAATAACCACAATTTAGTTTCCTTATGGCCTTATGGCACTTTATGTTTTCAAGATATTAATACAGTCTCACAGAAAGATAGCTCAAAAATTGATAACTACAAATCTATACAATGACAGCTAAGGAGAAAAATCCTATTCCCCAACATATCCGAAAATTTTTTGGTTCAGAGCCTGAAGCAATATTGAAAAATTGTATATAAAGATATGCATATATTACATGTTGTATATTTAGCAGCCAAAATGTGGATATCTCTCTTGGCTGACCTATTGAAAAACAGGCAATGGGTAATGTTAGCAAATTCCAAGGTCATTTCATTTAGATGAATTCCCAAATCTTTTTACCTGGCCGTGTGGTTAGTGATTGGTACTATTAGCAATCAGCTAACTACACTGCCTAGTAACTAGACTCACAGAAAAAAAAAAAAGGCTTTCATCATAAACTGCGTCTCAGGTTGGTGCCCCATACGTTGTGACAGGCAAATCATTGTTTCAGTTGTAGCTCACTTTACTTGGTGGGTTGATGAATATACCCTACTAAATAATGAAAAATAGGCACAATGAATCACAACAAACAGCATTAAGCATTACATAGGGGGCTCCACCCAGCAGTTTAAATGTCTTAAAGCCATTCAATACCACGGATTTCGCTTTGCTTACATGGTATTGTACAATCTTACTTTTACTCCTAGAGGTTGCTAACAGTTTAACCATATCTAGAAGCAGCAGCTCGCAGGAGTCTGCAGGGGTTACTAGCATGTTGACAACGTGCTCCGTCAGCAGCGCTAAACGCTGACGCATCAAATCTCGAAGCTCAGTGGGCTCTTCTCAAACGCTTGGGGTCGGCGGTTTGCCGCCGAGGGTGGCGTCTTCCTCCTGGCGGGGCGGCGGGTGATGCTGTGTCTTGTTTTGATGGCAGTGGAATTAGTGATTGTAAGCATCAGAGTACAATCAGCTAATTACACTGCCTACAAACCGAGCACCGGGCGCCCGCGGGCTGCAGCTCCCGGACGGTTCGCAGCGCCGACGCGGTATCCCCGAGCGGGCGGGCCGCGGGATCGGGCCCGCCGCGACCCCACATTTCACCGGGGGCGACGCCCGATAGTGCCTAGGCGCGAGGGCCAGGACGCGGGTCCTTGGTGGACGCCTCCGAACCCTCCCGGGCACTGTCGCCCGGCCCGCTGGCTGCGCTGGCCCCCGCCGGACTCGCCGCGCACCCTTGGCACTGCCAGCGGGCGGCGCTCCAGCGGGGACCTGCACCCTCAGGTTCGGGCTCTCCGGGCCCAGGTGACTCCCGGGAGCGTCCAGCCAGCTGGCTTCACCGGGGACACCGAATCCCTGCGCCCCGCCTTCCCTGCCGCTGTCTCCCGCACCACCCAGGGCCCTCCCGCTCAGGTTCCCTTCCCTTCACCTCCCCTTCGTTTTCTCGGGTCGGCTCCCACCTCCCTCACCCGGGTCCGGCCAGCCCCAGAAAACTTCTCTTCAGTTCTGGGCCCAACTCTAGAGCCGGCTCTCTCAACCCTGTGCG
>NW_020174053.1:1535313-1589446 GCF_003031525.2 Neophocaena asiaeorientalis asiaeorientalis | reverse complement strand
TGAGGAAGAGGCCCCGGAGACAGACACTGGTCTTGAGAAGTTCCCTGAGCTCCTCCCCTGCCCCCTCTCCAAGAAGTCCCACAGGCCCTCCCAGCTTTCATACCCATCCGCAACAGGGAAAACACCTTGCTGAGTACCAAATTGTAGGCTAGAATTTTCTAATGGGCTGTTGGCCTGGGTAGCCTGTAATGTGCAGGAGGACAACCTTTGAGGTCCCATCTGTACCCTTGTGTTCCCTGTGGGTTCTCCCTTACACTCTCAGAGGGCCATGCAATAGGGGGGGATCTGGATCTTTTAGTGAAAGAGTGAGACAGCCAGCTCATTAGTTAGATCAGAGTTTGGACCTCTTGAGATCAAGGCCACGGTTTTGTACTCTGTAGGTCAGCTTTAGGCAAAAATGAGTCTTACTTCCAGCACATAATTATTTAAATACCTGCTGTATGTTAGGACCTCAGGTCATTCATTCCACCCTCCCTATGTACAATCTGGATGGTAACACAAGGTGAATGTACATTATTTGCCATTCAAGACAGTATATAGTAAATTACTAAGGTGGGTAGAAATAAAGGGGGCAGGGTGGGGCATGTAGGAGGACTGTAATTGGTCAGGGAAGTTCATGGAGGAGGTGGCACTAGAGTAGGTCCTTGAAGCAAGACTAAATTTGGACATTCAGGGTGAGGGCTGTGGAGGACAGAGAAACAATGTCTTGTGACCGGCTACATTTTCTTATTCTCACAATTCCACATTTGATGATGTAGATGTGTTTATGTGTGCATTTGGAGTAGATTGGGTGAAGAGGATAGTTAGGATTTCTGGGAGACGTCTACTAATAATTCCTTTAGTTCCTTCCCCTTGTTTCCTTCAGTGCATGAATCAGGAGAGAATAAAGAATATGCTTTGTAGAACTTTGTAGAACTCAATTGGAAGTAGCCCCCTGACTGCCCTTTGGTCTTCATGCACCCAGGATGGGGTACTTGTTGTTGACCCCAAAAGCTTAGTTCTAAATTTTTGCCCACAAAGTAAAACTCCCCAGTTATAGATTGATTCCCTAAACTGAGCAGATGGTCTCATAGATGCCACTCAACGTGGATAGGCCCAGATGATCTAGATCATTCAACACACATTCTAAGCTCACACTGTTAAAACACCAGAACTTCTCAAGGATGAATTTGAGTGAGTTATAGCATTATCTTTGAATATGAAAGACAGCCCATTGTTTGCTAAACGAATCGTTTCTTCTGTGTACACCAAAGAGAAGAGTAAGAAACCAAAGTGAAGTATAAAATGTACAGTACAGAAAATGTTAATTGTAAAAATTGACTTGTAAAGTTAAATTGCAAAAGGCAGGTCATTTACAACTAACTGTAATTTGTATTCGTTGTATCTTTGGGAGAGGCACAATGTTGTTGAATACATTACGTAAATCCCTCACACGCCTTTAACATGTATAATATACCAAGCCATATCAGGCAACATGCTGTAATCAGAGCTAATTCAACCTCTGAGCTCTCTAGAGATAACTGAGAGCCAATTTTGTATTTTCCAATTAAATATACATATAGAAATAAAATCAGGAGCAAAATAGCCTCCATTCCATTAACAATATGCAGACTTAACAAGTCTTGGTTAGGACATAGTTACAAAAGCAATTCTGTTCTTTCAAATTGTTAGTCATTTTTACCCAATACAGTATTTACTACCTCTTTTTGATTGATGTTTTATGATTATTAATTGCGTCTTACATGTCTTACCTGAGCTGAATTGCTGCCATCCAAGGCAATGGTTGCAGTAGATGCCTTGAAATTTAGATTTTTAAAACTTATCTTCAAAGATGATAAAAAATAAAGAAAACTTATATAAAAGTCATCAATATGCGAGGCCTACTGAAATAAGATTTTTAAAATGCAGTTTATTTTGTAGGTAGAACAACTAAAAAATTAAAATAACGAGACGAAGTGTGTGTGGCCTAGTTCTGTTTAAAAAAAAAAAAAAAAGAGTGCTTGTTCTTACGGTTGCTGTTGATTTGGCCTGCAGTTACTAGAGAAACTCCAAGGATCTCATTGCCTTTATGGTTCATGTCTAGACATGCCTGGAGACCAGGGAGACCCATGATTTAATCTAAGTAAGAATGCTGTGGTGTTTTAAATGCCCAAACAGAAGATTGCATTTGTTTTAGACAGCACCAGGAAGGTACCTTTCAGGGGACTTGTTTACTGTTGTATTAAATTTCTGGGCATTTGGTGATTAGGAAGATGGGGAAGGTGCACTAAGGGAAGGAGGTGAGATCCGTTGTTAGGAGGAAACCAAGAAGAATGTAGAAAACAAATACGTTCTGCTTTAGCTTTGGCAAATTTATATTGGCTAAATTTATCACTTGTAAAAAAAAACTAGAGTGATGCGAGTTGGGAATTACAAAAGATGGAGACAACTTATTCTCTGCTTACAACACACACAAACATACCCCCTGAACATTTTTTAACTTCCTTTGTCAGGGAGGAAGAAGTGAAGAATCAGACTGAGGAGAAATTATTGGAGTTTAGAAGCTTCTTTTTAAACCTGTTTTTTAAGTGTATATTTTTTCTTAGGAAATATAAAACCATGTTTTGATTTTTATGTAGATCAATAAATGTCAGATTACCTTATTAACATTCATGAAACTATAAATAGGAACTAATTTATGTGTTGAAGCAAGACTAGATTGAGGTCAACTTGGTGCCTTTGAAGAACTAAAAATCAACGAATCTGTTTAATTCAAGCTAAAATGAACTGCCAGCAATTTTTCTAATTTTATACTTCTGATTCCATTTCATTGTACTCTCATTAGTAAGAGTGCACCAGATTCTTAATTAGCTTCGTTTCTACTTATTGATTAATTAATACTGTTGCTTTCCATATGAAAATGTTAAATTAATTTATCTTTTTGTAAATCAGAAACAATCTGAAAAATAAGCTTTATAATTAGAGTTGTTTGAGCACTTAGTTATGACCTAGCAGCAGGAGCAAAGTTATTGCATATTTGTCATCTTTAGAGAACATAGTCTAGGGATCTATGGTCTAGTTAAAGAGACAGACAATTTATATACATAGATAATTAAGATAGTTATAGTATATTAATTTTATTACTATATACAATATAATAAGTTGTATATTATTTATATACTTATATAATATATAACTGTTTTAAGTACCAAGATGGTTAGATTAATAGGTGCTTCAAGACTCCTGAATACTAACGTGAGCTTCATTATTGCCAACATTTAGGAAAAAGAAAAAAGAAAAACACCAAGGATTGGGACACAGAGAAGGTTATGTGGAAACTATGGGCTTGAGCCAGGTCTGGAAGGAAAAGTAGGACATAGATAAAGGGAAAAGATAGAGAGGATACTCTTGGTAGCAGGAGCAACTTATGAAGAAAAAACACAAGCAAATTCATGGAGATTGTATACACATGGCTAATAGGAGAGCAATGAATATGTCCCCACTGGGGAAATAAGATTAGAGAGTCAGGTAAGTAGGAGATAGATCCTGGAGCACTTTAGGTGTTAGGCCAGGGAATTTTAATCTCATTCTTCTGTCTGAGGGGCTGTGACTCATGTGATGTGTTGTCTTATGGAGATTAATAGAGTGGCATAGGTTAGAAGAGGGAGAGACAGAGGAGGCTTAGAGTCCATTTAGGAGATTATTTTAATAACCCAGGTATGGAGTCACGCAGAATATATGGTCTGAATGAAAGAGACTTTGTGAAGGGAACTTCACAGGACCTGGTGACTGGTTAGAGTGAAGAAGAGAACAAGATTAACCTCCAGGTTTCAGTGACAAGTAGAGATGTTGGCAGGCAAATATAGTCAGAGGAGAATTTTGATGTATTTAGGTTTAGGTATGTTTAGGTAATGGAAGGACATTGTGGTGGAGTTAGATATTTGGAGCTGGAACTCTGGAAAGAGACCAGAACTGAAAGGAGAGTTTTAATAGTTTTCTGAAGCTGTAATAGTTGTAATAGTTGAAGTTACAAAGATTAATGAGATCTCCAAGAGAGGTACATTTTCTTATTTTTCATTGAGCCCCTAGCACATGCTGTGATTCACTTAGGACAGCGTAGGTGATTATCAGCCATGTATTTTTCTTGAATAGAGAATAGAACAAGGAAAGCAGAATGCTCAGGACCAAACTTTGAGAGCATCCATTTCCTATTTAGGGGCTGGCAGACGGAAGTAAACCTTGAGAAGGGTTGGTCCACAAGGAGAAGCAGAAGAGAGGACTCACAGAATCCAAGCTGTTTTAAGCAGGGTCATAGACACGTATGAATTCAAGGGAAACTGCTGCCTCCGCACCACCACATCATAAGGTTTGGTCAGTGGAATTAGCCAGAGGGCAGAGGATGACCGCACTGGCTCCTCTGAAGGTTTGCTTCAGGGCTTGATTCAGTGAGACAGTCGAGGGGCAATGAACTTGTCTAGGCTATTACTAAACATTAATTTTCCTGGCTGCTTCCCACCACTGATTAACCTCTGTCGCCTCTCTGAAAAACCTCAGGTAGATTTTCAAGGTTTATAGAGATAACTTGACAACTCTAGGGATTCAGTATGGCCAACAAGTAGACTTGAGTACACAGTTGAAGAAAGTCTACTCTCCTTAAGAACTCTATGAAACCAAAAGGAGGAAATTGACTATCTTGTTAATTCGTTTACAGGAATGAAAATACTTTAAAGTGTGATTCTCTTAAGCATCACTCTATGACTACTTATTCTTGTTTTTGTTTCTAATCTCCCCGTTTAGTACTTAAGTCTTTTTTCTAGGCAGAATTTATATTCTTTAGTTTTTAATAATTACATAACTCTCATTTGTTACCTTTATTTCCTCTACAAACATAGAATATATCTCAAGGATTTCATCATGCTTACATTTAGTAAGGTTCATATTGTCCTTCCCCTCTTAGCTCATCTACTGCTTGTTTAAAATCCTACTTCCTGGGTAAAATCTTTCTTGGTGACCTTAGTTCATTTTATTTCTCTTTTCTCTTTGCACTTAATATATTCTCTCTACAATTTATGTCTTCCATTAGTAAGATATTATTATTTAATACCCAAATTGCATTTTGAAATCAACATTTTATTATAATATTAGAGAATGCTTGTATATATAACACACATTTATTATATTAGCCCAGAATGTTGTATATACATTTTCTTACACCCTGAATTATTTTTAGTGGGCTAACTTGGTTTCCAACTTGATGCATGATACATACATTTTTGTGCCCTCTAGGACAATACCACTTAACCATTGTGTGTGCTCAATAATGCACATGGAAAATACAAATAAAGTAGGAAAAAGGCTTGTGGTAAATAAAACACTTGTAGGTAATCTTATCAAAAAGAAACATCATATAGTTTGATTCATTTAGTTTATCAGTAAATGAGTTTCACTTAGTAGATTAGGCAGCTCTAAACTTAATTTCTTTTGGGTTCAGATTAATATTACATGACTGCAGAATTTTATTAGGTAACATTTTGCAATTTTGTTTCAACAATTAATGTGACTTCCTTTGTATGTGTTTTGAATATAATGGGAGTGAGTTCGTGTGTGGGTTTTAGACTAGTTCATTGCTTTATAAGATGGTGCTGCTTAGTTGCTGTTATCAAAAAATATATACTTTCTGTCAGAAGTGGGATTTTGCTAAAACAGCTATCTTTTCTCCCTCACTAGCAATGATGTGCATTTGCAAACGGGTGGATGTAATTTGCAATTTACGGAAGGGAAGCTGATGAAATCAAATGGGTCTGATTTTAAGGCTGGCTATGACATCAAAAGTTCAATCAATTTAATGTTCAATTTAGATGATATTTTAAAATTATCTTGCCTATTTGAAAACTTCTATCATAAATAGTTTCATTTTATAGCTGAAGTTTAACTAAAACTAAGAAGACAAATGTAGTGTCAAATTTTCGAGGTAAATCTTTATTGGAGAACCTTGAGGCTTGAAGGTACCTTAGTGATCAAGTTGAATTTCCTCATGTTAAAATGAAGAAGTGTGATTCTGGAAACTGCTACTTCTACAAGGTCATTTTGGTTACTTTCATGTTTTAAACCATTTGAATCTCTGTTCCAGGCTTAATGAGAAGGTAAAGTATGTCTGTGATGCTCTGTTTCCTTCTGTTCTTCATCCTCATTCTGAGTGACCAGAAATCTCATGTATCCCCCATTTTCTGTGGTGTCTCCACCAGGCTTTCTCTGCTCTTCCAAACCTCTCCAGCCAGAACACAATTCTTTTGTTTTACTATGGATAACCCATCTGACGTTTTCCAAAAGGAAATCCTGGAGAGACAATGTCTTAATCAGGGAATAAATGTCTGATAGTGGGAATTCTGGACATTACTTAAAAACAGTGGGAGAGCTGATTTTTTGGTCTTCTAAACTCAGCACCCATTTTCTGTTCTACTTAAATATGAAGTTGGATTAGGCTCACCCAGGCTGAACCGTCTGCTAAATTCTAGTTTCCTTTCAGTGGACATTACTATATGGGTATTAAATTGCCATAAAAAACTCAGTAGACCTCAATCTGAACCAACCGTTGTTCTTTTTATACGGGTTCTTCTGCTAAACTCAGTCATTTCAATGATAACATTATTGTCTTGGTTACTAATGCTTGAAACTTGAAGTAATTTTGGAGTATCCCATTTCTCAAGCTCTGTATCCAAATGGTCTTGTGTACATATCTGAGCTCTTTTCTAGATCATAAACTTCTAGAAAGGAAAGTTGAAATTTTTTTTAAGCCCACAGCATGTAGCAGTGTCTAATATGTAGTAGATAGTCACTGAATACACAGTAAATGTTAATTATAACAGAAGGTATAATTGTCATTAATGTGTAGGAGGTGATTTTAATAAGGTGTTTAAGATCATCATAAACGAGTAACTGAAGGAAGTCTTGCATGACGTATAGTTTCTGTTTGATTGTTCTTTCCTAAAGTCTAAGTACACTGTTATTCTACTGTTCTATTCACAATTTCCAAGGCCTGCCTGGACCTGTTGCAGAAAACAATGCTAGTAAAGGGTTCAAAGCCTCATCAGCTAATGTGTTTCACCAACTCAGAGGGCAATAGAATGGCACGTCATCGGGAAGGTGAAATAGTGAAAGAATTATTAAACACCATTTTAATGTTGTAAATGCAAACACAAACCATTTGAAAAGGAAAAATTTGAGTATGTGCTAATAACATATGTTGCCTTTGGTTCTGAAGCAGATTTTATTTCAGCAATATATGAGTAGTTGTCCTGATTTTCAATTTTGTCACCGCTAACGTAAGTTAAAAAAAAATCTTTGGAAAAGTTATCTCAGCAAAGGCTAGAAAAGATGAGAATAAATGATGTGAATTTGTCATAACAATTTTTGTTAAGCTTAAGGCATTACTAAGCAATCCAAAGTGTAAAATAAAATCTCCTTGATAGCTAGGAGATATCTATCTTAACAATATTCCACCCTTGCTGCTCATTAGAATCACTTGGAGATTTTTTTTTTTTTTCCGCACGTGGGCCTCTCACTGTTGTGGCCTCTCCCGTTGCGGAGCAGAGGCTCCAGACGCGCAGGCTCAGCGGCCATGGCTCACAGGCCCAGCCGCTCCATGGCATGTGGGATCTTCCCCGACCGGGACATGCATCGGCAGGTGGACTCTCAACCACTGCGCCACCAGGGAAGCCCTCACTTGGAGATCTTTAAAAAATCCTGATGCCCAGGTTGCACTCCATCCCAATTAAATCAGAATGTCCAGGGGGTAGGAGCCAGGCATTTAAAAAAGATATTTAGGTGATTCCTGCCACTGAGTGAACTCCTGCCACTGAGTGAGGGGAATGAGAAATATATCAGGAGAAGCTGAAATAAGTAAGATACTGTGGAAGTAAAAGGACATTAAGCTCCTAGTCTCACCTTTATCTTATGTGTTCTGTGCTTATAGTAGACACTTAAATACTTACTGAATTGAATTGAACTAGCCTTATTAAATCGTTCCATTATTAGACATCAAGGTGCTCACCCATCTGTTTCTATGGTCCTTATATTACCATTTCTCATACATCTTAATCATCAAAGATATTACACTAGCCAGTGCACCTCCTAATATGTGTTCCATTTCAGTTCATCACTGATGAAGTTTGTAACAATCACAGCACTCCAGCATGCCAGGAGCCATCTATATCCATATTCTAGTACCAGCAGCCATGAGGTTTTTATTCCAGCCAGCAGGTGAGTAATCCACTTCCCAAATCCCATTTTAGACTCTGCTTCCTTACACATTCCTGTTACAAACTGTCTTAGACTAGGCTCCTTAGGAACAGACTCTGAGATGGGGAGTTGCATGCAGAAAGTTTATTGGGGAGTTTTCTTGAGAAATACACACATAAGGGAGTGAGAAAGATAGGATCGGGTAGAGGGAGAGGTGGACCAGTGATTTGCTTGTAGTAGAGGCCTCTGCCTATCTCATTGGGAGCTCTGGAGATGGGATGGCCCTTCAGAGTTGTTACAAATTGAACATGGGGGCCAGGCTTTTGTACCCCTACACTAGCCAGTCAATGGTTGCAGGCCACCCCTTGGGCAAGGGATAACTATACCATGAGGTAGTTTCTGAGAGTAATTCCCAATGAGAGATAGAGCCTTGAGCCATCATCATCTGATAGTTCCAGTAGTTGGGGGATGATTGTATTGACGCTGAGGAGGGGAAGGACTTATTGTTGGCCAGTGGGAGCTTTTCATATAGGCTTTTGTATCTTTTGACCTGACCCATTGGTTTTTTATAGCTTTCTTGCTTTCTGGTATAATACATTGCAGGCTAACCTAACATATTACCTGAATGAGAACTGGAATCGACCATTTCTCCAAGGATTTTTTTTTAAAGTAGGAAATTGTAATTAGAGACCACAAAATGAGTGTTAGCATTATTTATTGATTCTAGGCCTTTTTAGTGGACAGAACTAAAGTACATATTTTAGTATGTTAAAAAAATCACAAGTTCAGATTAATAGTGCCATTTCAAATTTAACATTATAGGATTTTTACTTAATTTCTTTGAGTTTGTACTTTTATTTTTTTTTCCTTACATTGAAAATCTTAGTACATGACAACATGGAAGTAAATATGTATATTACCCTATTCTATTCTCTCTCTCTCTATGTATATATTATATATATATAGCTTCAAATTGTAATACTAATATTACTGTAAACATGGTACAGAATGACATTTTAAAAACACATCTTCATAGTTTTCTCTAGAATATATTCCAATGTGTTCTAGAATCACTTGAAATATTTCTTTTCTTTGTGTAGTTGTCACTAGATATAATTTTTGTCTTGCTAGTAAAATATAAGCATAGTAGATCCTAAAATTAATTTGACTTTCCATTCATTTTGAAGTTTTGAGTGAAATTCATTTTACGATAGAATTAATTGGTTGAAGTGAAAATGACTAGTGAAGGAACACCATTTTGAAGCGGGATCTCCTAGGATTCTGTCAAATCACTCTTCTTGATCTTAATACTATTCAGCTTGTTTATTTATTACTTGTAGGAGGACATATTCTTGTCAAATTTACAGATAACATGTAGCCAAAAAGATAAGAGAATTTAGTGGATGACAAAATCAGGGTCACAAATAATCTTGATTCCCTAATGGTCTAAATTTAACACAATGACATATGACAGGTACAGCTGAATATGTAGTTATCTTTTACTCTATTTAATCCACAAAAGCATTAGAAAAGGCATAATAAAATGATAAATGTAAACTTACATTTATTAATAAGAAGGGCACTTTTGAGTACTTAGTATATCCAGTAAATTCAGTTAGGATCCAAATGTGGCAGTCTGATTCCAAGACCTTAAGTACACGTCTTACCCACCTTTTTACAGATGATATTTTGAAGATTAAAGCAGTTGAGAAACCTCTCCAAGTTTCTAGTAAGCTAGAGGACTGGGAGTCAATCCCATGACGCTTGATCTTATAGCTGATTTGTTAACTACTCTGCTGTACTGCCTTCCTGTAACAACTGCTACATACCCGCCACCAGGTACTTTAATACAAAACATTATTGACTGTAGCTTGCTAACAACACTATAAGGTCACTATCATCCCTCCCAATTTCACAGACAGGCAAATGAAAGTTCAACAAGTTAAGCAAGGGGCTTCCCTGGTGACACAGTGGTTGAGGGTCCGCCTGCCAATGTAGGGAACACAGGTTCGTGCCCCGGTCCGGGAGGATCCCACATGCCACAGAGCGGCTGGGTCCTTGGGCCATGGCCGCTGATCCCGCGTGTCTGGAGCCTGTGCTCCGTGACGGGAGAGGCCGCAGCGGTGGGAGGCCCGCATACCGCAAAAAAAAAAACCCAAAACAAACAAACAAACAAAAAGTTAAGCAAAAGCAAGTTGCCCAAGGTTACATGGATAGTGAGTTGTAAAGTTGCTATTTATACCTAGTCCTGTCTGACTCCAAAGCCCATATATTAAAAAAATTTTTAATTTATTTTTAAAAAATTAAAAAATATTTTAATACATTTTTAAAGGTTACTTTCCATTTACACTTGTTACAAAACATTGTCTGTATTTTACACCCAATAGTTTGTGCCCCCCACTCCCCCACCCCTATATTTCCCCTTCCCCCACCTCACTGATAATCACTAGTTTGTTCTCTATAGCTGTGTCTGCTTCTTTTTTTGTTATATTCACTAGTTTTTGTATTTTTTTAGATTCCACATATAAGTGATATCAGACAGTATTTGGCTTTCTCTGATTTGTTTCACTTAGCATAATGCCCTACAAGTCTATCCATGTTGCTGCAAATGGCAAAATTTTGTTCTTTTTCATGGCTGAGTAGTATTCCATTGTGTGTGCGTGTGTGCGTGTGTGCGTGTGTGTGTGTATGCCACATCTTCTTTATCTATTCATCTGTTGATGGACATGTAGGTTGCTTCCGTATCTTGGCAATTGTAAATAATGCTGCTATGAACACTGGGGTGCATATTTTCTTTTCAAATTAATGTTTTTGGTATTTTTTGGTGTATACCCAGAAGGAGTGGAATTGATGGGTCATATAGTAGTTCTATTTTTAGTTTTTTGAGGAACGTCCATACGGTTTTCCACAGTGGCTGCACCAACTTACATTCCCACCAACAGTGTACAAGGATCCCCTTTTCTCTACATCCTCACTAACATTTGTTACCTGTGTTTTTTTTGATGATAGCCATTCTGACAGGTGTGAGGTGATATCTCATTGCGGTTTGGGTTTTCATTTCCCTGATGATTAGTGATGCTGAGTATCTTTTCATGTGCCTGCTGGCCATCTGCATTCCCTCTTTGGAAAAATGTCTATTCAGGTCTTCTCAAAGCCCATATTCTTAAGCATTATGTTGCGCAGGAAGGAAAGATGTGACAAAAACAATAACATTAGTGGAAAAGACTAAGTGCTAGTTCAGCGTGAAGCAGAGGTATGATGCTACTACCACCAAGGCGAATGCCACCTGAGGCTGTGTTCTAGAAATACAGTACTCAGAGCAAGGGAGGTTAACAGTCCCATTCTATTCTGTCATGGCAGAGCACACATCGGGAGCATTGGGCTTCTGGGCTTTACACTTTGAAAGAGGATTACTGGTGCACCTGAAACTCATCCAGATGTGAGTGCTGAGCATGGCGAAATGTCTGAGTAACATGTTTATGGGAAGAACTGTGGAAAAGCTAAGAATAGTTAGCCACCGCCCTCAGAGAGGAGTCTCAAGGGATGCTGAATAGCTAGTATTTGAAGCGTCTTCCTGTGGTGGAGGATTAGATACAATCTGTATGGTTCCAGAGGGAAACAATTAGGCTACAAATATAGAGAATCAGAGAGTTGGATGTAGTTTCTCAAGGAGAGGAAGGACCTCCTGGCATTTGGAACGTTTTAGAAAAGAAATGGGCTTCCTTGTAAGAGAATGAATTCTTTTTCAGTGACAGAGAACCTGAACGACCACTTATGATGGATGTTAAAGACATATGCCAGGTGTTGTGGTTCTTAAATTTAGTGAGTATAAGAATCACCAGAGGGAACTTGTTAAATACTGATTCCCAGGTATGCCTTCAGAAGTATTGATTCAGTGGATCTGGGATAAGGTCCTGGAATCTGCATTTTTAACAAGCAGCTCAGTGGGTCCAAATCAGGTGATCAGCGATCTACGCTTTGAGAGCTAGTGAGACTAGATAAACTTTGAGGTCTCGTCCACTTATTTTACAAATAAGCATTTTAGTGAAAAATGTGCGTAGTCAATATAATGACTATTCAAAGAGAGTTGTCTTTAGTTTCAGAATAGATCCAAGACAAACTTCTTTAATATGTTGATGGTTATGAGAGACAAAAATATTGGAATGTAGGCTCTTAGGATATGGAAAGGAGAAGGCTTGATTCTTAATCAATGTCATAAAAGGTAAGACTTTAAGAGCAAAATAGAAGATAGAAATCCAGTTGGAAGATCTTTAAACACCTTTAGGAAGGAACCCACTCTGCATATGCCAAGGAGCAATCTGATGCGGACCTGGAAAAAGCTGTCAATTATCCTAAAGGACAGCACCTGTGTAAGGCTAACACCTATCAGGTTTGGGGGCCCAGGTTTATATAAACTGCAGCCTAAAACTGACAAAGCAAGTGTGATGAGAGTGTCTTCTAACTCTGGCCCACTTTCTGTTGGGCTAAAGAGCTTTTGCTGGCAAGTTTAATATATATTTGATTAATCTTAACTTTTACTTAAAGTGTGCAACCTGAGAGCCACATTTTAGGAGTTACTGTATCCTGAAATGTTTTTGCTCTCTGTAAATAGGTTTTCAACACTGGCACTTGGAGTAATTTACTGTCCCGTGTCCAGACTTTTGAAAGCATTTAATTTGCATAATGATTCATTTGTTTAAGTGTATTACAGTATTTAAAAGATGTTTTTTTCTTTGAAAATCATTCAAATGATTTGAAAATCATTAAAGGTTAGTTGAGGAATTGGTGTTCCTGGCTGTTTTGTTGATTCATAGTATTGATGTGCTTTTTTTTAGTTCATTAAAGACTAACAAGTGACTTCTGTTTTAAATTTAAGGTATATAAAGTTTCCAAATGGCAATTACATGTTGATAATAAGTTAGACCCTTGTTTCTGTTTAATTTCTCCTTGCCTCCTTTTAATGGCTGCAGACCGACTCGTCGACTCTTCTTTAATCATGAGAGATGAAATAGCAACAACAGTCTTCTTTGTCACAAGATTAGCAAAAAAACATGATAAATTGAGTAAACAACAGATAGAAGACTTTGCAGAAAAGTTGATGACGATCTTGTTTGAAACATACAGAAGTCACTGGCACTCTGATCACCCTTCTAAAGGGCAAGCCTTCAGGTGAGAGTTGATATGCATGGCAAAGGGAGGTAACCACCTGCAATGATTTTGTTGGCAGCCTTTAAGTAATGAAAATTTTATGGGCTCAAATTTATTTGTTTGAACTTGGACTTGAAAAAAGGAGATGTGGTAGGTGATAGCACAAGTCAAAAACTGTAGAGCAAACCTATTTATGTGAGGTGGATTAAACAATTTCTAACTTGTGTTTACCCTGAAGGTTATACAGTGAACCTTTGGTGTGACTTAGTAATGGAATCCATGTTCTGAGTTGCTGTGTAAAAAGTCGGTATTTTACTCTTGCTGTAAAACTGGAGGGTGGCCAAGGAGTTGAGGAAAGATGGGAGTGAGGTGGGAGCTGTGTGTATTGGAGTTTCTTGCCTACAACATGATTCTCCAGCTAAAGTACCTGTCACCACGTCTTTGTTTCCCTTTCCTTGTTTTTAAAGGTGTATCAGGATAAACAATAATCAGAATAAAGATCCTATTCTAGAAAGGGCTTGTGCTGAAAGTAATGTGGATTTTTCTCACCTGGGACTTCCGAAGGAGATGACCATATGGGTAGATCCCTTTGAAGTGTGCTGTAGGTGAGTAATCTCATTGGAGTTAGTTTGTGCGCTCTGCGGCCCTTGGAAATCTTAGGGTATTTAGTCAGCTCTATGCACCTTTGTGAAAGGTGATGCTCCAAAGCCCTGGATTAGCAGGGAGGGCACAGGGTGGCTAAGACTAGATGCAAACTATATCAGACAACACAGACTTCCCAGTTAGGGTGGATGGAGTGGGAAGCACAAAGATTTTTGCATAGTATTTGAAATTTGACTTTAATCACTGCATCATATTGCCAACTGTAGATTGTAATGTCCAAGTATTATAGGCAGTGTCAAGGGGGAAGAGGAGTTATTTACCATCGGCAATTCAGTCCATCAGTTGAATCAAAAGAAAGTAGTCTGACTTTATCTTAGTTAATTCCTAGAAAGCTTTTATAGAATCCTTGACCCCTGCCAATTACGACAGTATTAGTAGCTGAAGGTCATAATGTCTCTCAATGTGCTTTGCTGTCAAGCCATTTCAATTTTTTTTTTTTTAATTGCAGTATAGTTGATTTACAAAATTATATTAGTTTCAGGTATACAACATAGTAATTCAAAGTTTTTACAGATTATACCCCATTTAAATTTATTATAAAACATTAGCTATATTCCCTGTGCTGTACTATATCTTTGTAGCTTATTTATTTTATACATAGTAGTTTGTACCTACCCCTATCTTTCCCCTCCCCATTTCCCTTTGCCCTGCTGATAACCACTAGTTTGTTTTCTATGTCTGCTGAGTCTGTTTCTGTTTTGCTATATACATATGTTTTATTTTTTAGATCCCACATATAAATGATATAGTACAGTATTTGACTTTCTCTGTCTGACTTACTTCACTAAGCGTAATACTCTCTAGGTCCATCCATGTTGCTGCAAATGGCAGAATTTCATTCTTTTTTATGGCTGAGTAGTACTCAGTTGTATATATACATGCCACATCTTCTTTATCCATTCATCTGTTGATGGACACTTGGGTTGCTTCTGTCTTAGCTATTGTAAATAGTGCTGCCCTGAACATTGGGGTGCATGCATCTTTTCAAATTTCCTGGATATGTACCCAGGAGTGTTTTTTTTCTGGATATATACCTAGGATATACATTGCTGGATCATATGGTAATCCTACTTTTAATTTGCGGAACCTCCATACTGTTTTCCATAGTGGCTGCACCAATTTACATTCCCACCGATAGTGTACAAGGGTTTCGTTTTCTCCATGTTCTCGCCAACATTTGGTATTTGTAGACGTTTTGATGATAGCCATACTGACAGGTGTGAGGTGATGTCTCATTGTTTTGATTTGCATTTCTCTAATAATGTAAGATGTTGAGCATCTCGTTATGTGCCTGTTAGCCATTTGTATGTTCATTTCTTTGGAAAAATATCTATTCAGGTTTTCTGAACATTTTTTAAAAATTTTATTTTATTTATTTTTTTTATACAGCAGGTTCTTATTAGTTATCCATTTTGTACTTATTAGTGTATATATGTCAATCCCAATCTCCCAATTCATCACACCCACCCCCCACCATTGTCCCCCCTTGGTGTCCATATGTTTGTTCTCTACATCTGTGTCTCAGTTTCTGCCCTGCAAACTGGTTCATCTGTACCATTTTTCTAGGTTCCACATATATGCGTTAATATACGATATTTGTTTTTCTCTTTCTGACTTACTTCACTCTGTATGACAGTCTCTAGATCCATCCACGTCTCTGCAAATGACTCAATTTCATTCCTTTTTATGGCTGAGTAATATTCCATTGTATATATGTACCACATCTTCTTTATCCATTCATGTGTTGATGGGCATTTAGGTTGCTTCCATGTCCTGGATGTTGTAAATAGTGCTGCAAAGAACATTGGGGTGCATTTTTGAATTATGGTTTTGAATTATGGTTTTCTCTGGGTATATGTCCAGCAGTGGGATTGCTGGGTCATATGGTAATTCTATTTTTAGCTTTTTAAGGAACCTCCATATTGTTCTCCATAGTGGTTGTATCAATTTACATTCCCACGCACAGTGCAACAGGGTTCCCTTTTCTCCACACCCTATCCAGCATTTATTGTTTGTAGATTTTTTGATGATGGCCATTCTGACTGGTGTGAGGTGACACCTCATTGTAGTTTTGATTTGCATTTTTCTAATGATTAGTGATGTTTGATTGGGTTGTTTCTTTAATATTGAGCTGCATGAGCTGTTTATATATTTTGGAGATTAATCCTTTGTCCATTGATTCATTTGAAAATATATTCTCCCATTCTGAGGGTTGTCTTTTTGTCTTGTTTGTAGTATCCTTTGCTGTGCAAAAGCTTTGAAGTTTCATTAGGTCCCATCTGTTTATTTTTGTTTTTATTTCCATTACTCTAGGAGGTGGGTCAAAAAAGATCTTGCTGTGATTTATGTCAAAGAGTGTTCTTATGTTTTCCTCTAAGGGTTTTATAGTATCCCATCTTACATTTAGGTCTCTAAACCAATTTGAGTTTATTTTTGTATATGGTGTTAGGGACTGTTCTAATTTCATTCTTTTACATGTAGCTGTCCAGTTTTCCCAGCACCACTTATTGAAGAGACTGTCTTTCCTGCATTGTATATCCTTGCCTCCTTTGTCATAGATTAGTTGACCATAAGTGCGTGGGTTTATCTCTGGGCTTTCTATCTTGTTCCATTGATCTATATTTCTGTTTTTGTGCCAGTACCATATTGTCTTGATTACTGTAGCTTTGTAGTATAGTCTGAAGTCAGGGAGTCTGATTCCTCCAGCTCTGTTTTTTCCCCTCAAGACTGCTTTGGTTATTCGGGGTCTTTTGTGTCTCCATACAAATTGTAAGGTTTTTTGTTCTACTTCTATAAAAAATGCCATTGGTGGACTTCCCTGGTAGCGCAGTGGTTGAGAGTCCGCCTGCCGATGCAGGGGACACGGGTTCGTGCCCCGGTCCGGGAAGATCCCACATGCCGCGGGGCGGCTGGGCCCGTGAGCCATGGCCGCTGAGCCTGCGCGTCCGGAGCCTGTGCTCTGCAACGGGGGAGGCCACAACAGTGAGAGGCCCGTGTACCACAAATAAAACTAAATAAATAAATAAATAAATGCCATTGGTAATTTGATAGGGATTGCATTGAATCTGTAGATTGCTTTGGGTAGTATAGTCATTTTCACAATATTGAGTCTTCCAATCCAAGAACATGGTATATCTCTCCATCTGTTGGTATCATCTTTAATTTCTTTCATCAGTGTCATAGTTTTCTGCATACAGGTCTTTTATCTCCCTAGGTAGGTTTATTCGTAGGTATTTTATTCTTTTTGTTGCAATAGTAAATGGGAATGTTTCCTTAATTTCTCTTTCATATTTTTCATCATTAGTGTATAGGAATGCAAGAGATTTCTGTGTATTAATTTTGTATCCTTCAACTTCACCAAATTCATTGATTAGCTCTAATAGTTTTCTGGTGGCATCTTTAGGATTCTCTCTGTATAGTATCATGTCATCTGCAAACAGTGACAGTTTTATTTCTTTTGCAATTTGTATTCTCTGATTGCCGTGGCTAGGACTTTATGTTGAATAATAGTGGTGAGAATGGACCTCCTTGTCTTGTTCCTGATTTTAGAGGAAATGCTTTCAGTTTTCCACCATTGAGAATGATGTTTGCTGTGGGTTTGTCATATATGACTTTTATTATGTTGAGGTAGGTTCCCTCTGCCCACTTTCTGGAGAGATTTTATGATAAATATGTGTTGAATTTTGTCAAAAGCTTTTTCTGCATCTATTGAGATGATCATATGGTTTTTCTTCTTCAGTTTGTTAATATGATGTATCACATTGATTGATTTGCGTATATTGAAGACTCCTTGCATCCCTGGGATAAATTCCACTTGATCGTGGTGTATGATCCTTTAAATGTTTCGTTGGATTCTGTTTGCTAGTATTTTGTTGAGGATTTTTGCATGTATATTCATCAGTGATATTGGTCTGTAATTTTCTTTATTTGTAGTACCTTTGTCTGGTTTTGGTATCAGGGTGATGGTGGCCTCACAGAATGAGTTTGGGAGTGTTCCTTCCTCTGCAATTTTTGGAAGAGTTTGAGAAGGATGGGTGTTAGCTCCTCTCTAATTGTTTCATAGATTCACCTGTAAAGCCATCTGGTTGTGTTCTTTTGTTTGTTGGGAGATTTTTAATCACAGTTTCAATTTCATTACTTGTGATTGGTCTGTTAATATTTTCTATTTCTTCCTGGCTCAGTCTTGGAAGGTTATACATTTCTAAGAATTTGTCCATTTCTTCCAGGTTGTCCATTTTATTGGCATAGAGCTGCTTGTAGTAGTCTCTTAGGATGCTTTGTATTTATGCGGTGTCTGTTGTAACTTATTTTCCATTTCTAATTTTATTGATTTGAGTCCTCTCCCTCTTTTTCTTGATGAGTCTGGCTAATGGTTTATCAATCTTGTTTATCTTCTCAAAGAACCAGGTTTTAATATTATTGACCTTTGCTATTGCTTTCCTTGTCTCTTTTTCATTTTTTTCTGCTCTGATATTTATGATTTCTTTCCTTCTACTAACATTAGGTTTTTGCTTTTTTTTTTTTTTTTTTTGCGGTATGCGGGCCTGCCCCTCACTGTTGTGGCCTCTCCTGTTGCAGAGCACAGGCTCCGGATGTGCAGGCTCAGCGGCCATGGCTCACGGGTCCAGCCGCTTCACAGCATGTGGGATCTTCCCGGACCGGGGCACGAACCCGTGTCCCCTGCATCGGCAGGCGAACCCTCAACCACTGCACCACCAGGGAAGCCCATAACATTAGGTTTTTTGTTCTACTTTCTCTAGTTCCTTTAGGTGTAATGTTAGATTGTGTATTTGCGATGTTTGTTGTTTCTTGAGGTAGAATTGTATTGCTATAAACTTCCCTCTTAGAATTCCTTTTGCTGCATCCCATAGGTTTTGGATCATCGTGTTTTCACTGTCATTTGTTTCTAGGTATTTTTAAATTTCCTCTTTGATTTCTTCAGTGACCTCTTGGCTATTTAGTAACTTAGTGTTTAGCCTCCATGTGTCTGTGTGTTTTATTTTTTGTTCCCTGTAATTGATTTCTAATCTCATAGTGTTGTGATCAGAAAAGATGCTTGATATGATTTCAATTTTCTTAAATTTACTGAGGCTTGATTTGTGACCCAAGATTTGATCTATCCTGGAGAATGTTCTGTGCACACTTGAGAAGAAAGTGTAATCTGCAGTTTTTGGATGGAATGTCCTATAAATATCAATTAAATCTATGTGGTCTATTGTGTCATTTAAAGCTTGTGTTTCCTTATTAATTTTCTCTTTGGATGATCTGTCCTTTGGTGTAAGTGAGTTGTTAAAATCTCCCACTGTTATTGTGTTACTGTTGATTTCCTCTTTTAGAGCTGATAGCAGTTGCCTTATGTATTGAGGTGGTCCTATGTTGGGTGCATATATATTTATAATTGTTATATCTTCTTCTTGGGTTGATCCCTTGATCATTATGTAGTGTCCTTCCTTGTCTCTTGTAACAGTCTTTATTTTAAAGTCTATTTTATCTGATATGAATATTGCTACTCCAGCTTTCTTTTGATTTCCATTTGTATGGAATATCTTTTTCCATCCCCTCACTTTCAGTCTGTATGTGTCCCTAGGTCTGAGGTGGGTCTCTTGTAGACAGCATATATATGAGTCTTGTTTTTGTATCCATTCAGCAAGCCTGTGTCTTTTGGTTGGAGCATTTAATCCATTCATGTTTAAGGTAATTATCGATATGTATGTTCTTATGACCATTTTCTTAATTGTTTTGGGTTTATTTTTGTAGGTCCTTTTCTTGTCTTTTGTTTCCCACTTAGAGAAGTTCCTTTAGCATTTGTTGTAGAGCTAGTTTGGTGGTGCTGAATTCTCTTAGCTTTTGCTTGTCTGTAAAGCTTTTGATTTCTCCATCGAATCCAAATGAGATCCTTGCTGGGTAGAGTAATCTTGGTTGTAGGTTCTTCCCTTTCATCACTTTAAATATGTCATGCCACTCCCTTCTGGCTTGTAGAGTTTCTGCTGAACAATCAGCTGTTAACCTTATGGGGGTTCCCTTTTATGTTATTTGTCCTTTTTCCTTTGCTGCTTTCGATAATTTTTCTTTGTCTTCAGTTTTTGCCAATTTGATTACTATGTGCCTCAGCATGTTTCTCCTTGGGTTTATCCTGTATGGCACTCTCTGCGCTTCCTGGACTTGGGTGACTATTTCCGTTCCCATGTTCAGGAAGTTTTCGACTATAATCTCTTTAAATATTTTGTAGGGTTCTTTCTCTCTCTCTTCTTCTGGGATCCCTATAGTGCCAATGTTTTTGCGTTTAATGTTGTCCCAGAGGTCTCTTAGGCTGTCTTCATTTCTTTTCATTCTTTTCTCTTTATTTTGTTCCACAGCAGTGAATTTCACCATTCTGTCTTCCAGGTCACTTATCCGTTCTTCTGCCTCAGTTATTCTGCTATTGATTCTTTCTAGTGTATTTTTCATTTCAGTTATTGTATTGTTTTGTTTTTGTTTTTGTTTGCGGTACGCGGGCCTCTCACTGCTGTGGCCTCTCCCGTTGCGGAGCACAGGCTTCAGACGCGCAGGCTCAGCGGCCATGGCTCACGGGCCCAGCTGCTCTGCGCGGCATGTGGGATCCTCCCGGACCGGGGCACAAACCCGTGTCCCCAGCATTGGCAGGTGGACTCTCAACCACTGTGCCACCAGGGAAGCCCATCTGTTATTGTATTGTTCATCTCTGTTTGTTTGTTCTTTAATTCTTCTAGGTCTTTGTTAAACATTTCTTGCATCTTCTCGATCTTTGCCTCCATTCTTTTCCGAGTTCCTGGATCATCTTCACTATCAGTATTCTGAATTCTTTTTCTGGAATGTTGCCTATCTCCACTTCATTTAGTTATTTTTGTGGGGTTTTATCTTGTTCCTTCATCTGGTACATAGCCCTCTGCCTTTTCATCTTGTCTTTCTGTGATTGTGGTTTTTGTTCCACAGGTTGCAGGATTGTAGTTCTTCTTGCTTCTGCTGTCTACCCTCTGGTGGATGAGGCTATCTAAGAGGCTTGTGCAAGTTTCCTGATGGGAGGGACTAGTGTTGGGTAGAGCTGGGTGTTTCTCTGGTGGGCAGAGCTCAGTAAAACTTTAATCTGCTTGTCTGCTGATGGGTGGGGCTGGGTTCCCTTCCTATTGAGTGTTTGGCCTGAGATGCCTCAGCACTGGAGCCTACCTGGGCTCTTTGGTGAGGCTAATGACAGACTCTGGAGGGCTTACACCAAGGAGTACTTCCTAGAACTTCTGCTGCCAGTGTCCTTGTCCTCATGGTGAAACACAGACACCATCTGCCTCTGCAGGAGACCCTGCAACACTAGCAGGTAGGTCTTGTTCAGTCTCCTATGGGGTCACTGCTCCTTCTCCTGGGTCCTGATGCACACACTACTTTCTGTTTGCCCTCCAAGCGTGGAGTCTCTGTTTCCCCCAGCCCTGTCGAAGTCCTGCAATCAAATCCCTCTAGCCTTCAAAATCTGATTCTCTAGGAATTCCTCCTCCCATTGCCAGATGTCCAGGTTGGGAAACCTGGCGTGGGGCTCACAACCTTCACTCCAGTGGGTGGACTTCTGTGGTATATGTGTTCTTCAGTTTGTGAGTCACCCACCAGCAGTTATGGGATTTAATTTTATTGTGCTTGTGCCCCTCCTAACATGTCACTGTGGCTTCTCCTTTGTCTTTGAATGTGGGGTATCTTTTTTGGTGAGTTCCAGTGTCTTCCTGTCAATGATTGTTAAGCACTTAGTTGTGATTCCGGTGCTCTCACAAAAGGGAGTGAGAGCATGTCCTTCTACTCTGCCATCTTGAACCAATCTTATCTGCCCATTTTTTGACTGGGTTGTTTGTTTGTTGTTTTTTTCATATTGAGTTGTATATTGTGGATATTAATTCCTTGTCAGTTATGTTATTTGCAAATATTTTCTTCCATTCAGTAGGTTATCTTTTTGCTTTCTTGGTTTCCTTTGCTGTGCAAAAGCTTTTAAATTTAATTGGGTCCTATTTGTTTATTTTTGTTTTATTTGCCTTAGGAGACAGATCCAAAAAAAATATTACTACAATTTATATTAGGTTTCTGCCTATGTTTTCATCTAGGAGTTTATGTGGTTTGCAGTGTTACATATAGGTCTTTAATCCATTTTGAGTTTATTTATATGTGTGAGAAACTGTTATAAATTCATTGTCTACTTGTAGCTGCCCTGTTGTCCCAGCACCACTTATTGAAGAGACTGTCTTTTCCCCATTGTATATTCTTGCCTCTCTGTCATAGATTAATTAACCATAGGTGCATGGGTTTATTTCTGGGCTCTCTGTTCTCTTCCACTGATCTATATGTCTATTTTTGTGCCAGTATCATACTGTTTTGATTACCAGAGTTTTGTAATATAGGCTGAAGTGCAGGAGCTTGATACCTCCAGCTCTGTTCTTTCTCAAGATTGCTTTGACTATTTGGGGTCTTTTGTGTTTTCATACAAATCTTAGAATTATTTGCTATAGTTCTGTGAAAAATGCCATTAGTATTTTGATAGGGATGGCATTGAATCTGTAGATCGCCCTGGGTATTATGGTTATTTTAACAATATTAATTCTTCCAATCCATGAACATTGTATATCTTTCCATCTGTTTTTGTATTCAGTTTCTTTCATCAGTGTTTTATAAATTTCTGAGTACAGGTCTTTTTACCTCCTTAGTTAGATTTATTCTTAGGTATTTTATTCTTTTTGATGTGATGGTAAATGAGATTGTTTTCTTAATTTCTTTCTGATAGTTCATTGTTAGTGTGTAGAAATGTAACAGATTTCTGCAACAAATTTCTGTATACTAGTTTTGTATTCTGCAATTTTACCAAATTGTTTTCTGGTGGTATCTTTAGGATTTTCTGTGTATACTATCATGTCATCTGCAAACAGTGACAGTTTTACTTCTTCCTTTCCAATTTGGATTCCTTTTCTTTTTCTTGTCAGATTGCTCTGTCTAGAGTTTTGAATACTATGTTGAATAAAAGAGGTGCAAGTCAGTATCTTTGTCTTGTTCTGATCTTAGAGAAAATGCTGTCAACTTTTTATGATGAGTATGATGTTAGCTGTGGACTTACCATATATGGCCTTTGTTATGTTGAGAGATGTTCCCTCTTCCCACTTTGTGGAGAGTTTTTATTATAAATGAATGTTGAATAGTGCTGAAAGGTTTTTGTACATCTATTGAGATGATAATAGGATCTTTTATTCAACTTGTTAATGTGATGTATTACATTGATTTGTGGTTATTGAACCATCCTTGCATTCCTGGGATAAGTCCCACTTGACATGGTGTATGATCCTTTTAATGTATTGTTGGATTTGATTTGCTAATATTTTGTTGAGGATTTTTGCATCTATGTTCATCAGCGATACTGACCTGTAATTTTTTCTGTGATATCTTTGTCTGGTTTTGGTATCAGGGTGATGTGGCCTCATAGAATGAGTTTGGAAGTGTTCCTTCCTCTGCAGTTTTTTGGAAGAGTTTGAGAAGGATAGGTGTTCACTCTTCTCTAAATGTTTGCTAGAACTCACCTGTAAAGCTGTCTGGTCCTGGAATTTTGTTGGTTGGGGGTTTCTTTTTTTTTCTCCATTATTAATTCAATTTCATTACTGGTAATTGGTCTGTTCATGTTTTCTATTTCAGCCTGGTTCAGTCGTGGGAGATTGTACAGTTCTAGGAATTTGTCCATTTCTTCTAGGTTGTCCATTTTATTTGCATATGGTTATTCATAGCAATCTCTTGTGATCTTTTTATTGTTTGTAACTTCTTTTTTATTTCTGATTTTATTGATTTGGGCCCTCTCTTTTTCTCTTGATGAGTCTGGCTAAAGGTTTATCAATTTTGTTTATCTTTTCAAAGAACCACCTCTTAGTTTCATTGACCTATTTTTTGTTTGTTTTTTGTCTCTATTTCATTTCTGCTCTGATATTTATAATTTCTTTCCTTCTATCAACTTTGGACTTTATTTGTCTTCTTCTAGTTTCTTTCGATGTAAGGTTAGGCTGTTTGAGACTTTTGTTTCCCAAGGTAGGCTTGTATCACTATGAACTTCCCTCTTAGAACTACTTTTGCTGCATCCCATAGATTTTTGGATCATTGTGTTTTGGTTTTCATTTGTCTCCAGGTATTTTTTGATTTCCTCTTTGATTTCTTCAATGATCCATTGGTTGTTTAGTTTATATTGTTTAGCCTTTACATGTTTGCAGGGTTTTTTTTCAGTTTTCTTATAGTGATTTCTAGTTTTGCAGCATTGTGGTCAGAAAAGATGCTCAGTATGATTTCAGTCTTCTTAAATGTACTGAGAATTGATTTGTGGCCTAGCATGTGATTTGTCCTGGAGAATGTTCCATGTACACTTGAAAAGAATGTGTATTCTGCTGCTTTTGGATGGAATGCCCTGTAGATATCTGTTAGGTCCATTTGGTCTACTGTGTCATTTAAGGCTAGTGTTTCCCTCTTGATTTTCTGTCTGGATGATATGTCCATTGATATAAGTGGGGAGTTAAAGTCCCCTACTAATATTGTATTACTGTCAAGTTGCCCCTGTATCTCTGTTAATATTAACTTTACATATTTAGGTGCTCCTATGTTGGGTGCATATATATTTACAATTGTTATACCTTCTTCTTGGATTGATCCCTTGATCATTATGTAATGTCCTTCTTAGCTCTTGTTACAGTATTTGTTTTAAAGTCTACTTTATCTTAGAGTCTACTTTGTCTACTTTGTGTAAGTATTGCTACCCTGGCTTTCTTTTCATTTCTATTTACATGGTATACCTTTTCCTGTCCTCTCACTTTCAGTGTATGTGTGTCTTTAGATATGAAGTGAGTTTCTTGTAGACAGCATATATGAGTATTGTTTTTGTATCTTCAGTCACTCTATATCTTTTGATTAGAACGTTTATTCCAGTTACATTTAACATAATTATTGATTGATACGTACTTACAGCCAGTTTATTAATTGTTTTGGTGTTGTTTTTGTAGTTATTTTGTTCCTTTCTTCTTTTCTCTCTTCCCTCATTATTTGATGACTATCTTTAGTGTTATGTTCAAATTTCTTTCTGTTTTTTGTGTATCTATTATGGATTTTAATTTTTGGCTACCATGAGGTTTATATATAGCAATCTATATATGTGATTATTTAAATTGCTCATCTCTTAATTTCAAATGCATTTTAACAACCCTGCATTTTTACTCCTCCCCCCTCATGATTACTGCTTTTTTACATCATATTTTCTATCTAATTGTTTTGTGTATCCCTTAACTTCTTATTGCAGATCTAGGCAATTTTACTACTTTTGTCTTTTAACCTTCCTATTAGCTTTGTATGTGGTTGATCTTACTGCCTTTATTGTATATTTTGCCTTTACCAATGAGCTTTTTCCTTTCATAATTTTCATGTTTCTAGTTGTGGTTTTCCTTTTTTGCTTAGCGAAGCCCCTTTTAACATTTCTTGTAAAGTTGCTTTGGTGATGATGGACTCTTTTAGCTTTTGCTTATCTGTAAAACTTTTGATCTCTCTTTCAAATCTGAGGGTAAGCCTTGCCAAGTAGAATATTCTTGGCCATAGGTTTTTCATTTCATCACTTTAAATATACTGCAACACACACTTCTGACCTGCAGAGTTTCTGCTGAAAAGTCAGCTGATAGCTTTATGGGGAGCCCCCTTACATGCAACCTGTTGCTTTTTCCTTGCTTTTAATATCCTCTCTTTATCTTTAATTTTTGCCATTTTCATTACAATGTATCTTGGTGTGTTCCTCCTTGGGTTGATCCTGTTTGAGGCTCTCTGTGTTTCCTGGACCTGGATATCTGTTTCCTCTGCCAGGTAGGGAAGTTTTCAGCTATATGTCTTCAAATATATTCTCTGACCCTTTTTCTTTTCTCCTTCTAGGATCCCTATAATGTGAATGTTAGCATTCTTGGTGTTTTTCCAGAGATCTCTTAAAGTATTCTAATTTCTTTTTATTCTTTTTTTCTGTTTCAGCTTCAGTGATTTCTATTACTCTGTCTTCCAGCTCACTGATCTGTTCCTCTGTATCATCTAGTCTACTGTTGATTCCTTCTAGTGTATTTTCACTTCAGTGAAATTCTCCAGTTCTGCTTTGTTCTTCTCTGTATCTTCTAACTCTTTGTTTAACTTCTCACTATTTCCCTACATTCTTCTCTCAAGTTCTTTGTTCATCTTTATGATCATTACCTTCAACTCTTTATTGGGTAGATCACCTTTCTCCTAAAATTCTTCTTCTGGGGTTTTATCTCATTCCTTCATTTGGAACATGTTCCTCTGTTTCCTCATTTTGCCTAATTTGTTTTTATTTCTATGTATCTGGTTGGTTGATAACATTTCCTGGCTTTGGAGAAGTAGCCTTTTGTAGGAGACATCCTGTGCATCCCAGCAGTGCACTCCCCTCTGGTCACCAGAACTATATGCTCTAGGGGTGCCCCCTATGTGGGATGTGTGGGTCCTTATGTTGTGGTGGACTGACTACTGTGGGTGGTCTAGTAGGTGGGGCTGGTCCCCGATCTGGTTGGTTGCCAGGCCCTGCCATGTATGGAGGCTGCCAGCTGCTGGTTGTGATGTTGGGTCATTAGGAAACTGGCTGTGGAACCATGGGGAAGGGGGTCCTGGGGCTAGTGCTGGCTCACTGATGGGCAGAGCTGTGTTCTGGCCTTGGTGGTTGTGGGGCTGAGGTTTCCAGTTCTAGTGTCAGCCTGCTGGTGGGTAGGGTCAGTTCCTGATACAACTGGTTGTGCATTGTGGGGTGTCTCAGAGTTGATGCTGTCCCATTGGTGAATGGGGCTGGATCCCAAGGTGGCTGGCTGAGGGGTTCATGGTGTCCTGGAGCTGGTGTTGGCCTGCCAATGGTTGGGCTCTGGTTGAGAGGGTGCAGGGGCTAGTGTTGGCTCACTGGCTCACTAGAGCTGAGTCCTGAAATTTCTGGCTGCAGGGCCTGTGGGTCCTAGAGTTAGCTGGTATAGGCCTGCTGGGGGGTGGGGCAGCTCCCTGACATAGCTGGCTACAGGGTCTGAGGTGCCCCAAAGCTTGTTTTGGCTTGCTGGTAGGTGGGGCTGTATCCCCGAATGGCTGGCTGAGGGACCCAAGGAGTCTCAGAGCTAGTGTTGGCCTGTTGGTAGATGGGGCCTGGGCCCAGGTGATCTTGGAGCTGATGTTAGCCTGCTGGTGGGTGGGCTGGGAAGCCAGGGCCCAGGGGTCTTGAGGATGCCCACTGGTGGGTGAGGTTCCTCCCTGGGCTGGTGCTGGCTCCTTGGTGGTGGTGGGGTCAGGGTCCAGGGTATCCTGGGGCCGATTCCTTCTCACTGGTAGGCAAAGCTGGGTCCTGGGGTCTCTGCCTGCAGGGCCCTGTGGGTCCTGGGGCTAGTGCTGGTGCACTGGTGTGTGGGGCCAGGCCCTGGGCCCTCTGTTGGACAGTGCTGCATCCTGGGGCATCTGTGAGCTCAGGGGCTCTTAAGGCTGTGTACCTGCTAGTAGGTGGGGCTGTTTTCCCACCTGTAGTTGCTTGGCCTGAGGCATATCAGCACTGGTGCTGAAGGGCTGATGGGCGGGTCTGGGTCCTGGTTCTAATAAGCTAGAGGAAAGATTTCAAAATGGCGCTTGCCAGCACGAATGTCCACGTGGTAGAACAAGCTCCCCAAAATGGTTGCTGCCAGTGTCTGTGTCCCCAGGATGAGCTCAAGTTGCCCCCTGCCTCTCCAGGAAGCTCTCCAAGATCAGCTGGTGAGTCTGGCCCAGGCTCCTTTCAAATTACTGCTTCTGCCCTGGGTCCTGGAGATTTTGTGTGGGCCCTTTATGAGTGGCATCACTATTTCCCACAGCCCTCTGACTTTCCCAAAATAAGCCCCACTGGCATTCAAAGCCAAGCATTCTGAGGGCGCATCTTCCTGGTACAGGATCCCTGGTCTGGGAAGCTCCATGTGGGGCTCAGACCCATTGCTTCTTTGGGAGAACCTCTACAACTGTAATTAGCCCCCCACTTGTGTGTTGCCCACCCAGGGGTATGGGTCTGACCTATACCATGACTCTGCCCCTCTTACTGGTCTCATTGTGGCTCCTTCTCTATAACTTTAGTTGTAGAAATCTTTTCTGCTAGATTCCAGTCTCTCATCAATAGTTGCTCTCTAAATAGTTGTAATCTTGGTGTGCCCATGAGAGGAGGTAGGCTCAGGATCTTCCTACTCCACTATCTTGGCCAAGCTTTGAGAATTTGTTTTCTTTTTTTTTTTAAAAGTAACTCTTCTTGTAAATTACTGAGTTGTTTCCAGAAAAGATTAGAGATAAAACCTGTGAGAATTTGAATCCTTAATGAATGCTTTATTTTCCTTTCCTACTTAGGTATGGTGAGAAAAATCATCCATTTACAATTGCTTCTTTCAAAGACAGATGGGAGGAATGGGAATTATCCCAACAAATCAGTGATGCTGTTAATAGAGCCACATTAGACTACTCCTCTGGCACTTCCTCTGATGAAGAAAGTTGTAACAAAGAGCCTCAGATAATTCCTAAAGTCAGCAATCCAAAGAGTATTTATCAGGTAAAATGTTCTCCATTTCTTCTCTGTACATTTTTTTTCTACTCTAATTCTGAAAAGAGTATGCTCACTGTAAAAACAAAGAAACAAATAATTGGAAAATATGGAAAGATTATAAAGATTAAAATCACAATAATAATATTCTGGCAAAACCTTTTCTGTCTTTTTTTCTTCCTTCTTTCTCTTTATACCCTCTACTTGGCTGAGTGCGCACTGATTTAGGGAGAATCTCTGACCCTTTGTATGTATGTAAATTTGTTTTCTTTATCACTTATGTATTGACACGTTAAAGCAATTTAAATATTTTAAATCATTTGCTTCCCTTATAATTTTTTAGCTAATGTATTATTGGAAGACATCTAGGTTGTTTTCACATTATTGTGATAGTAAAAAAGCTAATTTTTACAGAGATGTCAGAATTCTAAGTTATTTCTAGAGATTTGATTCTCAGACATGTAATTACTGGGTCATTGTGTATGAATATTTTATGAGTTCTTAACACAGGACAAAGTACCTTCTAGAAAGATGTGTTTGTAGTCTTACCAGCTCTATGTGAAAGTGTTTATCATTTTCCCTAAAATTGGGTATTCTCATTGAAAAATATCATTTTTATTAATTAAATTAAACATTAAAACAAAAACTCCATGTACCTAAGTGTTGTAGTTACTTACTGTCTTATGAATTTTTTCTCCTTCACCCATTTATCATTTGAGGCCCTAATGTGTTTTTAAAGGCTTTTCAAAGGTTAGAAATATTTTAACCCCTTGTCATATTACTGGAAAACTTTTTTCCCCTAGCTTGTTTAGTTTTCTAAACTATATATGTAGTTTATATTTAGTTCTATATGTAAAGTTTAAAATTATGTAGTAAAATGTTTGCCCTTAATTCTATTTTTATGCTTAGAGAGATCTTCTTAATCTAAGGATCAGATCTGTAGTCAGCTATATTCTTTTAGAACAATGTCCTTTGAAAGTGTGGTCTGCAAAACATTTATATTGGTCATCTGAGATGTTTAAGATGGATGTTTCTAGACCTCAACCCCAGAGATTGTGATTAGATAGTTTTGGGTTGAGAGAGGTAGGGATCACGTAGGAGAGAACACAGGAATATATTCTAATTTGAGTAAATGTTTTGTTTTTAAAATTCTTGGTTGGACTAAAGAATTTTGTTAAAAGATATGAAGTGACTTACTTCATACCCTAAAATGCAACTCAATTTTCCAAAGATAATGATCTACTTTGATTTCTATTCATTTGTATTTCCTATGCTTTTGAAAAGTTGAACCTGTGAGTTATGGGTTTATATTTAATCCTTAGAAGTGGCTTATCAGTTTACAGAAAATCATCATGCTCCTTTTTTCTTCTTTTTTTCTCCCCAGGTTGAAAACTTGAAACAGCCCTTTCAATCTTGGTTCCATATTCCCCGCAAAAACAATATGGGGGATGGCCGAATGGGCCTCCTAGGAAATGCTTATCATGCATTGCATAAGATCCCTAAGGGTCACAGGCCTGCTGCTGGGCACCGGGTGGACAGGTACCACTGGGTCAACACACACCGATAGTGCAGCGGCTGGGCCCTCGCGGGGTAGAGCTCAGCAGAGCTACTTTATTTTCTCTGAAATGAAAACAAGTCTAAGCTCGAGAGGCCCAGGAAACAGAAAAAATAACCACATTAGGGACTAGGGTGCATGATGGTGAATCCTCTCATGCAGATCATGACTGTGTTCTTAGCTGTACTTTTAATTCTTTAATTTTAAATGAAGGTTTATATAACACAAATGAATGTACCCTATAAGGTAATAGAATGAAGATATTGACCTGTAATAAGATTCAATGCATTATGAAGAATAACAGTTTAAATAAACGTGCTGTGTTTTTAATACCTTCTTAGTTGAGTTTGTTGCAAGAAAGTTTTAAAAGTTCTTGTTTTTCATTAGCCATTAAAAAAAAAAAAGTAGACCTTCATTTAGGGAAGAGTGATCCTCATAGTATTCAGGTTCTACTTTATTACCTGCCATTACTGTTCTATTTTATAAGGTCAGTAAGAGCTTGCCTGAAAACTACTTTTTACGACATCATTCCCTTAAAAAATTTGGCTTATTTCTAAACCTCATAATAGCCTTAATTATGACACTTTGTGGATGCTATATCTCACTATGAAGAACTCAAGTGAAGCAGAAAAAAGCATAGTACCAAGGAAATAAAAATCCCTCCCATCCAACCAGAAATTACCATTATTAACATTAAATGGTGACTATCTTTCCAGTGATCCTTTATATACATACAAATGTAAGAATTGACATATAGAAAATTTAATAAGAAAACCATACTACGGGAGCTACTTGATAGATATTTAATTTTACTTGACCTCAGAAAAAAAGAAACCTAAAGTAAAACTGAAAGTTGTTGAAATAGTCATAAAATTTTATTTTTTGAAATATTTCTTTTATGGTTTAAAAAAAGGACCACCAGGAGGCCAGACAGTCTTTATAACTTAAAAAAAAAAAATGCAGTATTGCTTATTTGTTACTATGAAAGCTGCAGAAATTAACATTCTTCATTTTTTTCTTTGCCCCTTATCTTCCATGTCACTTTACAAATTGAGGTATAATTGACATATAACATTAGTTTCAGGTGCACAACATGATCTGATATTTGTATACATTGTGAAATGATTACCACAATAAGTCTAGTTAACGTCTGTCAGCATAAATAGTTACTTTTTTTGGGGGGGGGGGATGAGAACTGTTTTTACTCTCTTGGTAACTTTCAAATATGCAACATTTTTAATGTCAAGGTTTCACATTTAAGTTCTCTCCTGAAATAATTATTCTTAATAGTTGATTTTTCTTAGTTCTGTATTTCAACTTATTCAATGAATGCTCATCAATATTTTCTATATGTGAAATCTATTTTGATTCACCTTTCTTTTTTATAAATTTTATTTTATTCATTTTTTATACAGCAGGTTCTTATTAGTCTACAGTTTTATACACATCAGTGTATACATGTCAATCTCAATTGCCCAATTCAGCACACCACCATCCCCCCACTCCCGAGGCTTTCCCCCCTTGGTGTCCATATGTTTATTCTCTACATCTGTGTCTCAACTTCTGCCCTGAAAACTGGTTCATCTGTACCATTTTTCTAGGTTCCACATACATGCCTTAATATACGATATTTGTTTTTCTCTTTCTGACTTACTTCACTCTGTATGACAGCCTCTAGATCCATCCACGTCTCAACAAATGACCCAGTTTCGTTCCTTTTTATGGCTGAGTAATATTCCATTGTATATATCTACCACATCTTGTTTATCCATTCGTCCCTCGTTGGACATTTAGATTGCTTCCATGACCTGGCTATTGTAAATAGTGCTGCAATGAACATTGGGGTGCATGTGTCTTTTTGAATTATGGTTTTCTCTGGGTATATGCCAAGTAGTGGGATTGCTGGATCATATGGTAATTCTATTTTTAGTTTTTTAAGGAACCTCCATATTGTTCTCCATAGTGGCTGTATCATTTACATTCCCACAAACAGTGCAACAGGGTTCCCTTTTCTCCACACCCTATCCAGCATTTGTTGTTTATAGATTTTCTGATGATGCCCATTCTAACTGATGTGAGGTGATACCTCATTGTAGTTTTGATTGGCATTTCTCTAATAATTAGTGATGTTGAGCAGCTTTTCATGTGCTTCTTGGCCATCTGTATGTCTTCTTTGGAGAAATGTCTATTTAGGTCTTCTGCCCATTTTTGGATTGGGTTGTTTCTTTAATATTGAGCTGCATGAGCTGTTTATATATTTTGGAGATTAATCCTTTGTCCATTGATTCATTTGAAAATATATTCTCCCATTCTGAGGGTTGTCTTTTTGTCTTGTTTGTAGTATCCTTTGCTGTGCAAAAGCTTTGAAGTTTCATTAGGTCCCATTTGTTTATTTTTGTTTTTATTTCCATTACTCTAGGAGGTGGATCAAAAAAGATCTTGCTGTGATTTATGTCAAAGAGTGTTCTTCCTATGTTTTCCTCTAAGAGTTTTATAGTGTCTGGTCTTATACTTATGTCTCGAATCCACTTTGAGTTTATTTTTGTATGTGGTGTTAGGGAGTGTTCTAATTTCATTCTTTTACATGTAGCTGTCCAGTTTTCCCAGCACCATTTATTGAAGAGACTGTCTTTTCTCCATTGTATATTGTTGCCTCCTTTGTCATAGATTAGTTGATCATAGGTGCGTGGGTTTATCTCTGGGCTTTCTATCTTGTTGCATTGATTTATATTTCTGTTTTTGGCCAGTACCATATTGTACTGATTACTGTAGCTTTGTAGTGTAGTCTGAAGTCAGGGAGTGTGGTTCCTCCACCTCCGTTTTATCCCCTCAAGACTGCTTTGGCTATTCGGGTTGTTTGTATCTCCATACAAATTTTAAGATTATTTGTTCTAGTTCCGTAAAAAATGCCATTGGTAATTTGATAGGGATTGCATTGAATCTGTACATTGCTTTGGGTAGTATAGTCATTTTCACATTATTGATTCTTCCAATCCAAGAACATGGTATATCTCTCCATCTGTTGGTATCATCTTTAATTTCTTTCATCAGTGTCATAGTTTTCTGCATACAGGTCTTTTGTCTCTCTAGGTAGGTTTATTCCTAGGTATTTTATTCTTTGTGTTGCAATGGTAAATGGGAGTGTTTCCTTAATTTCTCTTTCAGATTTTTCATCATTTGTGTATAGGAATGCAAGAGATTTCTGTGCATTAATTTCATATCCTTCAGCTTAACCAAATTCATTGATTAGCTCTAGTAGTTTTCTGGTAGCATGTTTAGGATTCACTATGTATAGTATCATGTCATCTGCAAACAGTGACAGTTTTACTTCTTTTCCAATTTGTATTTCTTTTATTTCTTTTTCTTCTCTGATTGCCATCACTAGGATTTCCAAAACTACGTTGAATAATAACGGTGAGAGTGGACATCCTTGTCTTGTTCCTGATCTTAGAGGAAATGCTTTCAGTTTTTCACCATTGAGAATGATGTTTGCTGTGGGTTTGTTGTATATGGCCTTTATTATTCTGAGGTAGGTTCCCTCTGTGCCCACTTTCTGGAGAGTTTTTATCATAAATGGGCATTGAATTTTGTCAAAAGCTGTTTCTGCATTTATTGAGATGATCATATGGCTTTTATCCTTAAATTTGTTAATATGGTGTATCACACTGATTGATTTGTGTATATTGAAGAATCCTTGCATCCCTGGGATAAATCCCACTTGATTGTGGTGTATGATCCTTTAAATTTGTTGTTGGATTCTGTTTGCTAGTAGTTTGTTGAGGATTTTTGCATCTATATTCATCAGTGATATTGGTGTGTAATTTTCTTTTTTTGTAGTATCTTTGTCTGGTTTTGGTATCAGGGTGATGGTGGCCTCACAGAATGAGTTTGGGAGTGTTCCTTCCTCTGCAATATTTTGGAAGAGTTTGAGAAGGATAGGTGTTAGCTCTTCTCTAAATATTTGATACAATTCACCTGTGAAGCCATTTGGTCCTGGACTTTTGTTTGTTGGAAGTTTTAAAATCACAGTTTCAATTTCATTACTTGTGATTGGTCTGTTCATATTTTCTATTTCTTCCTGGTTCAGTCTTGGAAGGTTATACCTTTCAAAGAATTTGTCCATTTCTTCCAGGTTGTCCATTTTATTGGCATAGAGTTGCTTGTGGTAGTCTCTTAGGATGCTTTGTATTTCTGCGGTGGCTGTTGTAACTTCTCCTTTTTCATTTCTAATTTTATTGATTTGAGTCCTCTCCCTCTTTTTCTTGATGAGTCTGGCTAATGGTTTATCAAGTTTGTTTATGTTCTCAAAGAACCAGCTTTTAGTTTTATTGACCTTTGCTATTGTTTTCTTTGTTTCTATTTCATTTATTTCTGCTTTGATCTTGACGATTTCTTTCCTTCTGCTAACTTTGTGTTTTGTTTGTTCTTCTTTCTCTAGTTCCTTTAGGGGTAAGGTTAGATTGTTTATTTGAGATTTTTCTCGTTTCTTGAGGTAGGCTTGTATATAAGCTTCCCTCTTCCTTCTTTTTGATTTCCTCTTTGATTTCTTCAGTGGTCTCTTGGTTATTCAGTAACGTATTGTTTAGCCTCCATGTGTTTGTGCTTTTCATGTTTTTTTCCCCTGTAATTAATTTCTCATCTCATAGTGTTGTGATCAGAAAAGATGCTTGGTATGATTTCAATTTTCTTAAATTTACTGAGGCTTGATTTGTGACCCAAGATATGATCTATCCTGGGAATGTTCCATGCGAACTTGAGAAGGAAGTGTAACCTGCTGTTTTTGGATGGAATGTCCTATAAATATCAATTAAATCTATCTGGTCTATTATGTCATTTAAAGCTTCTGTTTCCTTATTTATTTTCATTTTGGATGATCTGTCCATTGGTGTAAGTGAGGTGCTAAAGTCCCCCACTATTATTGTGTTACTGTTGATTTCCTCTTTTATAGCTGTTAGCAGTTCCCTTATGTATTGAGGTGCTCCTATGTTGGGTGCATATATATTTATAATTGTTATATTACCTTCTTGGATTGATCTCTTGTTCATTATGTAGTGTCCTTCCTTGTCTCTTGTAAGAGTTTTTATTTTAAAATCTATTTTATCTGATATGAGTATTGCTATCCAGCTTTCTTTGGATTTCCATTTGCATGGAATATCTTTTTCCATCCCCTCACTTTCAGTCTGTATGTGTCCCTAGGTCTGAGGTGGGTCTCTTGTAGACAGCATATATATGGGTCTTGTTTTTGTATCCTTTCAGCAAGCCTGTGTCTTTTGGTTGGAGCATTTAATCCATTCACGTTTAAGGTAATTATCGATATGTATGTTCTTATCACCATTTTCTTAATTGTTTTGGGTTTGTTTTTGTAGGTCCTTTACTTGTCTTTTGTTTCCCACTTAGAGAAGTTCCTTTAGCATTTGTTGTAGAGCTAGTTTGGTGGTGCTGAATTCTCTTAGCTTTTGCTTGTCTGTAAAGCTTTTGATTTCTCCACTGAATCTGAATGAGATCCTTGCTGGGTAGAGTAATCTTGGTTGTAGGTTCTTCCCTCTCATCACTTTAAGTATATCATGTCACTCCCTTCTGGCTTGTAGAGTTTCTGCTGAGAAATCAGCTGTTAACCTTATGGGAGTTCCCTTGTATGGTATTTGTCGTTTTTCCCTTGCTGCTTTCAATAATTTTTCTTTGTCTTTAATTCTTGCCAATTTGATTTCTCTGCCTGTTTCTCCTTGGGTTTATCCCCTATGGGAGTCTCTGCGCTTCCTGGACCTGGGTAGCTCTTTCCTTTCCCATGTTCAGGAATTTTTTGACTATAATCTCTTCAAATATTTTCTGTGGTGTTTCTCTCTCTCTTCTCCTTCTGGGAACACTATAATGCGAATGTTGTTGTGTTTAATGTTGTCCCAGTGGTCTCTTAGGCTGTCTTAATTTCTTTTCGTTCTTTTTTCTTTATTCTCTTCCACAGAAGTGAATTCCACCATTCTGTCTTCCTGGTCACTTATCCGTTCTTTTGCTTCAGTTATTCTGCTATTGATTCCTTCTAGTGTGGTTTTTATTTCAGTTATTGTATTATTTATATTGTTCATGTCTGTTTGTTTGTTCTTTAATTCTTCTAGGTCTTTTTAAAACATTTCTTGCATCTTCTCCATCTTTGCCTCCATTCTTTTTCTGAGGTCCTGGATCATCTGTGCTATCATTATTCTGAATTCTTTTTCTGGAAGGTTGCCTATCTCCACTTCATTTAGTTGTTTTTCTGGGGTTTTACCTTGTTCCTTCTTCTGGTACATAGTCCTCTGCCTTTTCATCTTGTCTATCTTTCTGTGAATGTGGTTTTTGTTCCACAGGTTGCAGGATTGTAGTTCTTCTTGCTTCTGCTGTCTGCCCTGTCTCACCGTGCCATGGCTGGAAGAAACTCTGGATACAGATCAGAGGAAGAGGGTGCTCAGTCGAAGCGCCCAGTCCACCTCATGGAGGCGGTCAGCATTGAAGTCCAGCAGGCCCTCCCACAGCGAAGTGCGCACAGTAGGTGGAGGCACCAAGTACTGCAGCCTGCAGTGGACCTCACAGCGTTGCTTCAGTTATTCTGCTATTGATTCCTTCTAGTGTGGTTTTTATTTCAGTTATTGTATTATTTATATTGTTCATGTCTGTTTGTTTGTTCTTTAATTCTTCTAGGTCTTTTTAAAACATTTCTTGCATCTTCTCCATCTTTGCCTCCATTCTTTTTCTGAGGTCCTGGATCATCTGTGCTATCATTATTCTGAATTCTTTTTCTGGAAGGTTGCCTATCTCCACTTCATTTAGTTGTTTTTCTGGGGTTTTACCTTGTTCCTTCTTCTGGTACATAGTCCTCTGCCTTTTCATCTTGTCTATCTTTCTGTGAATGTGGTTTTTGTTCCACAGGTTGCAGGATTGTAGTTCTTCTTGCTTCTGCTGTCTGCCCTGTCTCACCGTGCCATGGCTGGAAGAAACTCTGGATACAGATCAGAGGAAGAGGGTGCTCAGTCGAAGCGCCCAGTCCACCTCATGGAGGCGGTCAGCATTGAAGTCCAGCAGGCCCTCCCACAGCGAAGTGCGCACAGTAGGTGGAGGCACCAAGTACTGCAGCCTGCAGTGGACCTCACAGCGTGAGAAGAAGTTGGCTGAGCTGTCGCAGCACAGCTTCACTGAGTGATCATGGCCTGAGCAGGGCCTCATGAATACTCTCTGTGGACACAATGCCCACACCTGCCTGGGGGCCACAGCTCACGTCCCGGCCACTCGGGCGCACAGAGCCCAGTGGCTGCAACCCTGCAGCCTTTGCAGTACCGGCATCACAGTCAGAAGATGCAGGGCCACGGGCCCCAGCTAGGCCGGTCCCTCGATGCTGAGCTCCCACAGCTTGATTCACCTTTGATTAGCTGGATTTTATTGTTAAGCAGCCTTTTCACAAATAGCTCATAGGTGTTCTATCCTGTGAGTTCATTTGTGCTTCAGGCTCTTTATTCTTTTATACTTGAAGAACAACTTGTCTGAGGATTAAAATGTTAGGTCATGTTTTCTTTCACTTAATAGCTTCATAGCCATCACTCTAATCTAATGTTTCTGGCATTGTACTTGCTGTAGAGAAACCTGAGACCAGTTTGATTTCCCCAACTTTCCGACACTGACACAAACATGTATGTTTACTTTTTTAGGTGAATCCCTTTGCCTGACAGTCTGAAAAATTCTTTCTTTATACTTGAAGTCTATGTCTCAGTCATTCTGTATCATTCTTTTCCTGAAACATTGTGGCTGTTTCTGATCTGCAGATTTAATTTTTCTAAAGCTATCTTCTGTAATATTATATTTGAATGTGTTCTTTGTCCATTTAGGGGATACCAAGTCTCTTTATGCTGGAAAATTTTCTTTGTCATAACTATTATTTGATTGCTTTCATATTTTTCTTTCTTCTTTTATAAACCATAATTGTTTTAAGCTTTCCTACTGCCAGTTTGATTCTCAGTCCTGTTTAGTCTTTCTTGTTTTTATCTTATATATTCCATAATGATGTTATGTTGAATTTCAATTAATGATTTTCTCTGTAGGTTTTATTCACACCTCAAATTTGTTGGACTAAAAAATGAAACAGACGTGTATAAAAGTTACTATATCTAAAATATAATGTAATACTTGACTGTGACAGAAGAATGGGTTTGTAAGAACTTTTGCAGAGATGGTTTTATTAACAAAGTGCTTTGTGAAAATTGTGAGGTTGGCTTGAAAGAACTTCCAGAAAACAGATGGTAAATCTGTGGCACATGTATTACTACTCCTGTACCCCTTGATGGATGTGCTAATAAATCATAATGTTCTTATTTGGGTGTAGAGATTGTCTCACAATTCCATGCAACATAGTACTAGAGACAGCCATTAAAATGAATTGTTCCAAGTTGTACTCAAGAAGAAATCAATTCCATCACTGTTCTAGAACTTGGCACAGATGGAGCCATCCATGAGCTTTATAGCCCTGCAAAATTCTTTAGAGCTTCTTATGTTTCCCTGAAGCAAATGTATAGGGGAAAATATAAGGAACTATGTATTTTTTGCTGTGATTAAAAGTAATCAATATACAAGTCCAGGAAGTGAAGAGAGTCCCAGACAGGATAAACCCAAGGAGGAAAACACTGAGACACAAAGTAATCAAATTGACAAAAATTAAAACAAAGTATTAAAAGCAACAAGGGAAAAATGACAAATAACATACAAGGGAATTCCCATAAGATTATCACCTGATCTCTCAGCAGAAACCCTGCAAGACAGAAGGGAGTGACACAATATATTTAAAGTGATGAAAGGGAAGAACCTACAACCAAGAATACTCTACCCAGCAAGGCTCTCATTCAGATTTGACAGAGAAATCAGAAGTTTACAGACAAGCAAAAGCTAAGAGAATTCAGAACCACCAGACCAGCTTTGCAACAAAAGTTAAAGGAACCCCTCTAGGTGGGAAAGAGACTACCAACTTAAAAAAAAAAAACCCCAAACACCCTTGCACATATATAGACTGCTATATCAAAACCGCAAGATTAGAGATAAAACCTGTGAGAATTTGAATCCCTAATGAATACTTTATTTTCCTGTCCTACTTAGGTATGGTGAGAAAAATCATCCATTTACAATTGCTTCTTTCAAAACCGCATGGGAACAGGAAACCCCCAAAGTACAAGAGACACACACACGAAAAAGAAAAAGCAATCCAAACACAACACTAAAGATGGTCATCAAACCACAAGAGAAGAGAACAAAAGAGGAAGGGAAGAAAAAAAGCCCTACAAAAACAAACCCAAAACAATTAAGAAAATGGCAATAGGCATACACTTATCAATAATTACCTTAAATGTAAATGGGTTAAATGTGCCAGACAAAAGATATAGACTGACTGAGTGGATTCAAAAACAAGACCTGTATATATGCTATCTACAAGAGACCCACCTCAGACCTAGGGACACATAGAGACTGAAAGTGAAGGGATAGAAAGAGATATTCCATGCAAATGGAAATCAAAAGAAAGCTGGAGTAGAAATACTCATATCATACAAAATAGACTTTAAATTAAAGACTGTTACAGGAAATGATCAAGGGATCAATCCAAGAAGAAGATATAACAATTATAAATATATGTGCATCTAACAGAGGAGCAACTTAATATATAATGCAAATCCTAAGAGCTATAAAAGGGGAAATCGACAGTAACACAATAGGAGTGGGGGACTTTAAAATCTCACTTACACCAATCGACAGATCATCCAGACAGAAATTAATAAGGAAACACAGCTTTAAATGACACAATAGACCAAATAGATTTAATTGATATTTATAGGACATTCCACCTTAAAGTGGCAGAATACGCTTTCTTCCTAAGTATACATGAACATTCTCCAGGATAGATCACATCTTGGGTAACAAGTCAAGCCTTACCAAATGGAAGAAAATTGAAATCGTATCAAACTTCTTTTCTGACCACTATGTATGAGACTAAAGATCAATTACAGGAAAAAACTGTAAAAAACACAGTACACTACTAAGTAACCAAGAGAACTCTGAAGAAACCAAAGAGGAAATAAAAAATACCTAGATCAAATGACAGCAAAAACACAATGACCCAAAACCCATGGGATGCAGCAAAAGCAGTTCTAAGAGGGAAGTTTATAGCAATACAATCCTACCTCAAGAAACAAGAAAAATCTCAAATAAACAATCTAACCTTACCCCTAAAAGAACTAGAGAAAGAAGAATAAACAAAACCCAACGTTAGTAGAAGGAAAGAAATCATAAAGATCAGAGCAGAAATAAATGAAATAGAAACAAAGAAAACAATAGCAAAGATCAATGAAACTAAAAGCTGGTTCTTTGAGAAGCTAAACAAAATTGATAAACCTTTAGTCAGACTCATCAAGAAAAAAAGGGAGAGTATGGAAATCAATAAAATTACAAATGAAAAGGAGAAACCACAAGTGACATTGCAGAAACACAAAGGATCATAAGAGACTACTATAAGCAACTGTATGCCAATAAAATGGATAACCTGGAAGAAATGGACAAATTCTTAGAAAAGTACAGTCTCCTGAGACTGAACCAGGAAGAAATAGAAAATATAAACAGACTTATAACAAGCACTGAAATTGAAACTATGATTAAAAAACTCCTAACAAACAAAATGTCCAGGACCTGATGGTTTCACAGGCGAATTCCACCAAACATTTAGAGAAGAGCTAACGCCTATCCTTCTGAAACCGTTCCAAAAAATTGCAGAGGAAGGAACACTCCCAAACTCATTCTGTGAGGCCACCATCACCCTGATACCAAAACCAGACAAAGATACCACACACACACAAAAAATACTGGCCAATATCACTGATGAACATAGACACAGAAATCCTCAACAAAATAGTAGCAATCTGAATCCAACCATACATTAAAAGGATCATACACCATGATTGAGTGGGATATATCCTAGGATGCAAGGATTCTTTAATATCTGCAAATCAGTCAGTGTGATATACCACATCAACAAATGAAGACTAAAAATCATATGGTCATCTCAATAGATGCCAAAAAAGATTTTGACAAAATTCAACACCCATTTATGATAAAAACTCTCCACAAAGTGGTCATAGAGGGAACCTACCTCAACACAATAAAGGCCTTATCGACAAACCTATAGCTAAAATACTCAATGGTGAAAAGCTGAAAACATTTCCTCTAAGATCAGGAACAAGACAAGGATGTCCACTCTCGCCACTTTTATTCAACATAGTTTTGGAAGTCCTAGCTACAGCAATCAGAGAAGAAAAAGAGATAAAAGGAATCCAAGTTGGAAAAGAAGTTGAACTGTCACTGTTTGCAGATGACATGATACTATACATAGAAAATCCTAAAGACGCTATCAGAAAACTACTAGAGGTCATCAATGAATTTGGCAAAGTTGCAGGATACAAAATTAATGCACAGAAATCTCTTGCATTCCTATACAATAACAATGAAAGATCAGAAAGAGAAATTCAAGAAATAATCCCATTTACCATCGCATGAAAAAATAAATAAATAAAATACCTAGGAATAAACATATCTGAGACAAAAACCTGTACTCCAGAAACTATGAGATGCTGATGAAAGAAATCGAAGAAGACACAAACAGGTGGAAAGATATACCATGTTCGTGGATTGGAAGAATCAATATTGTGAAAATGACTATACTACCCAAAGCAATTTACAGATTCAGTGCAATCTCTATCAAATTACCAATGGCATTTTTCAAAGAATTAGAACAAAAGAATCTTAAAGTTTGTATGGAGACATAAAAGGCTCTGAATAGCCAAAGCAATCTTGAGAAAAAATAACAGAGCTGGAAGAATCAGGCTTCCTGACTTCGGACTATACTACAAAGCTATAGTCATCAAATCATTATGTTACTGGCACAAAAATAGAAATATAGATCAATGGAACAAGAAAGAAAGCTCAGAAATAAACCCACGCACCTATGGTCAATTAATCTATGACAAAGGAGGCAAGACTACACAACGCTGGGAAGACAGTCTCTTCAACAAATTGTGCTGGGAAAACTGGACAGCTACATGTAAAAAATGAAATTAGATCATTCTTTAACACCATATACAAAACTAATCTCAAAATGGATTAAAGACCTAAATGTGAGACTGGATACTATAAAACTCTTTGAGGGGGCTTCCCTGGTGGCGCAGTGGTTGAGAGTCCGCCTGCCGATGCAGGGGACACGGGTTCGTGCCCCAGTCCGGGAAGATCCCACATGCCGCGGAGCGCCTGGGCCTAGGGGAAGGCCAAAAAAGAGGGGGGCCCCCGGAAAAAAAAAAAAAAAAAAAAAAAAAAAACTCTTTGAGGAAAACATAGGCAGAAAGCTCTCTGACATAAATTGCAGCAGTATCTTTTATGATCCATCTTCCAGAATAATGGAAATAAAAAGAAAAATAAACAAATGAGACCTAATTAAATGCAAAAGCTTTTGCATAGCAAAGGAAGCCATAAACAAAACAAAAATATAACCCACAGATTGGGAGAAAATATTTGCAAATCATGTCACCGACAAGGGATTAGTCTCCAAAATTTACAAACAGCTCATGAGACTTAATATCATCAAAACAAACAATCCAATCCAAAAATGGGCAGAAGACATGAATAGATGTTTCTCCAAAGAAGACACACAGATGGCCAAGAGGCACATGAAAAGATGTTCACCATCACTAACTATTAGAGAAATGCAAATCAAAACTACGATGAGCTATCACCTCACATCAGTCAAAAAAAATCATCAAAAAATCCTCAAACAATAAATGCTGGAAAGAATGTGGAGAGAAGGGACCCCTCCTACACTGTTGGTGGGAATGTAAATTGGTACAGCCCCTATGGAGAACAGTATGGAGGTTCCTTAAAAAACTAAAAATAGAGCTACCATATGACCCTGCAATCCCACTCCTGGGCATATATCTGGAGGAAAACATGGTCTGAAAGGATACACGCACCCCAATGTTCATTGCAGCACTGTTTATGATAGCAAAGACATGGAAACAATCTAAATGTCCATCAACAGAGGAATGGATAAAGAGGATGTGGTACATATATACAATGGAATATTACTCAGCCATTAAAGAGAATGAAATGTCATTTGCAGCCATATGGATGGACCTAGAGATTGTCATACTGAGTAAAGTAAGTCAGACAGAGAAAGAGAAATATTGTATGATATCCCTTATGTGCAGAATCTAAAAAGAAATGATACAAATGAACTTATTTACAAAACAGAAACAGACTCATGGACTTAGAGAACGAACTTATGGTTACTGGGGGGAAGGGTGGGGGAAGGGATAGTTAGGCAGTTTGGAATCGACATGTACACACTGCCATGTTTAAAACCTTTACAGACAAGCAAAAGCTAAGATAATTCAGAAGGAGAAATTAAGGATACAATCCCATTTACCATAGCAACAAAAAGAATAAAATACCTAGGAATAAACCTATCTAAGGATGCAGAAGACCCGTACTCAGAAAACTATAAAACACTGATGAAAGTAATCAAAGATGACATAAACAACAAATGATTCTCCAAGCCTCCTATTTTATTTTTAATAGCTCCCAGTAGCGGAGGGGGTGTCAGACCCAGTCAGTGTCTGGTAGGAGAGGGTCTCAGTCAGCACCTAGATTCAGGTGGATTGGAAGTCAGACCCTCAGGCAGCGGCTGTTAAAGAATGCAAATATACACAGCTGTGTGGGATGCAAGTGTAATAAGCCCTGCCGGCCAGGTGATCTGGAGGGAGAGGTGAGCTGTTCCCTGGCCGGCAGTTGTTAAAACTCAGGGCTCCAGCTGAGCATACAGACTCTTTGCCGGGAGACCTGCGCGCTGTAGGAGCGGAGAGAGCTCCACTCAGTTTTATATCTTTCTGGTTCTCTGACTGAAACCTGTATATTTTTGATATTATAAGGCTTGGGATCTTATTTAAACTTTGTTTTAGCTGATTTCCTTTGACACTATTCCACCCACTTTGGGTGGGAGGGGAGAGGATGCTGCCTTGTTACTGCCTGATGGGAGATGAAAGTCCAGGTTCCCCACTTGGCCTCCACTGACATGCAGGGAAGGGGTTTCTTATACCTGCTGGGCAGGTATGGGAATTCCACCTCACCATGTGGTACTCATAAATGCTTTAATGAGGGTGGTATCATTACCAGTGGGCAATGGTAAAAGTTCTGACTCACCACTTGGCCTCCACTGATGCTACTTCAGCAGGGAGGTGGTGGTAATAAGGTAGCGCATTACTGCCATATGTTGGTAGATTCACCATGTGGTCTCCACTGATACCATGAGGTGTAGAGGGGTTTGTTACTGCCTGGGGAGGATGGAAAGGTAAAAACTCCTAGTTCTCTGCTTGGTTCTTTACTCTGACACCACCCCCAAAGGAGGTTGTGGTGTCTTGTTGCAGCCTGGCAAGGGTGAAGGTCTAGATTCCTCACTCAACCTTTGCTGGCATGGGTGGAGTCAGCTTTTTTCTGATATTTGACTAGAGTAAAGCAGTTATTATCTCAAAGTTTTCTGTCTCGCTAGGCTGCCCCTTTCTTAGTCCTTTGGCTAGAGAGAGAAGGCTTTTGGGGGGCTTTCTTGGTCTGTGCTCGTTCGTATTTATGGGTTACTGGCTTCTTTATATCCAAGTCTGGAATATTAAGGGAAAAAGGGACTCTGTGGAGTTCACCACCATATCCTACTTTGGGTTCTGAGTTCCCTAGCTGGCCTACTTTCTTCTCTATGCATTTCAAAATCTTCTTGTTTGTTTTTGTATGTAATGTCCAGAGGCTTAGTTGTTCTCAGTGGGAGGAATAGGGAAAAGTATGTCTGATTCATCCTTCTGGAAGCAGAAGTCTATGTACCACTTTTGAAATAAAAATTGTTTCAAGAAGAATTATTTTAAGCATTGTATTTTTGGGAAAAGGTTCTTATTGCTGGTAGTTGGTAAAATATGGCTTCTGTATCTATTGAGGTTTTCTTATTCTTTTTTTTTGATCAATGAGTTGTGCATGTGTGTATATATGCGTGCACACAAGCTAATTCCTAATTCCTTAAAGATACTAGAGTCTCAAAACTTTAAAAGCTTACTATTGATTTGATTCAGCAATAAAACGCATAATGCAGCAGGAAGAAGAACATGATCTCTGCCTTATAATCTATGGTATTTCCATTAAAAATCATGCACTTAGTAAAAGCCTGCAGCTGTTAGTGTATTAATAGAATCAAATGGAGGGCCCAAGAATTCAGCCAAGAGGTTAATAGAGTCATGTTTTGGTAGGTGCCTTGTTCAGCAAAGTATGAGGAACATAAAAAAAAAAAACTTTCGTTTTTGCACGACTTTTTCTTTGTGAGGATCTGGAGTTTTAGTCTAACTATTCTAAATAGTCTTGTATGTCTGGCTTAGTTAATGTTCACGATGCTTTCTAGGAAATACATTGCATAATTTATGTGAATAATTAAATAAAGTTCTTGACACACACTCAATATTTATCGTATCAAAATAAGACTTACCTTCTCAGAGTATTGGACAAGGCTTTAATCTTATGAAGTTATTATGCAATGATTTCGGAGGTATGCTTTATTTAAGAATTCCCAGTTCATGGAAGAGACAGAACAGCTGCCACATAGCCCATTATTATTTTTTTTTTTTTACGGTACGTGGGCCTCTCACTGTTGCGGCCTCTCCCGTTGCGGAGCACAGGCTCCGGACTCGCAGGCTCAGCGGCCATGGCTCACGGGCGCAGCCGCTCCACGGCATGTGGGATCTTCCCGGACCGGGGCATAAACCTGTGTCCCCTGCATCGGCAGGCGGATTCTCAACCACTGCGCCACCAGGGAGGCCCCACATAGCCCATTATTAAGGGCAACTATCATTTTATTGGTATCTATTCTATGAAGGCAGCAGGTAATTTTAACTGAGATAGTAACTAATGAAACAGTTTTTTAAAAATTAAAAAAAAATTTATTTGCCTGCTCTGCGTGGCTTGTGGGATCTTAGTTCCTCAACCAGGGGTTGAACCCAGGCCCCCGGCAGTGGAAGTACAGAGTCCTAACCACTGGACTGCCAGGGAATTCCCACTAATGAAACAGCTTTAAGGCTGACAAATTTTGTACTTGCTTTGCCTGATGGCTAATCTATGATTTAAACTGAATGAATGTTTAAGATGACTAAGTGACCAATCTCTAGCAACAGAGAAATGAAAACCCAGTGTCAGTGTAAGATTGGAGAAATGGAGAGGTTAGATGTAGTGAGTTGATTCTGAGCAGATCATCCTTAGGGCTTGATTTAAAACTCTTTGTTAAACCTTAATTGTAAATCTTCTTGTCATGTTGTCTCAGTGTTTTAATTTTTCTCTAAAGTAATTTACTGTTAGTATTTTGATTGGTTGGATTTAAAGCTAAATCCTCAGCCATATCTGAACATATTTTAATTAGGACAAAGACCTGCAGGACTAAAAATTTGACTATGAGATGGTCACTGCATTAAATGATTAGCTATTATTCATTATCCATCCATATAATTTTTATTTAAATTACAGTTTTAATTCTTAACTTGTCTGCTTTCCTTGCATTGCTTGGGAGACTCAATATCAGTTTATATATTTAAAAAAACCCTTCTGCTATCTTGAAACACAGTAAGAAATTTATCCATGTGAGAAACAGCTTGAGTTGCAGACTTTGTATTGTAATCTGAGGTTTGGAGTTTATATTAAAAAATTTATTTTGGCTTACACTGAATTCATGTGATGGTTGTATCTCTCCTACTTAATATTCAAATCTACCCTGAAGCTTCAGTTTTGGGTAACTGCTTATCCCTTTGAAATTTTCCAATCAGGGCCTCCAAAGTGAATTTTACGTATGCCACATGGCCTATATTTTATGTATTCTCATTCCAGATCACCAAATATTTTGTAACTATATCCATCTCCTTTTGTGTGACTTGGTAACAAACAATTTTAGATAAGTTAGCCTGATAAATGATGATATATACAAATTTTACATTTTTAAAAGAGGTTCAGTCAATATCTTTAAATGAATATTATAATAATATATGTGGTCTAATCTTTTAGTCACAGTGAAAATGTCAGCATGTTTTTCTTTCGTGTCAGGAAGTAGCCCTTTATGTTATGTATCTACCCCAAATTATAATACACATTTATGTGATTTATATACGAATGTTCTCTTTTCAGCTCCATTGGATGTTATACTGATATATTTAACACCTTTTAATAATGCAGACTTGAAATGAGGCCACCATTTTCTTTCTAGATCTAAAAATAAAACAGAAAAAGAAACATGCAGTTATTTCTATAAAAAGACAATCCACAGAATGAGGAAAAATAGTCGCAGAATAAAGAATTCCTGCAAATCAATTAAAAATAGGCAATCCAATGACAAATTGGCAAAAGGCTTGAATAGGCATCTCTCTCGAGAGTACAGTCAAATGCTGTATAAATATATGAAAGATGTTCGGTTCCATTGGCCATTAGGGAAATGCAAATTAAAACCACACACCCAGAAGTATGGGTAAAATAAAAAAGATGGAAAATGCTAGTTCTGATAAAGATGGAGAACAAACAGAACTCTGTTCCACGGCTGGTGGGACTCTGGTTGATAGCAGATACTGACATTGAGCATATCCATACCCTCAGACCCAGAAGTTCTAGTCCTAAGTAAATACCTGACTAGGTATAGTCATCAAAAGGTACACAACTATTTGTAAAAACCCTAAGCTGGAAAATACCCACCTGTGCATCAGTATAGAGTGAATAAATTGTGATATATCTGTACAATGGAATACTTTACAACAAAGAGAATCAACAAGCTGCAACTACCTGCAACAATATGGATAAATCTCACAAATTTGAGCAATAAAGTAACTCATAGTTTATGATTCTCTTGATATAAAATTCACGAATAAGCAAAAACAATTTATGATGTTTGGTGTCAGGATAGTGGCCACTCTTAGGTGACTGGGAGGGGAGACATGGGGTGCTTCTGGGGAGCTGGTAACATTCTATTTCTTGGTCTGGTTGCTTACCTGGGAACGTTCATTTGGCTAGTTCAAGAGGTATACATTTATGATATGTGCACTTTAAAAAGTTGTATTATACTTTAATAAAGTTTTAAAAGTAATTTTCACCCCAGACTCTGGTGATAACTTTAAAGTGGACAGGGGCCCAGGGCTAGAGTCAGTGCTCGGTTACGTCTCTAGGGTGCTTGTTTCTGATCTTGATCTCAACATGTTTAGATCACTGCTCTGCATGAGAAAAATGAGGATGCTTGGGGTTTTCTCTTTGCTAATTATACATTACAAAATATTAATTCTGATCACTTGGAACCAAAATATTTGTTGGTTTTTAAGAGTATAACAACATTTTAAGTGCTTAAGACTGAAAACAACCTTTTATAAAACAGCAGTAGGCATCATTACTGTACAGTGGGAGAAACCCTGAATGAGAAGGCAGTGGACCTAGTTGCTGTTTGTCTTTTCCTAGCTGGGTGAACTGGGGCAAGTCTGAGTCTCAGTTCCTGCTCTCTAAGATTAATGCCTGACCTGCCTGAAGGCAGAGGGATTAACTCTAAGATCTAAGATCCACCATCTGTTGGTAAAGTTTTTAATAAGTGACTGATGATGTTACCTGTTCATACCACCATTAATTTCCCATCCTTTGTTCTGCTGACATGCTCAATGATAAATATGGCCCTAAACATACAATAAAAAGTTCCAGAGTATATAGCAGAGTACAGTCTCAATGCTGTAGATCATATGGGCATCTTACCTTATCTTCATCCCCAAGCTGATCTCTTGGTTTTCTTGGGATTTGTTGCTCTGCAGCGAGGATGCTTTTCAGAAAGTGTTCCATGTTGGTAAAAAGGAGAAGATCTTTGTTTTTCCTAATATACTGTAGAGGGTATGGAAGATAAATGATAATATACTTAATATCTTGGCTCTCATTTCTTTTAAGTACTCTTGAATCTTCTTAACCAGTACCTGAGTGTACTATACACAGTTCTGCTATTAAAATAAAATGAGACCTCTCCATAGATGGTGGTTGGCAGAGTACTAACATCCCAGCTCCACAACTATCTCTGTCTTGGAAAAGTTGTTTTTTTTTTTTGTTTTTTTGCAGAACGCGGGCCTCTCACTGTTGTGGCGTCTCCCGTTGCAGAGCACAGGCTCCGGATGTGCAGGCTCAGCGACCATGGCTCACGGGCCTAGCCACTCCACGGCATGTGGGATCTTCCCGGATGGGGGCACGAACCCATGTTCCCTGCATCGGCAGGCGGACTCTCAACCACTGCGCCACAGGGAAGCCCAGGAAAAGTTGTTTTTAATACTTCTAAGCCTCAGAAGATTTCTCATCTGTAAGTTAGGAATAAAAGTAACATCTACCCTGTAAGGGCATGGGGAAGATTAAATGAGATAATGCATGTAAAACTCCCAGCAGAACATCTGACGTGTGGCAAGTGTGTAATGTTTGCTATTATCTGCCTCCTAGTTAGCTCTGGTAGATTGAAATGTTTTACTGCATAGCATCAGGGTTCATATAAATCTATTCAATAGCATAGTAAATATATTGAAAGCCTGTTCTTAGAGTGGCACACGGGCTATAGCAGAAAAAGCAAAGAACACAACAACTCTGCCCTCATGGAGCTGTGGTCTAATCTTTTAGTCACAGTGAAAATGTCAGCATGTTTTTCTTTCGTGTCAGGAAGTAGCCCTTTATGTTATGTATCTACCCCAAATTATAATACACATTTATGTGATTTATATACGAATGTTCTCTTTTCAGCTCCATTGGATGTTATACTGATATATTTAACACCTTTTAATAATGCAGACTTGAAATGAGGCCACCATTTTCTTTCTAGATCTAAAAATAAAACAGAAAAAGAAACATGCAGTTATTTCTATAAAAAGACAATCCACAGAATGAGGAAAAATAGTCGCAGAATAAAGAATTCCTGCAAATCAATTAAAAATAGGCAATCCAATGACAAATTGGCAAAAGGCTTGAATAGGCATCTCTCTCGAGAGTACAGTCAAATGCTGTATAAATATATGAAAGATGTTCGGTTCCATTGGCCATTAGGGAAATGCAAATTAAAACCACACACCCAGAAGTATGGGTAAAATAAAAAAGATGGAAAATGCTAGTTCTGATAAAGATGGAGAACAAACAGAACTCTGTTCCACGGCTGGTGGGACTCTGGTTGATAGCAGATACTGACATTGAGCATATCCATACCCTCAGACCCAGAAGTTCTAGTCCTAAGTAAATACCTGACTAGGTATAGTCATCAAAAGGTACACAACTATTTGTAAAAACCCTAAGCTGGAAAATACCCACCTGTGCATCAGTATAGAGTGAATAAATTGTGATATATCTGTACAATGGAATACTTTACAACAAAGAGAATCAACAAGCTGCAACTACCTGCAACAATATGGATAAATCTCACAAATTTGAGCAATAAAGTAACTCATAGTTTATGATTCTCTTGATATAAAATTCACGAATAAGCAAAAACAATTTATGATGTTTGGTGTCAGGATAGTGGCCACTCTTAGGTGACTGGGAGGGGAGACATGGGGTGCTTCTGGGGAGCTGGTAACATTCTATTTCTTGGTCTGGTTGCTTACCTGGGAACGTTCATTTGGCTAGTTCAAGAGGTATACATTTATGATATGTGCACTTTAAAAAGTTGTATTATACTTTAATAAAGTTTTAAAAGTAATTTTCACCCCAGACTCTGGTGATAACTTTAAAGTGGACAGGGGCCCAGGGCTAGAGTCAGTGCTCGGTTACGTCTCTAGGGTGCTTGTTTCTGATCTTGATCTCAACATGTTTAGATCACTGCTCTGCATGAGAAAAATGAGGATGCTTGGGGTTTTCTCTTTGCTAATTATACATTACAAAATATTAATTCTGATCACTTGGAACCAAAATATTTGTTGGTTTTTAAGAGTATAACAACATTTTAAGTGCTTAAGACTGAAAACAACCTTTTATAAAACAGCAGTAGGCATCATTACTGTACAGTGGGAGAAACCCTGAATGAGAAGGCAGTGGACCTAGTTGCTGTTTGTCTTTTCCTAGCTGGGTGAACTGGGGCAAGTCTGAGTCTCAGTTCCTGCTCTCTAAGATTAATGCCTGACCTGCCTGAAGGCAGAGGGATTAACTCTAAGATCTAAGATCCACCATCTGTTGGTAAAGTTTTTAATAAGTGACTGATGATGTTACCTGTTCATACCACCATTAATTTCCCATCCTTTGTTCTGCTGACATGCTCAATGATAAATATGGCCCTAAACATACAATAAAAAGTTCCAGAGTATATAGCAGAGTACAGTCTCAATGCTGTAGATCATATGGGCATCTTACCTTATCTTCATCCCCAAGCTGATCTCTTGGTTTTCTTGGGATTTGTTGCTCTGCAGCGAGGATGCTTTTCAGAAAGTGTTCCATGTTGGTAAAAAGGAGAAGATCTTTGTTTTTCCTAATATACTGTAGAGGGTATGGAAGATAAATGATAATATACTTAATATCTTGGCTCTCATTTCTTTTAAGTACTCTTGAATCTTCTTAACCAGTACCTGAGTGTACTATACACAGTTCTGCTATTAAAATAAAATGAGACCTCTCCATAGATGGTGGTTGGCAGAGTACTAACATCCCAGCTCCACAACTATCTCTGTCTTGGAAAAGTTGTTTTTTTTTTTTGTTTTTTTGCAGAACGCGGGCCTCTCACTGTTGTGGCGTCTCCCGTTGCAGAGCACAGGCTCCGGATGTGCAGGCTCAGCGACCATGGCTCACGGGCCTAGCCACTCCACGGCATGTGGGATCTTCCCGGATGGGGGCACGAACCCATGTTCCCTGCATCGGCAGGCGGACTCTCAACCACTGCGCCACAGGGAAGCCCAGGAAAAGTTGTTTTTAATACTTCTAAGCCTCAGAAGATTTCTCATCTGTAAGTTAGGAATAAAAGTAACATCTACCCTGTAAGGGCATGGGGAAGATTAAATGAGATAATGCATGTAAAACTCCCAGCAGAACATCTGACGTGTGGCAAGTGTGTAATGTTTGCTATTATCTGCCTCCTAGTTAGCTCTGGTAGATTGAAATGTTTTACTGCATAGCATCAGGGTTCATATAAATCTATTCAATAGCATAGTAAATATATTGAAAGCCTGTTCTTAGAGTGGCACACGGGCTATAGCAGAAAAAGCAAAGAACACAACAACTCTGCCCTCATGGAGCTGACATCCTAGCATGGGAAGAAAAGCAATAACCAAATGTAAGTAAATTATGTAGTACATTAGGACATGATATAGGATAAAGAAAAGTAGAGCAGAGTAAGGAAAAGCTGATGAACAGGGTAAAGAGGGTTGCAGATTAAGACAGGGTTGCCACGGTAGTCATTATTCATGAAGTAGTCAAATTCATGAAGGAAGCAAGGGAGTCAGGCCTAGACCAGGGTCTCTCAACCTCAGCACTAGTGACACTTGGGGATAGATGATTTTTTTGTTGTGGGGCTGTCCAATGCACTGTAGGATGGTTAGAAGCATCCTTGGCCTCTACCCACTAGCTAACAGTAGCACACACCTCCTCTGAGTCAGACAATCAAAAGTGTCTCCAGACATTACCAAATGTCCAGCCAGGGATAAAATTGCTCCTGGTTGGGAGCTACTGCCTTGGAGGAAGGAACATTGCAGGCAGAGGGAACCCTTAAGAAGGGAGTGTCCCTGGTGTGTCTGAAGAACTGCAAGGAGGGAAGTGTGGTTGGAGTTGAATGAATGAGGGGAAGAGTAGTAGGTGAGGGGGTGAGACACAAGGGGGACTTGGCTTCTTTGGCTTTTACCCTAGTGAAATGGGGACCACAGCAGGACTTTGAGCAGTCCCAACTTTCAATTTCAAAGGATGACTATGGGACTATGCTGAGAACAGACTGAAGAGAGGCAAGGTTGGACTCAGGAAGATCGGTTAGTGAGTCTAATGGCAGCCCAGGCAAGAGATGCCTTGCACCAGGCTGGTAGCAGCACAGGTGATGAGAAGTGGTTAGATTATGGATATACTTGAAGGAGCAGTTTGCGAAGGAAGAGTTTCTGAAAAATATCCTGATGGATTTGTTGGGGGTGTATGTAACAGAGAGACAGGTTTGGCCTGAAGAGAAGACTTTGGCCTGAAAAATCAAAAGAACACAGTTGCCATCAACAGAGATGGGGAAGGTTTCAAGTGGAGCAGGTTTGGAAAGAAGATTGGTTTGGGGCATGTTGAGTTAGAGATACTTACTAGGTATCCCAGTGGAGATGGTTAGTAAGCAGCTGGATATATGAGTTGAGTTAGAGAGTTGGGTCAGGGCTGGAGATGAAATTTGAGAGTTGTTGACATATAGGTGGGATTTAAAGCTAGATCACTAGAGGAGACCCCTGAGGGGAGTGAATATAGAAGGGACGAGGACAGGACTGAATCCTGTCCCTCCAACATTAAGAGGCCAGGGAGAAGAGGAGAGACCAGCAAAGGAGAGTGACAAGGAACAGTCATCGAGGCAGGAGGAAAACCAGAGGAGGCCGGTGTCCTGGGAGCCAAGTAAAGAAGGTAGATGGAGGAGGAGAAAGTAATCATATTGTCAAATGCTGCTGTTAGGTGAGGATAGAGAATTGACCAACATCACCATCACCTCCAACAACCACAAATAAATCTGACTTAGTAACTAATGGAGGTTTGATTACAGGGAGATGTATATGGAATATTTCCTTAGGTGTCAGATATCTAGAATCTAGTCCCAGATCCACCATTACAAATAGCTGTACGGTTTAGGGCAAATTGCTTAATTTCCCCTTAAATACAAAATGTGAGTAAAAATATGTATGGTACCTATTTTGCAGGATTGCTGCATGGCTCAAATGAGACATACATGTATATATATATATATA
>NW_020174053.1:1495304-1535066 GCF_003031525.2 Neophocaena asiaeorientalis asiaeorientalis | reverse complement strand
ATATATATGCTTTGAAATTTATGAAGTTTTATATACATAATGAAAAAAAGAATATGTTCCTCTTTATAACTCAAGAATGAATTGACCTTTAGTGGAAGACAGTCTTTTAGTGGAAGTTCATAGATTTAAATTTTATATTTTAATAGTTAAAAAGCTAATCTGCCTGCTAATGCAAGGGACACGGGTTCTGAGCCCTGGTCTGGGAAGATCCCACATGCCGCAGAGCAACTAGGCCCGTGAGCCACAACTACTGAGCCTGCGCGTCTGGAGCCTGTGCTCCGCAACAAGAGAGGCCGCGACAGTAAGCGGCCCGTGCACCGCGATGAAGAGTGGCCCCCACTCGGCGCAACTAGAGAAAGCCCTCCCACAGAAACGAAGACCCAGCACAGCAAAAATAAATAAATTAATTAATAAACTCCCACCCCAGCATCTTTTTTAAAAAAAAAAAAAAGAACATCATTGTCAAGCTTGCACAGAAAACAGCACACAGTAAGCCTGGGTAAATAGGCTACCACTTGGGCATCTGAATTTAATCTCTAAGTCACAGTGAGTTTTATAGATGGAAATCTGTTTACTTATTGATAATATGTTAGTGGGACATGAATTAACTGTGGAGCCGTGTTTGCAATCCCCATGAGCCAGGTCCCCACTGTCTGCCCTGCAGAATATAGGATTTAAAAAATATTGTCATATGTGGTTTGAGAAGCAGCCTGAGTGTCAAGGCAGTGTACCACCTAGGGAGGCCAGAAATATCTGAATAGGTCATACACTGAGGCATTTACTCTGCGAAGGAGTCAATTTTAAAACCATGTGCTACACAAGTTAAAGCCAGTTACCTCCTCTGATGACTCTGGCTCCAAGTGAGACTCATGTTTCCTTTCAATGAGTTTAGAGAGAAGATCTCTTCCTCTTTCAGACATGGGCTGCTCTCCCAGCAGAATAGCGCTTATGCTTTGGCCAAGCTTACTGTCCTGGGAAACTGCTGACATTCGCAGGGTGATAGAGAATGCTTCCCTGAAATAGGCCTTCAACCCCTGGTCAAGGAAAAGGTGAGGTGGGCATATCAGTTCAGCTTCCAGGCAACTGCTATTAAAGCTTTAAAGTAATAGTTGAAAGAAAAATGGGGCTTGAGATTTATCATCTTTACTTGCCCCCACCACGGGTTACTATTATCATTTGTAATTCTGCTGAGGCTCCAAGTGTTGACAATGAAACATCCACAGAAAGCTGTGATGCTGTTCGCATAGGAAGACCACTTCTCTCCAGAATTCTTAGAGTGGTGCATGCATTCTGTCATATGCTGCCACGGGAAATTTGATTGGGAAAGGCAGTAGGAACCAAAGGCCGCCAGTGGGACTTAAGTAGATTTGAAATGTTGCAAAGCTCATAGCACTTACTGTCCTGGGGAATGGGGCGTGAGTCACAGAGAAGGAGAAGCAAAATGCCTGTGCATGCTATAAATACCTTGTAAAATGACCTCAGGAAGGTGGGGTTTGGAGTCCTGTTGGAGGTCATCGACAGCGATGTGGGCCAGGCAGTGGATCAACAGCAGAACGAAACTTCCCACTGATGCCAAACACTCTCTCCTAACAAACAGTGTGTTTTCAGCACTCTGAGTGGAGAAAATACCCAAACACAGAGAGGTCAACCTTGGGGAACATTTCCACTGCCTCTTTTCTTTTTCTAGTTTTATATGATCTAAAACAACTTTGGGAATCATAAAGTCATGGACTCCCTGGGCTTAATGAAAATTTACTGAAGGGAAGATTCAAAGGTCAAGGGAAAAATTATCGTTTTAGCTCAACTCTCTGAATAAATCATTTTCCCAATAAATCTGTCTCCCAATATTTTTGCTACCCCTAGCTTACAGAAAACAAACTTGGAAATTCAGAGAAAAGTTATTCATCTACCTGGTTTTTTTTTTTTTGCGATACGCGGGCCTCTCACTGTCGTGGCCTCTCCCGTTGCGGAGCACAGGCTCCGGACGTGCAGGCTCAGCGGCCATGGCTCACGGGCCCAGCCACTCCGCGGCATGTGGGATCTTCCCGGACCAGGGCACGAACCCATGTCCCCTGCATTGGCAGGTGGACTCTCAACCACTGCACCACCAGGGAAGCCCCATATATCTCTGTTTTTTTTTTATCATCAATGTCCTCCAATTACTGTTTCTTTACTCAGTGGTTCTCAAACTTTAGTGTGAATAAGAATCACCTAGGAGTGATTGTATTTTGGGGGCCCATCCCAGAATTTCTGGTTCTGTGGGCTCACCATTTCCATTTTTACCAAACTCCCCAGGTGCTTGATGCAGGAGATCCAAGGACCGGAGTTTGAGAAGCATTGCCTTCTCAGGGCTCTCAGGCTTTCTTTGTCTTTTGTGCCATTATTGTAATCAGGTTCTCAAATCTCCTGTCTTGCCTAATTGATTTGAAATAACTCCTTGTTCATTCTCTTCAGAGGCAATAGGTTGGCATGGAAAAGCCTTAGATGGCTTGGAATCAGACTGTCTGAGGTCAGTTTCTGGAATTAGCTGTGGATGGCAGCACAGACTAGTGATTTAAAAAGTTTGATGTCAAATACACCCAGACTTGAGTTCCAACTCTTGCCACACTGTGATCTCCGGCAAGTTACGTGGCCTCTCTGGGTCTCAATCTCCTAATTCATAAAATGGAAACAACACCCCCTACCTTGGGGTTAGGGTGCTGTAAGTTATAAATGAGATAATGCATGTAAGGCATATGGCCAAGTGCCTGGCACATAGCACTCAATGAATCCTGAGTTTGTTTCCCCATCAGTAAGAAAGGATTAAATTCTTGCTTACTTAATAAATTGCCCTGAGGATCAAGTAAATTAATGCCTGGAGAATATCATATATGAGTAATTTTGGGTTTTATTAAATCCCCTAACAACCTACTAGTCAAGTATAAGCCATTTACTAGTCCTCTAACATTGGTTAGCAGTTCCCCTCTCACAATCATTGTTTACTGTCATAGTGTGTAAGGTCGATATACACCAGCTGAGTGTTCCACCAAGGCACTGCCAGTCTACATATTTGAGGAACTACCAGGACAGGAACAATTTAGATCCCTCTCTGTAGAAAGATGCTGAATGCGCAGGATTTCCTGAGCTGGGACCATGACTCTTACGGGAAACACCAGTCTGGAACCACCCGCTTTGATAAGGACAGAGATTCATTAATGGGCACAAAGCCATTATGATTCTCTGGGCACAAGCCAGGACATAGTCATTTCACTAATTAGAGAAAGCTCTTACATGGGGACATTTATTATGCCTTACCTAAATGACATTACCTAGAGGGAATAAAATATGTGAGGACTTGAGAGAGAAAAATGTTCTATTACATCTGTTCTTTTTGCTTCTGTCTCTCTTTACGAGACCCTAGAATTCTACAAACCCCGCATCTGAGACTGGGAATTTGAAGCACCTGATAGAAGAAGGAACCTTGGAAGGCATTGTCTGAGGCTTCCATGGCAGGAAGATGAGAAGCAATCTGCAGGGTGATTTCTGGAGCCTGAAAAGAATAAAAAACAAACAAAAACAAAACCCACCCTTTTGCTAGAAAATTCTCATGTAGCTCAGTTATGTAGCACCAACCAAGAAAGGGAAGTCAATGCATTGAGACATCAATTTAAATTGTAACAGGATAAGTGGATTCAGTATAGACTACAGGAAAGTGGAAGGAGTATTTAACTCAGTGTTCGAAATTTATGCTAACTACAAGCATTGATTTACTACTTTTCTAAACAGAGGTAAAGTGGCAGTCAGGCATGAGGGCTCTCAGGCCATGGTGCCTGGATTCTAACCTGGCTCTCCCCTTTTGGTTGTGTGCTCCTGGATAAGTTTACTCAACCATTCTGTATCTCCCCCGCCCCCCCCCGCCACCAGTTTTAAAATGAGAAAAAAAAAATAACATCGGTGCCATAGGGTTTTTGTGAAGATTACATGAGTTAATTCATGCAAACTAATAGAACATTTTCTGTTATGTACAAAGTACCTAATTCATTCTACGTATTATTCTATCATTTGAGAGATTAGACTTTTGATTGGTAAAATGACTCCAATCATTCTCCTTAAAGGGGAGACTTAGAAAGTTCCCTGTTCTGAGTGCTTCATTCTAAGGAATATCCACCACCTCAAAGCCTCCTTCCTGGTGACCCTGACCTTCTTGGCTCCAGGGATGACTGCTCCACAGAGCGACCAGAACCAGACTCACATGAAGCTGTGGGATGAGGAGATGCAGGATGGAAAGGCCATGCTGGTAAACCACAAACTCCCTGGCAGAGAGGTCTGTGGATTGCACGGTTGTCAGCTCTTCCTTCTGCGTTATCTGAGGTTTTGGGAGATCCTGCAAAGAGGTTTTGGGGGCTGCAGAGATCAAGAGAAAACAGTAAGATTTCACTGACTTTTGCATACAGTAATGATATATTAATGAAAAGAACAAGAACAACAGCAACACAATTCAGCTTAGGAAAAGGTGTATTTGTATCCAGCCATCCATCCTCCAGTGCTGTATATACACTGTGGATCAGGCTGTCCTGCCAGTTGTCATGGAAAAGCAATTGACTTCCAGTCATTAGGAACAGAGGTTCCAGAACAACAGAATGAGGGTCCAGAAAAGATGGCGACAGGCTTTCTTCTATTTCATAGGGTTGTTTGGAGCATTAAATGTAATGTACTCAGAGCAGGAACTGGCACACAGTAAACACTCGGGAAATTCTCAGGAAAGAATGCTGAGCTAGCAGTCAGAGGACCTGAGTTCTGGTCCAGGTTCTGTAAGACCCTGGGAAAGTCACTTAACGACTTTGACTATCAGTTCTCTCATCTATAAAAAAAATTCCACTGTCTTACAGAATCAGAATTTGGGTTACCAGGTGTAAACAAGACAATGTATACAAAATTGATTTCAACATTATAAAGTCAAATATAATACAATGAAAAATTGAAGTAGTGGTGGGAACTCTCAAAGGAGGGCCCACCTCTCTGCCCATATTCTTCTTAGTTTACCCCAAGGGGAGACAGAATTAATATTGAGAATGGTCAAACGTTTTCTGTAAAGGGTCAAAAAGTAAATATTTTAGGTTTTCTAGCCAAGAGACAAAATTGGGGTTCAGATTGAGTGTTCCCTATCATCAGGGTAGAAGTGTGGCTTTATTCCTTTACAAAGGCTTCCCTTGCTTCTCTGATACAGTGACCTACCCTCCTGGGAACTCAGCAGAATATGTTGCCTGCATCTCCCTTTCGGCACTGCCTTTACAGTATTGGATACTTTTTCATATGGGGAAGCAGGTTAAGAGCACAGGCTCTAGGGTGAGACTCTCTGGGACTGAATTCCAGCTGAACTTCTCAATAGCAATACAATTTTTCACTGCTTGCTTGACCTATTCAGAAGCTTCAGTTTCCTTATCTATAAAATGACTAATACTACTTACTTTGCTGCATTGTCATAAAGATTTAATGAGCTAACATAACCAAAGATTTAGAATAGCACATGATATATTGTAAAGCACTCCATAGACATGTTATTCTTCTTCTGACATTTTTTCCTAATCATTTAAAAATGTAAAACCATTCTAAGCTTGTGGGCCATACAAAGATAGATAGCAAGTTGGAGTTGGCCTGTGGGCAATAGTTGGCTGACCCCTAGTCAAATTCAAAGATGTTTTTGGAACTGTGCTTACTAGTGGCCTGCATCGTGGTCACCTGAAAGGCCTACATTCATTTCCTGTTAATCTTCTCCCACTTGGGAGGTAGGTGAGTTGAAACAGACCCGAGTCTTCAGTTCAAGCCAGCCACTTTCTCTTTCCAATTTCAAGGAGGTGGTTTTGGTAAAGTGATTTGGAGTCTCTTTCTGGGGCAAGGTCGTCTTTCTCTGTCTCCTCTGTCTATCTCCCTGTGTATCCCACTTTTCCATTAACTCCTTGTAACATGTGGATGGGGTAAAATCCCAAGATTTAGATTCAGTGTTCGGTGGGGGGATAGAGGGCCTTTAGGAATTCCCTTTGGGGGGACTGGCCAAGTTATTATTACAGTGGGACTTTGATTTCTATTTGTTATTCCTCATATGGAAAAATCCCTTGGGAATCCTAGGATATGGGTGGGGAGAAAGGCATGATTGGCAAGGCAGGGTTCTGATACTCCTAGACCTAGGGGTTACACCATTGAATACCTTCAGTGCGCCGTGATAATTCTAAACAGGAGCTCCCAGGGGAAGGAGATTACCTGGTCTGTGATGCACCTGTCCTTGCAGTTCAGCTCCATCCTTGTGAGCTTGGGACCTGATATCTAGTTTTCTCAGGGTGGAGAAGAGTGGTGAGGTCCATGTGACATCAACTTTTTCTGCATCTGAACAGAGGAGAAGAAAGTAGTTGTCGGGAACTGTGACCACAGGACTGTGGCCAAAGACAAAAAGAGCTAGACGTAGCAACAGGTATGGTATGTGGCTTCTACAATGGCCCCCGTGATCCCCCATGTGTATCCTTGCCCTTGTGTAATCCCCTCCCCTTGAGTGTGGGTTGGATCTACTGATTTGCTTCTAATGAATGGAATATGGCAAAAGTGGTGAGATGAGGATACAAAAAAACCTGTAGTTTCCTTTTTTTGGCCCTCTCTCACTTGCTCTGAAGGAACAGTTACTGTGTTGTGAGTTGCCCTGTGAAGTCCATGTGGCAAGGAATTGATGTTTCTGGACAAAAGCCAGTGAGGACTTGAGGTCTGCCAATAGCCACAAGAGTGAACTTGGACTCTGCAGTCAAACCTTGAGATGATGGCAGCCCTGGCCTGATGCTACCTTATTGTAGCCTGTATGACACCCTGAGCCAGAGGCTCCCAGCTAAGCTGCACCCAGATTCTTGACCCACAGAAACTGTGAGATAATAAATGTTTGTTGCTTTAAGCCACAAAACTTTGGAATAGTTTGTTACACGGCAGTGTATAACTGATACGTTGGGTTTCTTTTTCTTTTTCTTTTTTTTTGCGGTACACGGGCCTCTCACTGTTGTGGCCTCTCCTGTTGTGGAGCAACAGGCTCCGGACACACAGGCTCAGCGGCCATGGCTCACGGGCGCAGCCGCTCCATGGCATGTGGGATCTTCCCAGACCGGGGCACGAACCCGTGTCCCCTGCATCGGCAGGTGGACTCTCAACCACTGCGCCACCAGGGAAGCCCACGTTGGGTTTCTTTATGTTCTTCCTAAAGAAGCTACCATGGCCACACTCTTATGGAGCTTGAAGCTCTGATTATAGTATTAGAACTTATCAAAACATGATCAGCATTAGCAGCAGAAGGGAACATTGGACCCATGACCAGCCTTACCTGTTCCTGGCCCCCCATCCTCCAATCCTAAGCCATGGCCTTGAGCTCCCGCTAGTGCTGCAGTGAGGCTCTTCAGGAAGGGGATCAACAGCGGGCAGGCAGCAGCCTGGTCCCTGGGAGAAGTGATGATTGTTCCATAAAATCTGTCTCCAGGGTAATTCTCCAAACACACAGGGGTTCCTGAGGCAACAATCTAGGATGAAATAGTCAGAACCTAGTCCCGTGCTTGGTTCCTACATGTCCCACGTGGCTGCTTAGGGAGCTTCTCTTTGAAACCCCCAACAAAAGTTGGCATACAGATCCCCTTGGCCAAGTCCGGAGGTCAGTACCTGGGTGTGCAAGAGTTGGAGGCGGCTCAGCTCCCTTTGGTACTGTAACTGACCGAGGGCCCTATCCAGGAAGATCTGTCTCGCTCTCACCACCTCCTGAAACTCATTGGAGAGATGCCAAATCACCTAGAACACAGAAAATGAAATGCCCCACGTAGAATGGAGATTCTTTCTCTTTCTTCCTGCTCCCCTCCCAGACTACCAGCTGCTCCTTGAGTCCAGCCATCCTTGAATTGTCCTGAAGAGCCACATCTGATGACATGGGCAAATGTGCTATCTCACACGGGTCCCCTTGTCAGCCTCCGAGCCTCACCTTCCTGGGATGGTTCCAGACCTGGGGGCTCTGATTCCTACTCTGCTGTAGCCACATCTCCTCCTCCTGGCCCCTCAGCCGGCCAACTGCTTGCTTGAGCTTTCCTGCTGCCTGTCCTAAACTCTGCAGGACTTTCTGCATGCCCAGAGTCACCTGCGCCTCCTGTATCCACTCCTCCCTGTCTGCTGCAAGGGGCAGAGAAAAGGACCACATGGCAGTGCCACCTCTGGGGTTAGGGAGGAGAAGGAAAGACACAATGGTTTATTGGAGCCAGGGGAACATGCCAGGTCAGAGCCAGGGCCCGGCTGGAAACCTGGGAGGTAGAGGAACACGTGGAGAGGGCAGGAGGACTGCCGCTGGGCACCTGGGATTGGTGGCACCACTCCCAGGAGGTTTCTGCTCTGGGAATCTGGGCCCCGGGGATGCTGCTTCCCCACCTTGAGAGAGCAGGACCCGCTCTGGGCCGCTGTGGCTGCTCAGGGCTCCGGCTCTCCTCTCGGTCTCCCGCAGGCAGCAGGACTCCAGGGCCACGCAGGCCTCCTCAGCAGCCCTCAGCTATGGGGTGGGACAGGGGGCACTGAGGGATGCGTCGTGGAGGGGAAGGCAGGAGCTTGGGCACGGGCCAGCTCCTCCCCCCTCCCCCCACCTCCATCCTGCGGAGACACTTAGTTTGGGCTTGGAGCTGGGAAATCCTGGGATTTTTCTGCCCTGAGATGGGCTCCATTCCTGTGGCTGGGGAGAGAAAAGGGCTCCCCACTTCCAAGAGGAGCCTGTGCAGTCTGGGCAGATGGGTGGGTGAGGCCATGAGGCGGGGCCTCTGGGCCTCACCTGCTGCCCCACATCTTCGCCTGGAGTGGAGAGCAGCTGCTGGCTCAGGGCGCTCAGGTGTTCCACCAGCCGGGCCTCTTCGTGTCCCTGGTGGTGCCAGTACTGCTCCCGGGCTCTCAGCTCTTTCTCCAGGGTGTCCAGCTGCAATGTCCAGCTTGTTTAGGGCCCACACACTTTTCCTCCTCACTGCCTGGGCTCTGGCTGAAGAACCCCAAAGCCTTTCGAGACCTGGGCCTCCCCTGCCCTGGGCATCTGTGACTAAGCTTGGTGAGCCAAACGACTTGATGGTAGATGGAAAAATAATCACCACACACCTTCTGCAAGCTCCCAGGCCCTCCCTCCCTCTTTCTAACACCTGGACTCTCCAGGGTCACCTGCCCCCTGCCCACCTTTCTCCTGGGAGGCCAGGGGAGATGGGCACATGGCAGCAGGAAATAGTTCTCAGATCCTCGAATTGCTCCTTCAAACTCATCTGTGAAACTGCGAGCGGGGGGGCTGGAATTTATATTTCTTAGCTTTTACCAAGAATCTTTTATAACATATCTATCTTTGTTTCTGAAATTGCAGCTAGGCTGAGAATGCATGGGAGGACCCTAGATCATTTTCATTTCAGTGGAGAACCCGCCAAAGGCTGAATTACTGCCACGACCTCTTGACAGGGCTTCATGCTCTAGTCTGGCCCTGCTCCCATCCATCCTCTGCACTGCTACCAGAAGGAACTTTCTGGAATGCCGATTATGTACACACATACTCAAGCATAAAAATGTCTGGGAGGAGGTGTGCCAACCTGTTAATAGTGGCTGCATTTGGAGGGAGAGACTGGAGGAGAGGTGAGTAGTGTCTGGATAGAGGAGCAAAAAGGGGTAGTTGTTGATGGCAGATGGAGTAGAGAGGAATGGCGAGGAGGGAGCTCTTGCATCTTTATTTAGATACTTTAAAAAATGTGGTAGGATTTTGAGTAATTATTTTCTTTTTGTATTCTAAATTTTCCAAATTTAACAGTCTTGAAAATATTCGTATCCGATCATATCACATGTCTACTTAGAATCCTTCAGGGGCTCCCCATGGCTTTCATGATAAGTTACATTTCTTGGCCTCAGCCGGGCACACAAGGCTGTTCATGATTCATTTCCTACCTTCTTCATTGGCTTCACCTGCTGCCTTTGCCCCTCTGCCTTCCTCGTTCTCCTGGAACCTTCGTGGTCTCACACCTGCCACCTTTGCACTTGCTGGTCCCTGAGGCCTTTCTCTGACTCCTTCCTCAGGTTTCATCCCAAGTGTTGCCTCTTTAGGGAAGCCTTCCTTGAACTCTCACCCAGTGATTTAGATGCCCCCTCTCTGTGCTCCCTTAACACCCTTGTAAACCATGATCACGGCTGGCACCTACAGCTGCCCAGTGCCCTGAGGGGCCCTGTCTAGCTTTCTGCATTCAGCACCAAACACAGTGCCTGAGACACAGAAGGTTTTTGATATGTAGTTGCTGAGTGAATGAAGAAATAGAGTCATCGCCTCCTACATACCAGACCGGGGTCTCTTACTCCCCGAGGTAAGGCCTCCAGCACCTGGACAACGGGCACCACCACCCTGGCAGAAGGGTCCATGTGAGCGCCAATGACGGGACCAGGTTCCCCAGTCAAGGGGTCTATGGCTTGAGCCCCAATTGCAATTGGGACCAGACCTGTGGGATGCCAAGCCCATCACTGGCTTCAGGAACCAGTGATGGGGAAAGAAGGAAGGGGCAGTCATGGGAAGAAGGAAACATGGCTGGGAGGGAGCTAAAGGAGCCTGAGAAATCTGCTTACCCTTCGAGGGGCTCTGAGTGGGATTAGAGGGTTTCCTGGAAGGCGCAGACCCTGAGGGTAAGGGTGCGTGGGGAATTTCTGAAGCGCTCATCTTTGAAAGGATCCAGTTTTCTCAGTAGGGGATAAGTGATCTGTGGTACCAGTGTTCTGGAATCACTGAGCACCTCTATTTTGGGTCTCAGCAGCCCTAGTGGTAGTGTCAGAATGACCCCACTCTTTGGCTCATGAGTGAGTAGACTGGGGGTACCCTTCTGGAGCTTTACAGGGTTTTCAGTTACATTCCTGATCCCCCAGGGCTTTAGGAGGCTCCAAATTCCCTCCTACCTTTGCCGTTGGCATCTTCCATTGAACCTGCCAGGGGCGTGGCATCACTGGAATTCCCATCAATCTCCATGCCCAGGATGGGTACCATGAGCCCTGAGCCCTCAGGGTCTGGAATCTCCATCCCATATACGACCGGGACCCACAGCGCTGTCCCAGGATAGCACATCATCCCTAACACAAGGGGGAGGGGACACAGGGAGGAGGAGGTGAGGGCTGAGTGCCACACTGAGGGGCTTTCCAGGCTCAAAGGGCTACATCTCTGACTAGAGAGGCTTCCCTGCAAAGACTGCATTTGTTTCCTTTGGGGCCCAGCTTAGCGTTTTGAATTCATAAAGGAAGGATTGAGTGGCAGCAGGACTTTGGGGAAGCTGAGAACAATTTCTAGGCTAGGCTGAGAAGGTGGAAAAGAAGGGGACAAACATTCTTGAGCACCTACATGTGCCAGAGTCTGAGCTCAGAACTCCATATAAATTATATTTTATTTGGTCCTACAACGAGATCTCTGAAGTATATACTATTTTAATCCTCATTTTAAGGATGCTATAACAGAGGCAGAGCGAGGTTTAGTAAGTTGCCCAAGGTCAAAGAGGTAATAAACAGTGGGGCAGGTCTTCAAACTCAAGTCAGTTGTGATCCCAAACCCTGGTTCTTTTTTTGTACACACCCTGGATAGAAGGTTCTAGAAAGAGTGAGTGAGATAAGCTCCAGGAAGATGCCACTCCTACTTCCTTTCCCTGCCATTCCTGTGCTAGTTAGTGCTGTGGGGTGGTAGAGGAGTTGAGTGGGCTCCTCTCCTGAGTTTACTAATGGAAAGCCGAAGGCTGCTGCAGGAATGAAAGTGACAAGAGGACTGAGGACCCAGGAGACTCAGGCTTTATGCCTGGCTGTGCAGCTAACTAGCTATAGGACCCTGGCGGTCAAGTCTCTTAACTTCCTTGACTTCAGATCCTGCAATGTAAAATGGGTGTCATAACATGTTATGGTGCTTGGGGATCCTATGAAGTTACATGAGAATATACACTTTACAACCATCGAGTGTAAGACCCAGTGGAATCGGCAAGAGCTTAAAAGACAGAGATTAAAAGCCAAGCCATTCATGAGCTTGGGGCATGAAGTCATCGAAATCCTTCTCTCTTCCTTTGGTCACATGTGTGCCTGGCCAGTGGGACTGTCGTCTTGTCCCTGGGTGGCTGAGGGGCACTGAAGCATCAGGTCATTCTGGGCCTGGGATTTCAGGGCCTGGGAGCCTTTGGCCCGGGTCAACACGTACCTAACCTGCCGCCGCTGGCCTCCATGCTCTCTGCTGCTTCCCTCTGTCTCTGCAGTCTCCGAGCCTGCTGCAGGACGTGGTGCAGACTCAAAGCCAGCGCCTGTCTCATGTCCTCGATGGCAGTCTCCAGAAGCCCCTGTACCCTCCGCCCTGGCCTCTCCTGGGACCTCCGGAGTACTGCAATCACTCGCCTCTGGGCCACCAGCACATTGGCATCCAGCAGGGCCTGTGACCCTCCGGTATGGGGCACAGTCTGGCCCTCCTGTCGGGAAGCTCCCTGGAGCCAGACTGGCTTCCTGCTCAGTGGCTCCACAAAGCTGTCACCAGGCATCATTAGGTTCCCCGAGGTGTCTCGCAGTCCTCCCAGGGCAAGCACCTGACCTGGAAGCAGGGGGAAGGGATGTAGGCAGAGGAGGCACGTGAGAACCAGGACCCAGGACAGGGTGAGTGACAGGGTGCACGTGGAGGTCGCAGGGGCAGGGCAGGGGATGGGGTGAGGGAGAGGGCGGGGGTTTAGGAATGGCCTTCTTGGTTGAAAAACATCCCTATGTTTTTGCTGCAGAAGCAACTCTGTTCTCTCCCCACTGGGGGACACCAAAGATGGCAAAGGGTGAGGGGAACTGGGAAGGAGAGGAAAGGTGGGGGTAAGAGGCAGAGGGAGGATGAAGTATGGAAATACGGGCTTGGGGTGGAGTTTGCAGACTGGACCAGAACGTGGAGGAGCCGGGGGCTGAGAGGAGAGGATTGGGAAGCCAGGCCAGGCAGGGAGGAGAGGCAGAAGCATAGCACCAAGGGCTGCCAGGAGACCTGTGTTTTCATCCAACCCGACTCCCAGGATTGGCGAGATGCCTCCTGTGACCGGATCTTCCATGGGCCCCCCCAACTCTAGAGGGGCCAAGGTCTTGGTGAGGGGATTGCAGTACGTCCCCCCAAGAGTGAGCCACTGCCTTGTTTGTGGGTGCAGAGTCACAGCCAGCACGGGCACTTCGATGCCAGTTATGGGGTCCGTCATGAGAGCCCCCAGCTGTGATGTCCTCCTTGGCTGCAGGACAGGCAGGCAGGTGGCTGGAGGGGAGCGTGTGGCCGGACAGGTTGGGTAGGGCACATAGGGGAGGATGGCAGCTTCTGAGGTTCGGACGCCACCTGGACAGGGAGAGAGCGAGGTGTTGACACCCGTTGGCATGCCCTGCAGGGCAGGGGCAGAGAGAACCGCTTTCCTTCACCTGGCAGCTCTCTCCAGCATGGCGCCTCCTCAGCAAGAATGTTAAAGTGAGGAAGGGGGGAGAAGGCATTCACTGCTCTGCTCCTCACCGAGCTCCACTGTCCAAGGAGAGAGCCCTGCCTCCTATGCTGTGCCCCTGGGGAGTTCATTCCAGAGGGCCCCAGTGGGCCCTGTGCTGGGTTGGGGCTAGGTAGTGGTCAGAGTCTCACCAGAACTGGAGTCAGTGGTGGGCACCAGGGTAGCTTCCTGCAGATCATAACCCAGATTTCCAGCCTCGGGCAGCACACGTCCAGTGTCAGGGTGGATGAAGTAGCCAGGGGGTATGGGCCCTGTGTGGCCACTGGCCGGGAGCATCACACAGTTGGGGCCAGGGACCATTAACTTGGTGACAGGATTCACGCTGATGTCTTCGGCGTCCCCTGAAGGGCTTGCTGAGGCTGCAGGAAAGCAAATTCCTGCTCAGCCCTGGGTCTGAGGCCATCTGGCAGGTTAGGGGCTCCCTTGGCTGGAGACTGGAAGGAATTGGTGAGAACCCTACCCAATCCACACCCTGGTATGGGGGTGTAGCAGATGCTCCCCATGGGAAGGGGATCTTGTGTTTGTGCCGAGTCCAGTTCAGGACTCCGCATTCGGGATGTGACCCTGACATCATCATATTGCAGGATCCTTCTCCCTCTCTTCCTTTCCAGGTAAGTCCAGCATTTTCCACACCTGGCCTTTGCATTCATCAGTCAGGCTTTCGCTCTCAGGAAGTGCTACCTTATATGTAAAGCTATACTTTGTGGTGGTTTTTTTGTTTCCTCCTCTGCTCTTCCCATTTTGGAGCCTCCCTCTTCTGTAACACAGACCTTCGCCCAGGACGCTGCACAGGAAGCCCCTCCCAACCTTGGGGGTTTCCACTTGGTTTAGCTTTCCTCCTCCCTTCCTTCCGCCTGAAAACAGGGCCAGGTTTCCGGGGTGGGGGCGGGCGGGGCCCTGTCTGAAGGCGAGCAGGGCTCACCTGGCCGCAGCAGCTCCGCCCCAGTGCCGGTGCCCAGGACGCCCCAGGCCTTCAGGCGGTGGCCCTCCTGCAGCACGGCCTGCGACAGGCGGTCCAGCACAGCGTCCAGCTGGGGGACTTCCCTGCAGGAGGATGAGGGAGGACCCATCAGAGGGAGGGGCAACTAGGGATAGAAGAAGGACACTTTGGTGCGGCCCGTCCTGGGACCTTAAGAAGCCACACGGCTCCTCCCCAGATCTCACTCAGCTTGACTCAGATTCACCAGGTACACACCTTTCTGGGTTCCGCCCAGCCCGGGAGGACTTCGTGGGCCTGGAGCCTGAATACGCCTTCAGCAGCCGCCGCGCTGCCATCAGCGCTGAGCAGAAAGAGCCCCAGTGCTCTCGCCTCGCGCCGAGGTCTTGGCGAAGGAGCGTCAGCTGGTGACTGAGGCTTGCTGCGTACTCGCCTGCCAGGTGCCCCCTCCGCCTGGCCTCCTCCTCTGCGGCCCTGGCAGCTGCCTCCGCAGCCTGGGGTCAGAGACCACCCTGTCTGCTTACCTGCAGGGGCCGTAGCCGCCAGAGACAGCAGCCTCGGGGACTGGACACCCCGCTCCCCCTGGGCACTGTAGAGCAATGAGGGTGGGCGTGGCAGCAGTGGCAAAGGGGCGCAGGGTGTGGGGCTGAGACACCTGGGGCCTGGGAGATGCAAAAGGTGCTGAGGAGGTGCGCAGCCTCAGTGAAGGGAGAGAGTTGCATGTGGGCACCGGGACCAGATGGGAAGCGTGAACACAGCCCAACCTGTTGCTGCTCCCTCTGGGGGCTCTCTGGAAGCTGGCCACTGGAAGCTGGGATGCGGTGCTCAGCACCCCACAGCTGCTGGAGAGAGCGGGCTTCGTTCCCAAGTTTGAGGCAGAGGAGTTTGAGCTGCGAGAGAGGGCAGAGTTTGCCCCAAGAGGCCCCAGCAGCTTTCACGGCTGTGGTCGCAGCGCCCTCTGCTGCCAGTTTGTGGAGGGACTCCAGAGGACAAAGTGACCTTACACTGAAGAAACCCGTGAAGACCAGCCCAGCCGTAGGGCAAGACACCTTCCGCCTAGGGAACCCCTGGCCCAGCTTAGAAACTTGGACTTCTAGTGTGCTTCTTTGGCTCCCAATATCTGTCACCTACTGGCCTGCATTTTCTCACCCAGATGGGCTACCCAGATCAGGAGTGGGGATCTTAAGAGACTCCAGAGGTGGTCTGGATAGATTCCCTACCAGTGATCTGAAGCCTGAGGGCCCATAAAATCAGCCCTAAATTTAAGCTGAAATCTTCTTCCCTTCCCCCGAATGAATTTGTTTTTTTTCTGGTTCATTATGGATACACTGAGGATTTCTTTAGGCCCTCTGTCCCATCACTAACGCTCCCAGAGACAAATTCGCTTGCTGGCCCAGCTTCTCTACTCACCTCCTCCTTGGTCTGGCTGAGTTTGGTCGTCACTGCCAGAGACTGCCTGAGCAGGATCCTGAAGAAGTTTTCTGTGTCAAAGCCCTCCAGGTCCACCTGCTCCTCGGCTTGCCAGTCCCCACCTGTGGGGGGGATGGGAAGCAGGGTTATCTTCCTGAAACGTAAGTACGAGCTTCCCTACAGATTCTCAATGTATCTTCCTCCTCAGATCCTCACAGACTTGCTACTAAAAGTGTGGTCTTTGGATGAGCAGCATTAGCTTTGCTGAAGAACTTGTTAGAAATGCAGAATTCCGGGCCCCATTCCAGACCTATTGCAGCAGGAGATCCCCAGCTACTTCATAATCACCTTGAAGTCTGAGAAGAACAAACTGCTACTCTCTGAGGCCCATACTTGGAGTAGCAAGAGTAGAAGGGGAAACACCTCAGCATGACACGTAATGCCTCCTTTTTTTTTTTATTGTCCCTGGTTTACAGCTGAGGGGACTATTACTTTTTTTTTTTTTTAGAAGATGTTGGGGGTAGGAGTTAATTAATTAATTAATTATTTTTGCTGTGTTGGGTCTTCGTTTCTGGGCGAGGGCTTTCTCTAGTTGTGGCAAGCGGGGGCCACTCTTCATCGCGGTGCATGGGCCGCTTACTGTCGCGGCCTCTCTTGTTGCGGAGCACAGGCTCCAGACGCGCAGGCTCAGTAGTTGTGACTCATGGGCCTAGTTGCTCCGCGGCATGTGGGATCCTCCCAGACCAGGGCTCGAACCCGTGTCCCCTGCATTAGCAAGCAGATTCTCAACCACTGCGCCACCAGGGAAGCCCCACGTAATGCCTCCTTTAGAAGTACTGGTCATTTCCTAACTTGGCCACTTTGTACGTGGTTACTGTACATTTCTTTATGAAAGTTTGTGTTTAGCTGTCTCTGTCCCCTTCTACACTCTGTATGCCTGGAAGCTGGCAGTGTCTGGCATACAGTGGCTACTCAATAAACATGTACTGAGCAATGAATGAATGAGTGGAGAGGAATGAAACAATGAACAAAGGAAGCAGGAGCTGGCCAGTTGGATTTGGGGGCACCTCTGGGATTCCAGCCCAAGCCTGTCACTCACCATGACCTCTCTCAACCCTGGGGACATCAGAGTCTTGGTGTGGTAGGCCTTTCCTCAGAGAGGTTATCCTGGTTCTTGGGGAAATGTAGGCATCCAGGTTGTAGCCCTGCTGATGCTTCCTGAAGGCGGGCTGGGGAGCAGCCTTCCGGGCCCAGCTCAGTCTGTGACACTGAATCTACAGGGTACATCATGGGCGATGTGAAGGAAAGGGAAGCTGAGGGAGAAGCATCCTTTCTGAGGACACTCGGAGGAGAAGGACCCCTGCTCAGTGTGATTAGGGAGCACCTCATCTTTGCTTCTTTGGACCATTCTAACAGCCTCTCTCTCTGTAACTTTCTCCTTTCTAATCCATCTCTGTCTTTCACCTTATTGCTAGAGTAAACATAAAAGTCTTACCAGGTTTTCTCCCTTGCTCAAAATCCTTAATTGATCCCCACTGCCTAAAGTCCAAACTTCTTAGCAGGGTCCATGAGACCATCCACACTTTGCTCTCTCCCCTGGTTCCAGCCTCATCCCTGTCCTTGCACCTGAAGCTGCAGTCACAGGGACCAGGTTTGGTCCCTGAGCAGGTGAACCTTGTTTCATGCCTCTGTGCCTTGGCTCGTAACACTCCCCACCTCTCCTCCTAAGTGCATGATCCTCCCACCCTCAACTCACTAACCCCTTTGTCAGTACAGGGACGGAACTTTTGTTCGTGTCGTATTTCCAGCCTCTTTCGGGGATCACCTCCTCAGGAAGGCCTGTCTTTACCACCCAGGGAGAACAGTCATCTCCGTCCTTTGTGCAGCCAGGGCCCCGGGCACACTCTCACCAGAGCTCCACAACACTCACTGGCATTTATTTGCCTCCTTGTCTGTATTCTCCCTGCTCAACTTTGACTGCTGGAGGCCTGAGGCTGCACCTTTGCCACCTTGGCATCTTAGCAACTAGGATAATGCCTAGTGCAGACGGGCCCTGGGAGACCCATTTCCACGGCACTGGGGAGGTGGTCTGGCACAGTGGTTAAGATGTCACTTGCCCAGCTGTACTCACCAACAGAAGCAGGCAGAGCCCCAGGAGCAGGACAATCTCCCCAAGGACTCCTGGCCAGTCGGACCTCTTCAGGGGCCTGGGGATCTTGGCGATGCCAGTTTGGATGAGATACCTGGGAGTTGTGGGGACAAAGGGCCCTTCCCCAAAGCACTGGCCCCCTGGCGGGAGGGTGCGGACGTACTGGGGAGAAAGAAACCTGTTCAGCCTTGGTCCCACTGTCTGCCAGAGCCTGGCCAGGGGACAGAGTGGGAAACCAGGCCTGTTGACACTAACCAAATAGTCCAGATCTTTGCGCATACCTGGATCCCTGGGAAATGAATCTGTATCAGATAGCTATCCGGAGAACTGTCTGCACGTTATGGGACTAGGTCAACACAGTCTCTCGGAAGCTGGACTGACAGGTTGAGATACTGAATCCTGTGTGTGACCAAGACAGTGCACCGGGAACAGTGGTGGCATCACGCACAGGTCGGGTAGATAAAAGCCTGCATAGATTGGCTCGGGATATGTACCTTCGGGATGAAAGAGGGGTGGGCAGGGGAAAATGAAGTGGAGGGCTGTGAGAGATGGCTAGACATTCTATATCCTTCGAGACACATTGGATTATCATCCTCACAAGCATCCCTTCCTTACACATCACAGGTTGGGCTGCTTTGGAGTGAACCTTGGCGTCCCCAGAATTATCTGTTAGGACTGTGGGACCCTGAGATTCTGATAGGGTCATTCGGGGCACCTCCTTCCCTGGAGAGCTGTCTGGGGTGATTATGAGGCAGTATTTTTTAAAGAGAGGGGAAATGGTGGGATAATGTCTTAAAAAAGGCAAAAGCCATCACAGACAAACCATCTTCCGATGCCAGTTGCTGTTCAGGCGAAAGACACAGACCCCAGGCTGCTGAAACTGCTGCAGAAAGAGGTGAGGGCTTTGGTCTTGGAGCTGGGACTCCTCAGCCAGGGCCCGGAGGCGCCCCCAGTCAAATTCCCCCTGTGTGTTGTAGAAGTGGCCCCTGGGGTGGAGGAAGGAAGGGGCGTGTTGTCTCTTGGCTGTAGGCACAAGGAGCATTTCCGGTGGTGGCAGGGCCGTGCCCTCTGACACTCACAGGTCATACTCGGGGTAATGCTCACGGGTCACCAGGAAGGCAAGTGTATCGTTGGTTTGGAGGCAGACTGTGGGGTTTCGGATGCTTGGCTCTGGGGGAGACAGATTCCCAAGGTGCGTGGAGTTGAGGCTCAGTGTTGAAGGAGAGCTCAGATATGCTTCCCTGGACTTTCCTGGGCAAGATTCAGAACACAAGGAAAGGCAGCCACTCTTCAGGTGGATTTGTGCCAGGATCTGGGGAGGTTGGAGTAGGGAGAGGAGAGGCAACAGGTGTCAGCCAAAATGCTCACCTGCATCCTGGCCTGGGAGCCTGGGATCCCTGAGGGGCAGGCCGAGGGAGCGCAGTAGGTCACGGCCTGGTCTGCTCAGGCCCAGGAAGCCAGTCCCTAGAACAAGACGGGCATCTCCCTGAGCCTGCAGGGCTGGGGAGAGAGTTGGTCCTAGTGTGTGGATACAGCAGAAGCTGTCCATTCCTGACTTGCACTCGGCAGGATTCAACTTTCTAAAAAACTGTGGGAGGGACGTCAGGATTCACATGCATTTCTTGGGGACCCCTTTCTGGAGAGGAGTTGCCCATCACCCCCGTAGCTTCCGTGTACAGGGGCCACGTTTATGCCGTGGTAAGGACAAGATTTGCCCACGTGTGGACCTGAGCCACAGACCTCCCTGGGGCCTCCTTCTGTCCAGCTTTCTTACCATCCACGCTGACCACATACAGAGGGACAGAATTCTGCCTTTGGTTCAAGTGGCAGGGATGGCCCACAGCACGTGGTGAGGAAGGCCTGTCTAGAAGGTAAAATTCCTGGGAACAGGGAGGTCCAGTGTTAGCTCTTCTCTTAAGACACAGTGAGTAACACCCTCCCCTGGCAGGGAGGTGGGGAGAGCATAGGTGCTTTCTCAAGCCCTGTCTGAGTGTCCTGATGAGGTTGGAGGGGAAGCCGTTGTGGGAATAGGTCTGAGAGTCCTGGGAGTGGCAGGGGCAACCTGGAGTCATGATTTTGAATATTGTCCCTTGCTCATGTGGGAAGATTTCCATGACACTTGCCCGTCTTTAACGTATGCCATGACTTTTTCAAGAAGTTTTATAGGATGAGATTAAATCAACAATAATATCTTTTCTCTGGCACCAGAGGTTGGGCCAGGGATGTGGGTCAGTGCGCAGGGCTGCAGACCCCGTGCATGAACGTGTCACACACCTTACCCTCTTAGAAAGGAGGCAGGGGCTGCAGGGGCTGGGTCTATGGCTCTGCAGTGGGCCCGGCTCGGCACGGGTTGGACCTGGGGCGTCGTACCTGGCTTCCGGTGTCTTCGGTGATGGAAATCTGCGGGATGCCCTCGAGACAGCTGAGCTGCAGGACGTGTCTCTGTCTCGTTGGGCACAGGGGACCGCACATCTCACTTGAGTGTTGTCCCCAGCACAGACAGAGCCCCAGGCCTGGGTCATAGCCACGTGCATCCTCTGGTGTGGCACACACCTGCATGAAGACTCACACTTCTTGGGGACACCTCCCTGGGGGAGGTTGCTCCCAGTTCTCCCCAACTTCAGAGTGTAGAGCGCAGGTCTCCATGTTTCCAAAAGGGGGCTAGTGGAATGAGCCTCCAGTGGCTAGGAGGTTGGGCAGGTGAACAGGTGAGCAGAGGGCCAGGAGTGCAGGAGGTACACTATATGGGCGCCTCCTACCTCGTGGGCACAGTGGTCATTCCATTGATCCTTGGTCAAACAGACCCCCTCTTGGTTCCAGGTGGCCCCATCCTTGCAGCTCTTGTATTCCCGTTGGACACAGCCCCTTGGCTCTCCAACATCTTGGTAGCCCTGGAGGCAGGGGCACTGCCCGTCACTGGGCTGCAGGTTAGGTGGGGAGGGAAAGCAATTTCAGGTTGGCTGGTAGTACTTGGTTGCTGTGAACCACACAGGACCCTTTGGCTGTGACCCTGCGTGAGATGGACCAGAGGACAAGAGCAGGGGAGGGGAAGTAAGGGATCACCAGGGCAGGGAAGAGTCAGCTCAGAGGGGAAGTTACAGACACATGCTGCTTAGGGTCCAGGTGGTGCTATCTTTTCTGTCAAAAAGACATGGAAAGTTCGGAAAGGAAGAATTAAGATGCGTATTTGCTGGCTTATAGGACAACTTCGAGTTGGAAGGGCTTGGACTTTGGGGCGTATTTTGGGAGTGGTCATGGTGGAGAACAATATTAAGTCTGCCCCTCTCCTCCAAGTAGGGTTGTCAGATTTAGCAAACAAAAATATGGAGCGCTCAGTTAAACTTGAATTTCAGATAAACAGTGAATACTTTTTGAGTGTAAGTATGTCCCATTCAATATTTGAGACAGGGACTTCCCTGGTGGTACAGTGGTTAAGAATCTGCCTGCCAATGCAGGGGACACGGGTTCAATCCCTTGTCCGGGAAGATCCCACATGCCGCAGAACAACTAAGCCCGTGCGCCACAACTACTGAGCTCATGTGCCACAACTACTGAAGCCCGTGCACATAGAGCCCATGTTCCACAACAAGAGAAGCCACCGCAATGAGAAGCCCGTGTACCACAATGAAGAGTAATCCCTGGTCACCACAACTAGAGAAAGCCTGTGCGCAGCAACGAAGACCCGACACAGCCAAAAATCAATCAATCAATAAATAAAATATTTGAGACATATTAAAAACGTATCCATAATTTATGTGAAATTCAAGTTTAACTGGGCACCCTGTCTTTTACCTGGCAACCCTGTCCCCAAGTCACTTGGAAACCTGAACTAACCCTGGTCAGGTTACACCTGAGCTGAACTTGGCTTAAGAGCAAAACAGTCCTGGAAATGCAGCCTGTCCCTGAGTCCCTCCTGCCAGAGCACATACCTGGAACACTCGACCAGGTCCCAGGCATACGCATGTGTCCTTGCCCTCCTCTGGCTGGGTGGCCTCTGAGCCACAAGGGAAACAGGCATCCTGGCCAGGCCAGGAGTTGAAGAATCCCCGAGGGCAGAGGTGGCAGGAGGAGGCATTGTGGGGTCTCACTCCGGAGAAGAAAGTTCCAGGGGGACAGGGTGCAGGCGGTGAGTCAGGACACAGCCCACCTGTGGAGTGATAGGCAAACAAGAATTAAGGCCGAGACTAAGCTTCCAGGGCTGTGGGTCCCCTGGTGATTCCCCTGGGAGCCCCAGGTGGACCCCCAACTGCTCTCTTCCCCCACTAAGGGCCTTCTGATCCCCGACCCAGCCCAGGTGTCTCCCAAAGCCAGCATCCCTCAGAGCTGTTTTTCTTTCCCCACTCCTCAACTTTACCCCCAACTCCTTTGGCCCAAATGCAGCCCCAGCCCCTACCCTCTGGGCACCCTGGTCCATCTGGCTCTTCTGCACAAGGCGTCTGGTCCCCACAGTCCTGAGTATTCTCCCTGCTCAGGCACATGGCGCTCTGGAGGGCAAAGCAAAAGAGAGGTACAGAGGCCCATGTCCCTGGGATGCTCCTAAAGGGGAGAATCTTCACCTTCTGGGCAGGGGCGACAGTGTCAGGGAGAGAGGAAGACATGGAGGTGGGGGAGGACAGACACTGAGAAAGAACTCTGGGGACACAGGTGGAGAGAGAGGGGAGCAAAAGGCAAAGACACAGTAACAGAGCAACACCAGGATAGAGGATGCAGAGAGAGACCTGGGCCCAGGATCAGTGCGTAGAAAGAAATGTCCCGGAAAGCCAGCCTCTGCCAATCACAGGAGCTGTGGGAAGCACTCACTGAATATTTCATGAAATGAAATCTGAGATACAGGTCCTCTGGGAGGTTTTGGCCCAGACAACTTAAATATTGCCACCCTCTCTTTCCTCTCTCCATACACTTTTCCTTCCTAGAGCAGCGTGTGTGTGTGTGTGTGTGTGTGTGTGTGTGTGTGTTTGTGTGTGTAGAACTGGGCTCTGTGATGGAGGAACATTCCAGCTCCCTCCTTTTGCAAGGCAAAGCTAGTCAACCTCGTTTAAGCACTCGCCATGTGCAAAATCCTGCAGGAGACATGACAAGGAAATGAAACATAAGGCTTCTGCCTTTGGGGCACATTCAGCCAAGTTTCAGAGACCCACACGATTTTCCCATTACAAAGGACCTTACTGATCATTAAGTTCTACCGTCCCAATTTACAGATGAGAAGACTGAGGTCAGAAAGGTGGAAAGTTTGAACAAATTCATACAACCAGTCAAATGCTCTTAAAGAATATGCATACATGAAATACCTGAAAACTATAAAACAGCAGGTGAGCCCCTTGGAATAACGAAGAGATACAATGGATAAAGCATAGCATGTGGTGGAGAGACAGGGCCTGTCCTGGCCTTGTTAATTACCTTTGGAAATCAGATAGCCAGTTGACTTATCACTTGTAAAAAAAAGTGGTAATAAATAATACTACTTGGCTTTCTTCATTGCAGTTGTGAAAATCAATCAAGCTAACATGAGGAAGTGCTTGGAAAGCCATAAAATGCTAATGGAAGTCAGTGCTAAGATGAGATGTGGCTTCGAGGGATGGGGAACTGAAGCGCAGGGACCTTGAGGCCACCCAGCTTGGCCTCATAACTTAAATTTGTACATAAGACCTCTGATCTCAAGTTTGAATAGTGCTGGGTTAGGGGAGCCTTAAGAGAACTTATTGCATGGCTTTGGCTTTGTAATCAGGCCTTGGTTTTGAAAATAGTAGATCATGTATCTGATATAATTCATCAAATTTTCCACTGAATGACTTATGACTTGGCTGCTTCTAAGAAAAGATTTACTCTCCAGGACAAGGTGTCCCTGTGCTGTAGGGCACCTTACTTGCTCTCTTATTTATTATTCATTCCACAGATATTTATTGTGCACTTACTGTGTACCAGGCTCTCTTCTGGGGCTGCTGGTACCTAACAGAATGTGCTGCAAACTCCAAAGGATTGTTGGATGCTGCTTGTGGAGCTGGGGCTGGAAGGAGAGTTATTGGGGTGCAGAAGCAAAGGCTCCTTTACAGACACATTTAAGGGGGAAGAAATTAAGATTCCTAGGAACAAGTATTCTGAAACAACATAGCTTACATCAGTGCTGTCCAACAGAAATACAATGAGAGTCACATATGTAATCTATAGTTTTCTGGTAGCCACATTACGAGAGTAAAAAATAACAAGTGAAATGAATCTTAATAATATATTTGATTTAACCTAATGTGCCAAAACTATTACTTCAACATGTAATCAATATAAAAACTAATAATATGTTTTATATATATATATATTTTGTGCTGTCTTTGAAATCCATTTTACACTTACAGCACACCTCAATTCGGACTGGCCATAGTTCAGGTGCTCAGTAGATCCACGTGACTAGTGGTTACCATACTAACAGAGCAGGTTGACGTCTCCCAGCAAAGCCACTTCTCTCCAGGGGCCCCTAGGCCTGTGAGTGCCCCCCTGCCCTGCACATCCCTCTGTCATCTGCTTTGTTCTCACTGAATGGCACAGTCCTCCTGCCCTCGTCTTTCCAGAAGGTGGCACTGTGAGCTCACAGGAAATGGTGTGTGTGTGTGTGTGTGTGTGTGTGTGTTGGGAGGTGGAGATGGTGAAAGTGGAAGAAATGCAGTTGCAAGGGAGGGTGTGTGTGTGTGGGTGTCTGTGTGCCCACACACATATGTGTGTATAAATTAGCATCAATACCTTAATTATCTTGGTGGAAATTAAGATTAACATCTGTGTAATGTTTTATGATTCTCCTAAAACTTTACTGTTCCTACCAATCATCTGGGGATCTTTTTTTACTTAAAATTTTAATTTTTCTCTTTTGTTTATATATTTAAAAAATAAGAATTATATATAATTAAGGTGTACAACATGATTTGATACACATATGTATATAGTGAAATGATTACTACAGTTAAGCTAATTAACATGCCATTTCCTGACCTAGTTACCCTCTTTTTTTTGCCTGTGTGATAAGGGCAGTTGAAATCTACTCTATTAGCTTGTCTCCAGTATGCACTACAGTGTCGTTAACTATAGTCATCATGCTGTGAATTAGCTCTGTAGACGGGGGTCCCCAACCCCCGGGCCACAGACGGGTACCAGCCTGTGGCCTGTTAGGAACTGGGCTGCACAGCAGGAGGCGAGCGGCAAACGAAGCTTCATCTGTAGTTACAGCTGCTCCCCATCGCTCGCATTACCACCTGAGCTCCGCCTCCTGTTAGATCAGCAGTGGCATTAGATTCTCATAGAAGCGCCAATCCTACTGTGAACTGCGCATGCGAGGGATCTAGGTTGCGCGCTCCTTATGAGAATGTAATGTCTGATGGTCTGAGGTGGAATTGAGGCAGTGATGTTAGCGCTGGGGAGTGGCTGCAAATACAGATTATCATTAGCAGAGAGGTTTGACTGCCCAGAGACCATAAAAAATCAATGTGCTTGAATCATCCTGAAACCATCCCCCACAACCCCCGTCCACCCGTGGAAAAATTGTCTTCCACGAAATCGGTCCCTGGTGCCAAAAAGGTTGGGGACCACTGCTCTAGACTCATTCATCCTACATAACTGAAACTTTGTACCCTTTGACCAATATCTCCCCATTTCCCCCACCTCCCTGCCCCTTGTAATCACCACAACACTCTCTGCTTCTATGAGTTTGACTGCTTTTAGATTCCACATGCAAGTGAGATCATGCAGCATTTGCCTTCTCTATCTTGCTTATTTCACTTAGTTTAGTGTCCTCCAGGTTGATTCATGTCACAAATGGCAGGATTTCCTTTTTTTCTCATGACCAAATAATATTCCATCATTATTTCAATATTTCTATACTCTAATATACATATCACATTGTTTTGAGTTGAAGTATAGTTGATTTACAATATTGTGTTTGTTTTAGGTATACAGCAGTGTGATTCAGTTATATATATACACACACATATATATATACACATATATATTTGTATATGTATTTTTTCAGAGTATTTTCCATTATAGTTTATTACAAGATATTGAATATAGTTCCTTGTGCTATGCAGTAAATCCTTGTTGCTTATCTGTTTCATGTATAGTAGCTTGTATCTGTTAATTCCTTACTCCCAATTTGCCTCTCCCCGCTCCCTTTCCCCTTTGGTAACCATAATTTTGTTTTCTATGTCTACGAGTCTACTTCTGTTTGTATATATGTTCATTTGTATTATTTTTTAGATTCCACATATAAGTAATATCATATAATATTTGTCTTTCTCTATCTGACTTACTTCACTTACTATGATATTCTCTAGGTCCATTCATGTTGCTGCAGATGGCATTATTTCATTCTTTTTTATGGCTAGTATTCCATTGTATTTGTATACCACATCTTCTTAAGCCAATTGTCTGTTGACTGGCACTCAGGTTGTTTCCATGTCTTGGCTATTATAAATAGTGCTGCTATGAACACTGGAGTGCATGTATCTTTTTGAATTAGAGTTTTCATTTTCTCTGGATATACATCCAGGAGTGGGGATTGCTGGATCATATGGTAGCTCTATTTTTAGTTTTTAAAGGAACCTCCATATTGTTTTCCATACTGGCTGCCCCAATTTACATTCCCACCAACAGTGTAGGAGGGTTCTGTTTTCTCCACACCCTCTTCCGCATTTATTATTTGTAGACATTTTGATGATGGCCATTCTGACCAGTGTGAAGTGATACCTCATTATGCTTTTATTTATACTTCTCTAATAATTAGCAATGTTGAGCATCTTTTCATGTGCCTATTGGCCATCTGTATGTCTTCTTTGGAGAAATATCTATGTAGGTCTTCTGTCCATTTTTTGATTAGATTGTATGGGTTGTATGATTAAGTCCTTTGTATATTAAGTCTTTGTATATTAAGTCCTTTGTATATTAAGTCCTTTGTATATTAAGTCCTTGTCAGTTGCATTGTTTGCAGTTATTTTCTCCCATTCTGTTGGCTGTTTTTTTTTTGTTTCGTTGATGATTTCCTTTGCTGTGCAAAAGGTTTTAAGATTGATTGGGCCCCATTTGTTTATTTTTGATTTTATTTCTTTTGCCTTGGGAGATTGATCTAATAAAATATGGCTATGATTTATGCCTGAGAATGTTTTTCTTATGTTCTCTTCTAGGAGTCTTATGGTCTCACCACTTGTATTCATCATAGTATTGGAAGTCCTAGCCACAACAATCAGACAAAAAAAAGAAATAAAAGTTATCCAGATTGGAAAGGAAGAGATAAAAATGTCACTATTTGCAGATAACATGATACTCTATATAGAGAAACCCAAAGACTCCACAGAAAAACTATTAGAACTAATAAATGAATTCAGCAAGGTAGCAGGATATGAGGTTAATATACAGAAATCCATTGCCTTTCCTTACACTAACAATGAAATATCAGAAAGAAAAAGTAAAATAATAATCCCATTTAAAATCACATAAAAAACCCCCAGAACCCTAGGAATAAACTTAACCGAGGAGATAAAAGACCTATATGCTGAAAACTATAAAACATTGATAAAGGAAATTAAAGATGATTCAAAGAAATGGAAAGATATCTTAAGCTTTTGAATTGGAAGAATTAATATCATTAAAATGACCATATTACCCAAAGCACATCATTAATGTGATCCTTATCAAAATACCCATGACATCATTCACAGAGCTAGAACAAATAATCCTAAAGTTTATATGGAACCATGAAGGACCCACAATCCTGAGGAAGAAAAACAAAGCTTGGAGGCATAACCCTTCCAGACTTCAGATAACACCACAAAGCTTCAGTAACCAAAACAGCATGGTATCGGCACGAAACAGACATATACATCAATGGAGCAGAATAGAGAGCCCAGAAATAAACCCACACACCTGTGGTCAATTAATCTACAACAAAGAATATACAATGGAGAAAAGAGAGTCTCTTTAGCAAGTGGTGTTAGGAAATCTGGACAGCTACATGTAAATCAATGAAAGAACACTACCTCACACCATACACAAATATACTCAAAATAGTTTGAAGACCTGCATATATCACATCTTCTTTATCCATTCATCTGTTGATGGACATTTGGGTGATTTCCATATCTTAGCTATTGTGAATAATGCTGCAATGAACTGGGAGTGTAGCTATCTCTTTAACATGTTGATTTCATTTCCTTTGGATATATATCCAGAAACGGGATTACTGGATCTTATGGCAGTTTTATTTTTAGTTCTTTGAGGAACCTTCATACTGTTTTCCATAATGCCTGTACCAATTTACATTCCCACCAACAGTGCACAAGGGTTCCCTTTTCTCCAAGTCCTTGCCAACACTTGTTATCTTTTGTCTTTTTGATAACAGCCATTCCAACGGGTGTGAGGTGATGTCTCATTGTGGTTTTGACTTGCATTTCCCTGATGATTAGTGATGTTTTCATGTGTCTGTTGGTCATTTGTATGTCTTCTTTGGAAAAATGTCTATTCAGGTCCTTTGACCATTTTAAAAATTGCGTTGTTTGTTTTCTTGCTATTGAGTGTTTGAGATCCTAAAAGGGAGATTCTGATTCAGTGCTATAGGTGATCTGGAGTGGGGCCCAGGATTCTGAATTTCAAACAAACTCTCAGATAAAGTGAGGTAAGTAGCAAAGCTTTATAAGGAACTTTGACATGCACCATCCTTTTTGATACTCCAACAACCTTGTGAGATAGGCATTGCAATCAACCCATCTTATCATGTTAGAAATGGAGGCTCAGAGTGGTTAAGTCACTTGCCTGAGATCATCCCGTTAATAGGAGGTGTGGTCAGGGGTAGAACCCAGGTATTTTTGCTCCCAAGCATGTTCTTTCCATATGAATTATATACATTTCCCAGGTGGCAGAATGTGGGTTCATCTTGTCAACCTTCCTTCCTCTGTGAGAAGATAGGTGAGCTTCATCCTGCTCTGAGATCTTATGGGAAATTCGGTCACCTTCTGGACTCTCTTCAGCCTGTGTCTATAATAGTCACAGCCAGTAGCCCTTCTCATTCCCCTTCCTGCTATGAAATCAACCTTGACAACCTTGACTTTCTACCTGGTGAATAGAGCTGTAAGGTTGTACTTGGCTGGTGAGAGGGTCCTGGGACCCTAATTAGCATCAGATTACTTGGGTGGGTGAAGAGTATTAGAACTGGAAGGGACCCTAGGAGTTATGTCCTTTAATGCTCTTATTTTGCAAATGAGGAAACTGAGGCCCAGAGAAGGAAAGTGGCTTATCTTGGGACAGGACAAGATGGAAAATTCCCATGAGGCCAGGGTACTGGATTGGATTTCTAGGAATAACAAACTGGAAAAGAGGGAAGAAAAAGCTCAGATTGCTCCTCAGGTAAAAACTTAAATAAGAAATCTGATCCTAATTGCAGAGAACTACTTTGGGAGGCCTGGCGTTAGAATCTTTAGCCATTGGGGATATTTTGGGCCCAGAATGCGGCAATGTAACGAACCCCTTTCCGAGGCCCAGTCCTGTGGGGATACAAAAGAAACACAAGACAGGAAGGGACTCTGCCCTCATAGGCCATATATTCGACCAGTGAAGCCACGAGAGAAGATGTAGAATCAAGTGCTAAGTTGTGTGAATGATTATAGCTGCTGAAAGGGCACAGTGAGAGGACTTTCCTGGGACTTCATTGGCATGATAAGCAAAAGGAGCAGGAGAGAAATGATGAAGATCATGGTGGGAAACAGCCGCGATCAGGGAACGCGACTAACCTTCCTTCCTGTACCAACACACACATGGCATTCACTGTGGAGTCGGAGAAGGGCGTTTAGACATTGGTTCCAACCCTTCAATTTAAAGATGAGGAAACTTAGGTCAGAGAGGTTAAGAGATTTCCACAAGGTCACATAACTGGCTGGTGTCCAAACCCTCATCAGTACTTTTTCACAAGACCATGATCGGAACCCTAGGTTTTCTTTTGAGTTTCCAGTCTCTTCTCTTCACCACAGCTTCTTCTCACCAATATTTCTTTTTCTGTTGTTCCTTAAAGCTTATAGCCGGACATCCTACTTGACAGGGAAGGTTGTGGCTTTCAAAAACAAACTTCCTGGGCTGACAGTTGCCTTTGACATAGCCTCCCTCCCACAGGGAAACACCCACTCCACGTTAGATGCTGCGCTTGCCTGCCTTCCTTCCCTGGCATGGCCACTCTCCCCCTTCCCATGATCACCTTCTCTTCTGCTTTTCCTCCCGTTTGGAAGAAAACCTGATTCCATTACCTTTTCTGCTTTCCTTCCCTTCTTTTTCTTCCCTCTCGTCAATCTCTCTCTCTCTCTCTTTCTCTCTCTCTCACGCACACATACACACACACACTCATACATGTCCCTGAGGTGTGGAGATTTGAGTTAATTATACTCAGTTTACGGCATGTTTTCAATGCACGTCTGGGCAGGAACACCCTCCTATTTTATTCATTTATTTTCCCCCATTTATTCTTATTTCCATGTCCCCATAGACAATCATTCTAATAAATTTGACATGTATTTGTGAGTGTTCTTGCAACATGAGTATTGTTTATGTGCCTGCACTTTAAAAATGTAAAGTTTGTTGTGCCATCTCATCCTGTTTTTCACTTTTCCTGTCAGCATTGTTTTGAAGACTCGCCTGTGATGTTCATTGAGAAGTTTGAGACTTCTCACTGATGAAGCGTCTTTTTGTCTATCCTTTAGGGACACTCTCTGATAGAGGGTCACATTAGTTGTCCCCAGGACCTCGTACTGTCTCCCCCAGCCCTCTGATTTCTGTAGTCACCATCCTCCCAACACTGCCCTCTCCAAGGCCCCTGGCAGTGTCCCCAGCTTGTCTAGATCTTTCATATTTGATTTCACTTGACTCTTCACTGGTTCTGACAGGTTGGGGACTTCTTAACTTCAGTGATTCCGAAGTCCCCTCAGGCTTTTTCCCTCTGTTTTTACAGTTCTATTTAAGTTTTTCCTGGAACATGCTGCTTTTTTAAAAGAATGGTTCTAGATTTATGAAAAATTGCAAAGATAATATGGCGAGTTCCCAAGTACCTCGCACTCAGTTTCCCCTATTATAAACATCTTACAGTAATATAGTACATTTATTATAATCAAACAGATGAATATATTATTATTAACTAACATTCACAGTTTGTTCAGATTTCCTTAGTTTTTCCCTAATGTCCTTTTCTGTTCCAGGATGCCATCCGGAACACCACATTACATTTAGTTGTCATGTCCCCTATGGTCCCTCTTGGTCGTGACAGTGTCTCAGACTTTCCTTGCTTTTGATGATCTGACAGTTTTGAGGAGGACTCATCAGGTATATTGCAGGATGTCCCTCCATTGGGATTTGTCTGATGCTCTTCTCATGATTGGACTGGAGTTATGATTTTTTGGGAGGAAGACCACAGAGATAAAGTGCTGTTTGCATCACTTTATATCAAGGGTGCATACTATCACCATGCCTGTTGATGAGGACCTTGGTCACCTGGCTGAGGTTGTTTGTCAGATTTTCTCCATTGTAAAGTTACTCTCTTATTTTTCTCCTTTCCATACTGTACCCCTTGGAAGGAAGTCCCTATGTACAGCCCACACTTAAGAAGGGGAGATCTATGCTCCCCCTCCTGGAAGGTCGATTACCTAGGTAAAATATGTGGAATTCTTCTGCATGAGAGATTTGTTGTTTCTTTCCTATTTATTTATTCTTCCAAATATTTACATCAGTATGGACTCATGGATATTGATTTCATACTTTGGGTTGAAAGTTTGTTTTGTTTTGTTTTGTTTTTCTCAAAATCCAGTGGTGACTGGTGGGAGGTAGTTCAGTTGGCTCCTGGGTCCTTTGATGTAACCCATCATTGTGGGTTTTAGATTATTTTTAAGCAATTTCCTTACTTTGTGGTACTGAAAGATGCCCGAAGCTCATCTTCTCATCTTGTATATTTCTTTTCCTAGTCTTAGAATCAGCCATTTTTCCAAGGAGCTCTGGTTCCTTTATGGGAGAATGGCCTTAGACACCAAGATCTGGGTACTAAATGTGCTCTGGTCTCTTATTTTTCAACCTACTTTTTCTTTCCTTTTCTGTTAAGTTTCCTTTTCCCTGCCCATTGACCATGGGCACTCAAGAGTTAATTACACATTCATGTCAGTAACAAAGAGTCCTGGCTCTGCATGAGAACTTTGTGAGAGATTAAAAATGAATAATGCACAGTCATAGAGTTTAGTCAAGTGTGGGATATAGATGGACATAGAGATGTAAAAGTCAGTCTCTAAAGATTCCCTAAGGAACCAGTGACTAATTCAGACTGTGAAATACAGGGAGTCTCTGAGCTGGGAGGTGAAGGAAGGAATGTTCTAATGGACTCTAGTCCATTCCCAGACTCTTATAAAATACCCTTGATACTATAATACCTTATTATTAACGAGAGGCTCCTTTCTAGTTGGAGCAGCAATTGCTGACACCTAGGTTAGCTTCCCTTTTCCTCACCAATGCTTCTTCCCTTCCTGTGTAGAAATGAGCAGACCCCCTTTTCTCCCCAACTCTCCAGAGCCTTGAAAATACATGTGGACCGGGGAACCTCAATACTATTGATAACATTTTATTTCTTAAGTTAGGGGGTGGGTGCATGGGTGTTTGTTTGTGTATTAGTCATTCCTTTTTGTATGGCTTGGATATTTCATAATAAAATTTGAAACATATTAATGAAGAAAATTAAAAAAACTGTGTGCGACCCTGGCCTATGTGACCTTGCACCCTTGCTCCTGGGGCAAAGACTTCCCTGACAGATGCCTGCCACTACCAGCCTGGAGACACGGAAAGTGCAGCTGGTCTGGGCCAGATGAGTCTGCCAGAGCCTGCCTGACCAGGAGTTAATTGGTATTGACATGACTCAATGCCTCAGTGGTGTGGCAGATAGAACCCTACCCCAACCCCCCATCCCCCATTCACTTTGCCTCCCTCCTCCTCAATTCTCACCTCTGACACCCAGGGAGACTTAGAGCAGTGACATAGTGACATCCTTTTCTCTCAGTAGGGACTTGCTGCCGGGGCCATCCTCCAAGGGCCGGGATGGGACTTGAAGTCTGGAGATTTAACCCCCTATCTTATGGCAGCATCTTTGCCTCCATAAAAATGGAATCAAACTTCCTAATCTCCCATCCAAAGCCATCTGTTAACAAAAACCTTTTGAAAAGGGCGGTTCTAGGTCTGGTAGCAGCCAAGAAAAACTGAAGGTCCTGCCAGCAGCCAAGGCAGGTGATAAGCAGGACAAGCAGTGGGTCAGCTGGGGACTTTGCACTAGGCCAGGGGTAGGATGTTTGCTTGAATCTTTAGGGGAACGTGATACCAGCACCCAGTGTATGCAGGCTGGTAACTGTGATGTTTTATTTGCAAGGCTAGGCTATTCAGCCTTTGGGCCCAGGACATTGCTCTCATACTGGTTGTGGGGCTGGTGGCTCTTGAGAAGATCTTTTTAGCTGGTGTGATAAATTAAAGATATCTGCAAATTCCCTCGTCTTGAACCTGCTTGACTGACAGAATGTGGAAGAAGTGAGATTCTGGGATTTCTGAGCCTAGGTCATAAGAAGCCTTGCAGCTTCTGCTCTGTTCTTTAGAAACATTCTTTCTGGGAGCCTTGATCTGCTATATAAGAAATACCATTATCCTGAGACTGCCGTGCTGAAGAGACCACATGTAGGCCCTTTGGTCAACAGTCCTAGATGAGCCAAACCTTCCAGTTGCACCTACCAGGGCATAAGACCTCCAGATCAGCCCATTTGCCAGCTGAACACCACAGAGTAACCCCTGCTGATGACACATGGAACAGAAAAATTGCCCGGCTGAGCCCTGAACAAATTTCTGAACTACAGCATTGTGAGATTGAATAAAATGATTGTTGTTTTATGCTTCTAGGTTTTGGGGTTGTTTGTTACACAGCAGTAGATAACCGAGACAGCCAGGGCACCCTTATCTAGGCCACCTGTCTGATTATTGACTTCCAAATCCTGCATCAATATAAGAGACAGGGGATCATGGCTCATTCTCAAAATGACCTGGCAGAGAGTTGGAGCCAAGACAAATGGTACGAAGCATCTCTTTGAAACAGTGTCCTAGAGGCTCTCTGCTGGGGCAGACTCTGAGACCTGGGGCGAAGTGCTGAAGTAAATGAACTGATGTTCAGAGTGACTCCCAGATGGCTGGACAAAGAGTGCATAATTGGAGGGGCTGCGAGAGTCTGGGAGGGGAAGCGTGAGGGGGCCAAACACTGGAGGAGGAAGACGACCAACTTGGAAGACTAGTAAAGAAAGGGCTGGATTTTGGAGGAGGTGTGGGGGTGAGTGCTTCCTGAGGGAAAGGACAGGGGGCTCTGGGAGTCCGGGAAGCCTAGCACTGGTGTCTGGCTGGCACCTCCTCCCTAGCCCCATCCGCCGCTGCCACTGTGCTTGGCTCTCTTTAAAGAGTTCTGCTGGGCATCCGGTAATCTCACACAAAGAGTGCAGGTGCAGGCCTGGCCCGTAAACCACAACAACTGGGGTCTGTGTGGCTGCAATGCACAGGGCAAAGCCTCCAAAGGGGGATAAAGGGCGATTATTTGTTTAGCATCATTAGCAATAGTCCCAGAGCTCATTGAAAGCAAAACAGAAACTTTTGTATTAAGAGATTAAACCTTAAACTCAGCTGAGAAGGCTCTGCTGTGTGGAGTGGCTTTGTTGTGCCCAGCATCGTGTGTGATTGTATGCACATCACCAGGAGGCCTCACTGGGGTCCTGACCACAGAGGCTTAGCTGTCTGCCAGGCATGGATGTGCAGGAAAGGGGGCAGCCGCACGCACTGGCCAGGCAGCACCCTGCACCCCCGGCAGGGGAAACCTGTTTTTCCTCGAGTTCAGGAAATTGGGGTTTTGAAAAAGTGTTTAATATGTCAACCAAAGGTTTTTGTTGGATGGGTTAGGAGTGTAGGTACAGATGTGCCACCAGAAAAGTGTAAGTGGAAGTTTAAGGTAATGTCCAGAGAGGATGGGGGAGGGTCTTATATCCAGGGACCCTCTGACTGAGGACATTCACTACCATTCTGTTTTGAAACTTAGAGTAATACATGTGGTTGCCAAGGAGATGGGGACATGTCTTGTTTTCTTTTCCTTCAACCATTTGCCAGGATCCCTTAGTGGCCAATCAGAAGGACTTGGGGTAATTATCTTGGATTTATTGATCTGGAAAATGGTTACTGTCTTCTCTGTGCAAGGGGTGGGGAGCAGTGGGTGGTCAGTGAGAACAGATCAAAAGGATATCTCTGTTGTTCAGAAGTTTACAGATAAGATGTATACCCTGATAACTGAAATACCTGGTGGAATTTGGTAAAGGTTGGAAGAAATGCCCCAAGAGAGTGCTTGGCTTCAGTTAAGACGCGTCAGGGAAGGCTTTGTAGAGCCAGGCCTTGAAGGTCTGGAAGCCTGGCCAGGAAAAAGATGGGGCCTGTGTGAGCCAAGAAGTTCAGGTTGGAAAGCATAGGAGAGCACAGGCTAGCAACGTGCACTGGGTAACACTGTCTCTAGCGACTGGGCAAAGCAGCTCCTGCACACCAGAACCCAAGTTCTCTCTTTGTTCTAGAATTTGGCCTGCATAAATTGGAGTTAGTCGTCTAACCCAGGAATGAATCTTGGGGGTCTGGGACCCTGTGTCGGCATCTACAGAAGTACAGACCTGCCAGGGGGTGGCCACGGAGACTTTTGTGTCCCACCTACGGATGGCTCTGTGGGTGTTCTGTATGCTCCTTTGCCTTTTCCCTTAGCAGCCTCTTTGGCTGCTTCTAGGTCCTTGTAGACAGAGTCAGCTTGGACATCTCCAAGTCCATACTTCCAGGTGGACATAAAATGTTGTCCAGCTGGGCTGAGGAGTGATAGCCATCAGTTTCCCTCCTGGGCCTGGCTGGGGTCCTGTAGGTCTGAGCATGAGGGTAGAGTGAGATGGGCCTTGGCCAGTAAGCTGTAGATGATGGAGATCACTCAAGACATGGACCAGGGCTGAAAAGAAAACCCAGGGAGGCTGGGTAGCCAAGTCATCTATCTGAGAAGCTGGGCAGAGCGGTAGAAGCAGGAAAGAGACTGAGGGATGTAAACTGGGGAGTCTAGCCAGAGTCACTGAACGGTGGTAGGAGTGCAGGGGAGGGTGGCAGGCATGCCCCACTGGAGCTGTAGCCTCAGGCATGGGTAGCAAGGACCCTCAGGCCCTTACCAGCCCCTGTATGCTGGCCTTGACCCAGCGCATTTCTAGAGGGAGAGGTGCCAGTCCCCAGGTTGAGAACAGCTCTTGGGGCCAGATGGGAATATTGAGATTTGGGAATGAGAAACATTTGCTTTAATAACAGAGAAACTCCATCATTTTCCAGCACTCCTGCACTCCAGTCCCCACAGGAGCACCTGTCTCATCAAGGGGCCTCTCAGAGGCAGTGAAAAGTGAGGGTCACTGTGGCCCTTCTGCTGAGGGGAGTTCTGAGCACTCTGGACAAGAATGATCTTCTACCTTCTATAGATCAACACCCTCCTCTCCTTTTGCCAGAAATTTCTGTGAGCGTAGGGTCTCTGGGTTCTGAGGGGGCTTAATGGATGGAAGCCAAAAGAACAAACAACCTCCCTCCTCAAAAGACAAATTGCTTTTTGGAACGGTGTGTCCTGCCCCATCAGAGGAGCAGATGTTTCTGTGAGGGTGGGGGAAGTGTTGGGGGCTCCAGTCTGATGGGAGCCAGGCTTGAAGAGTCCCCAGTGATGGCGGAGTTAAAAGGAATTTTGTAAAGATATTGTCTGGACTTGGATTGGATAAAAGATGCTGGCAGACGGGCTGTTCAGCTGCTAGGCTTTGGTTCTGCTGTGCAGCATCTGCTTTCCACACAGCCCTCGGGGAGGGGTGATGGTGGGGGGCCCAGGCTATCTGCCATCTGTAAGAGGAATTACAACAAACACCCACACGCGAGCCAACGGAAGCTCTCAGCAAGACAAACAGTGCGCGGAGGGTGCTGGCCAGACCAGGAGTGTGGCAGGGAGGGCAAGCCGGGAGAGGTGAGGGGTCACCTGCTGGGCTGGGGGCCTGGGAGCACAGGGGTCAGGTGAGGTCTGGAGCCCTCAGGCTGCCAGGTCAGAGCCTCTCATTCATCCAGCTGCCAGATTTGAAAAGCCAGGTGACCCTCAGAATGGGAGAAAATATTTGCAAATGAAGCAACTAAAAAGCCAGGTGTTGCAAAGCTAGTGTTACTTATAACCCGTTCTACGGATCTCCAACATCAGCAATCACGCTGCCAGTTTTGCAGGGATGGACTGTGAACCAGACAGTCAGGTGGCTTGGGTTCAAGTTCTGACTTGGCCACTTCAGAGACTGCCTCCGTATCTGTAAAATGGGGAGACAATAATGCCTAACTTAGAAGGCTCTTAGGAGGATAGAACTGATGTTTGTAAAAAGTACTTTGCAAATTACAGAATTCTGCACAAACACTGATTGTTATTAACATTTTACTTCTGTGGCTGACCGTTTGGATCCTAGGTGCTCGCTCCTGGCTTGTGACGTGCAAAACACATATCTATCAGTAGGGGAAGCCCACAGCCTGGGCAGGGGCTTATGGGGAAGAAACCATGGGCTTGCAGCTGGGCTCAGGGGCCTGGGTCAGTGAGGACAATGGGAACTGAGATGACTTGGGGTGGGGGTGGGACACCAAGTTACATCTGATGGCTTTTGGTGGCATTAAACACTGGGCCTGGCCTTACTCTGGGGGTTGAGGGCTGGACTACAGATTTTCTCCAACATCCCTGGGAGAGTTGGGAAAACAGGGGAGGCTCCTCTCCCTTCCGCTGCCCCGCATCCATGCCCCAGGGCAGTGAGTGGCAGCTGGAGGCCGGTGTCCACAAATCTGCTGGGACAGGGCAGGCGGCTTGTTTGCTCTTCCCAGGGCCAAGCCTTGTGGGCCGGACCCAGGAGTATTGTGTTACTCAGCCAAAGAATCCCTCTCCTCCCCTGTCTCCATTTATAAAGGGGAAATAAAACCCAGAGCTATATGCTCTTGTGGCCCCAAGCCAGGTCCTCAAGTATCATTTCTGGGGAGCTGCTCTCCCAGGGCAGGGCACAGCCTCCAGGAAAACAGGTGCCTTTCTTCCACTTCCCCCCTGCTGGTAGTAGTCTTCTCCAGTCACCCCCTACCCCCAGGAGGCCCTGGATTCTCCAACACTACCCTTGAACATTTTCCTCATCCCAAGTCCGGGCCCTTGAGGGCAGAGTAGAGCGTGGAGCTTCGCTTGGTCCAGTGGAGACTGGGGCTGGGTTTTTTGGGTTTCCGTTCCAGCCCTGGGTGGTGTTGGTGTTGCTGCATTCCAGCAAGGGGAATTACCAAAAACATCTTTTGCCCTTGTCCGTGGCCTGGTGCCCTTGCCTCTATTTGCTTTGAGAACCTCAGACAGGGTTTGGATCTTTCAGGGTTTTTACTGCTACACTTGAGTTCTGGTTAGAACTAGGCAGCCCTGGGGAAGCCTGCACCAGCCTCTCTGAGCTTCATCTTGCTGGAGAGTCCCAGAACCAGAGGTCTGAACAGTAGAGGCCTGCCAGGTGAGATCCCAGAGCTGGACTGGTGGATGGAATGGGAGTGACTCAGGGAGAGCAAGAGGGGAGGGGTTGAATAAAGATATTGTCCTGGTATATATGTATAAGTGATTCACTTTGTTATACAGCAGAAACTAACACAACAATGTAAAGCAATTATACTCCAATAAAGATGTTAAAAAAAAAAGGTATCATTCTGGGATTGGGCTGGGGAAATCCTCAGAGATTCCCTGCCTCCCTTCCCCTTCCTGGATACATGGTCCTTCTTCTATCTGGAGGAAGAGGGATCTCTAGGAAACTGGGATTTGAGTCTGCCAGTGCTACTAATTCACCATGGACAAATCATTTCATGTACCCACAGCTCAGTTTCTTCATTTGTAAAATAAGGAAATCTGGCTGGATGATCTGTAAGGTCCCTTCTACCTTCGATGTACATTTTAGGACCATGTTATATCCCTGGCCCATAGCAAACAATAAGTGCTGGTTTATGAAGTGTGGGCACCATCTCTTTCCTGCCTCCCCTTCTGGGAAGGCTGCCTGGCTTGATCTAGCTGAGATGACAGGACTTCTAGAACTACTCCTAGGAGGGACAGCTATATTACTCGAGAAGTAGCAGTAATAAGATTCAGTTTCTGAGGAATATGAAGGTTTACTTTTTTAAACAGTGTCAAGCAGTGTGCAGTGAAATTTGGTTGGCACACTTCCCTGCCTCCAAACATGCTCCTGTCTCTTCCACCTGGCAGGACAAAACTTTGACTTGCTGGTTTCTTTCCTGTCTGCTATTCTCTTTACGTCTTCTTAGTTCGCCTTGTGTTTGTTTAGTATCCATAGCCCAGCTTTGAGTGATTTGGGTGGAGGGACCATGATCTCCATTCTTTCATGTCACCCACAATGAAATGTCTTGCTCATAAGCATTGTCCAGGAGTGTTAGTGCCTGAGAGCCAGGCTTTACCTGTGTGTTCACTGTGCTTTCCAGCTCCAGGAATGATGTCTGGCACACCGTAATACTCAGAGATTATTTGTTGAATGAATAGAATGTCAAACGCATGAAGAATAAGTACTCCCAAGTGCTTCTTGATTTGCAATGAGCCATTCTCTCCCTTGCTGCCGCCCTTGGATTAACTGGTGTTAGTCTCCTTCTTTCTCTTCTTCCTTCCCTTCCCCCTCCCCCTCCCCTCCCCCTTC
>NW_020174053.1:1441736-1495292 GCF_003031525.2 Neophocaena asiaeorientalis asiaeorientalis | reverse complement strand
CCTCCCCCTCCCCCTCCCCCTTCTTCTTCTCCTTCTCCTCCTTTGTTTCCTTCCCTCTCCCACAGCTTTCTTGCCTCTAGCTCCCAGTGTTTATCTCTGGCTTCTGCTCCCTCCCCTCTCATGTCCTCCATTGGGAACTCCAGCCACTACTTGTGACAGCATCTACTTCTTCCATGCTGATGGCTGTAAAGTGTGTCCTTAGCCCTGACCTTTGCTAGAGTTAAGTTCTTACAACTCCCGTTGACTGTCAGCATATTAACAGAATCACAGAATATTATTAATAGTTTTGGAAGGAAACTTAGAAGTCATCTAATTAGATCCCTTTCCTAAACCTCCCATGCTTTTCTCTACTCCCATCAGTTCTCTCACAAGGCAGCCCATTTCCTTATTGTCTAGGCCCAGTGGTTGTCCTGCATCTTGCTTCTTTCCCTTCACTGTCCTCTTGTCTAAATTGTAGGCCTCTCGACCACAGTGGCCATGCATTGTGTGGATCAATTAACCTCCATTTAGAAATAGTAAATATTTATGATATGAAAAGTTTGAATATTTGAACTTAGGTGAGAGATGCTGTTCCCTAAATAGGTTTTGGGGGTCCTCCCCTTCCCTCAAGTTTTGGAACTGGAAAACCCCGGGTTAAATTCCAACTCTACCATTTAGCAACTATGAACCTTTAGGAAAGTATCTTCTCTGAGTCTTGATTTCCTCATCTACGAAGCAGTGATAATAGCAGTACCTATCTCATAAGCTTGGTGTGTGGACTTAGGAGCTATTGTAAATTCAATGCTTAGTACAGGACCTGACATGTGCCAGGGGCCCTCAAAGATGGGAGTTGTTATTATTATTAAGCTGACAATAATATTTAACCTGGGGTTCTAGGCCAGCCACAAAGCAATATGTAGCTCGCGCCTGGTACTTTCCTATCCTCAGTTCACCTCTCAATACAATACTGAGACCATAGTCCTCCTTTATTCTTTGGGTCAAGGTACAAGGATCAGTTCGTTCTCCCTTCAGGTAAGCCCATTAATTTCTGCTTCTGGATGTGGAAATATTTTGTCACTGTGGTAGACACTACGGGGGAACAGAAGAGAAGAAAGAAATGAATCTGAGCGTGAGGCTCTTTGCTGAGCTGCCTTGTATCATGGTGCCTGCCCTTGGAGAGCTTGTAGTCTGGTAGGAAGGAAAGGCCAGTGTGTGGGGAATAATTAGGAAACAATATAAGCTCCTAATGATGGAGCTACATTGTGATGGCAGAACACAGCTGAGAGGCTCTTTAATACGGTGGTTAAAAGGTTAGTTCTGGAATCACAAAGACCAGGATTCTAATCTTGGTTCTGCCACTTGGTGCTTGTGTGACTTTGCACAAGTCATTCAACCTCTCTAGGTCTCAGTTGCCTCATATGGGCTCCTTGGTGAGGATTAAAGGAGGTCATGTACTGGAAAGCGTTCAGCACAGTGCATGCCACGTAGCAAGGGCCTCCTAAGTGTTAACTCCGATTGTTATTATGCGTTCTCTGCATTCAGAAAAAAGAGCTCATTGAGGCCTGTGCTATTCGGGAGGAATGGGGTTCAGATAAATTAAGAGAAGAGGATAATGCTCTGTAGATGGAAAACAAGCAAAGCAAAACAAACAACAATGGCACAGAGCTAAGAAAGATTACGGAATGTTTAAGGACAATGGAATGTTTAAGGACAAAGAATTCGAAAAAGAATAGATATATGTGTATGTATAACTGAATCACTTTGCTGCACACCTGAAACCAGCACAAAATTTTTAATCAACTACACTCCCATATAAAATAAAAAGTTAAAAAAAAAGGACAATGGGATGTATCAGGACGCGAGAAGAGAACATGAGCTGGAAGATATGAGAAATGCAGTGGGACCAGCTGGAGGAGAATTGAACTTGAGGAGCTGCCTCCTTGTCTTCTCCATGTGCCTCGCATGATACTTCCCTCAGCCAGTGCTTATTATCTGCTACTGAAATTCCTGGCCTGATTAGATGGACCGTGGCTTTCACAGCTAAGGAATTTCACAGGTTTCCTACTTTCTTGAGTGCTTCCATTCAATTTCCTGGTTCAAAGCTCTATAAATGTCCCTTTTTCCTAACAGCTTCAGATTTGTTCAGCAAATTCATGGAACCTTATCTTTGTTGTTCATGAGATGATATGCAGCATCTTCTTCTCAGCCTTTATCTTCCAGACAGAAGTATCTACCTCATTTGGGAGTCAGACAGCCTGGCTTTACCACTTACTGCGTGACCTGGAGCAAGTTATTTAACCTCCCAGCTCTATTTCCTCATGTGCAAAATTTGAGTAATGTGCCAATAATCCATTTATTGCCTGTAAGCAACAGGTTCTCCTTCCATACCAGCTCTGCAGCTCTGGCTGGACCCCAAGCCTTTCTCCCTCCTGTGCCTGTGATGTGATGCTTTGTCAACAGAGGGCGCTATCTCAGAAACAGGTTCTTGCGAACAATGACTTAAAAGGTACAGGTTTCTTTTTGGGGGTGATAAAAATGTTCTGGAATCCCATAGGGTGATAGTTGCATAATACTGTGAATGTCCTGAAAATCACATAATTGTGCAATTTAGTGTGGCTAAAATGGTGAACTTTATATTACGTGATGTTTACCTCCACAAAAATAAGTAGGTTGTGATGCTGGGACAAACTAGTGAATGGAAAACGTTGAGAACAGTGCTTGGAACAAAGTGAGTGGTCTATCACAGTGACTGTAATTTTGATGAATTACTTGGTGGGCTATAACAGGATTGGCTCTCCTCTGAGCTACTGAGACCCTCGTGCTGTCTTCCTGGTTATCGCAGCCTAGCTGCCGGGGGTCTTCCTGTGTCTCCTGCTGGTGTCTCTCTGGCTGGCTCCCCAGGGTGTGGAGTGAACACTCACACTTCCACTCCTCCAGAATTGCTCCAGACAGCTGTTGCCCGGGGCTGGGAGTAACCCCTTATAGGTGAGAATGGCTGGGTGGCAGAGGAAAGTCAAAACAAAGGGTCTGGTATTGGGCTTTGTGTCCGGGGACTCTGGGCCTCTGGGCCAAAGTTGAATTGGATAATGAACAGCACTGACGATGCCTGACTCTTCTCCCCAGGTCTCCTCACTAGTCTGCTGTCCCTGCGTGGTGACTATGAACCACGCCTGTAGTCCCCAGTTCCTCCTGAAAAGAGAAGCCGATGCCTGGTTGGAGCCTCTGCAAAACTCTGTGGTCAGTGGGGTCTGGGTCAGCTCGCAGGACAGAGATGCAGGGAAAAGCAGCAGGAGCAATGTGGTAGGGTTTGGGGAAATCCTGGAGGCTGATCTGGGGCAGACCTTTCTGTAGGATGTAATCATGGATGATGATGGAAGGAGGAAAACTGGAGAAAGATGTAGAGGTGTAAACATGGTGCTCTATCCCTTCATCTTCTTCCTGTTCCATCTATGGAATAATTCTTGTCATATCACTTGGTCTAGAAGACCAGTATTTCCAACCTCTCTTCTGTCATTCATACAAAACCCAGAGTTTTCAGTACAGCCCTAGATCAGAAGTGTTCTGTCCTGATTGCTCCATCTTACCCATGGTCATTACTGGTCAAGTCACTTGTCCTAACTCTTGGTTAGGAAAACATAGCCATTAGTCAAATCCCTCTCCCTGCAGCTTCATTTTCGGATGGGGCTGCTTGCTGGGGGCTTGTCAGAGAGCAGGAGGGGAGCATGCTACTGCCTTGGGCTGCCTCCCTGGAGACCTGTGTGTGTTCTCAGCCTAATGCTGGGGGTGGGGCACCAAAAGCATGTGCCTTGTGGTGGGACACCTCTGTCACTCTGTTTCCATTTTCCGTTAAGCTGACTTGGGAAGGCGCAGGGAGAAAATACCTGTGCAGAAAGTTAGAGAAACTAGCTGCCTGCTTTCAGGACCCACACATCTGACTCCTATGTCTGGGGGGTAGCCTCAACTTCTGGGTGGCATTAGTTTGGGGGTCCCAGAGCTGCCAGGATACCCGTCTGAGGACTCCCCTCGGAACTCCCCTCAGACAGTTACCAAACATGTTTTTCATCTTTATTAATCTGCCCTGCTTCTCACATTTCTCAGGTCACAGCTGCATTGTTATCTGATGGGCTCACTGCCAGCTCCATGAAGCCTGACAGTTACAAAGAGTGGATTAGCCGCAAAAGAATATTTATTAGAAAAAAATTTTCATTCTTCTGCCCTTTTACGTGGAATTTGCCATATATTGTCTGGGTGAGACAAGAGCAGCCCTCTGTGAGCTGTGAGCAGAGGTCCCATATCTGGGTTATTGGCAATGCTGAGCAAGTGGTGATGGCTTTCCTTTCCAGCCACGGACTGCCCCTCTCAGTCGCTGCTGGAGGTCCTGCTCAATTTCACAGCCCAGAGATGTCTATAATGTGGCTGGCTTTCTCCAGAAAGAGGAGAATCCTTTTGTGAATGGATCTCATTTCTCCCCTAATCTCCAGAGCTGGAGATGAGTAGAGAACTGATCATTTAATAATTATTTTTCAATTTGGTAGCTCCACTTTACTGGGTTTGTTTAATGGCATTATGAGAGAAAACAGATGTTCCAATAAAAAAATTGGAGGCAGCAGTGCCTTTTCTTACCCATTTATGAAGAGACACTGAGGGAATTCTAGATCTCCAAGGAAACCAGCGCCTTTGTGGGAAATTGATTTTCATTCTGTTTTTGAGACTTTGGTGGTGGGATTGCAAGTTGGAGGTGTCTGCCTTTGGCTGCTGCAAGGCTGAGAAATGTCCTGATTGTGCCTCCTGAGTCCCTGTGATGTGCCCCCAGAGGACATGCTCTGTCAGGGCACACGAATTTTGAGTAAACTCTCAAGAGATGTCAACTTTCCCACCCCAGCCTGAGAGCTGCCCTGTCAGACCTGCCTGGGCCTGTCTGTGTCTGATGTAGCGTGATACTGAGGGGAGGTGGGGGGTAGGTAAGAGGCCCTGATTGCTGGTCAAGAGGGTGACTTCTGATCTGGTCTTTCTGATGCCAGTGGTGGTCATCGTCTGGAATTCGGGCCTGCCTGGGCTCTAGGGATAATGGGGAAATGGACAAGTCAGGATCTCTGGACCAGGAGTTGGGGTTTCTAGAGTGTTGAGGGAGAATAACTGTCAGTGGAAAAACCAAGAAAAAGTATTAGAGCTACGAGGGACATTGGAGGTGAAGACCCCCAAATCTTGCCTCAATATCCCCACTTCAATTGTCACACATATTTCTACTATTGCATGGTCTCCTGGGGGAGCAGCTATGGTTTTTGGAAGAGAAAGTGTCTTTCTAAAGAGCTTTGGAAACATCAAGAGAGAACAGTTGGTGCTAGGGTCTTGAGGAGATATAACTGCTCACTATCTAGCCCTCCTTTACCATTTTTTTCCATCTACTTTCCTTTCCCACTGGGCCTCTCTCTCTTTTTAAACTGAAGTATAGTTGATTTACAATGTTGTGTTAGTTTCAGGTGTACAATAAAAAGATTCAGTTATACATATATATATAGGTATTCTTTTTCATATTCTTTTCCATTATGGTTTAATACAGGATATTAAATATACTTCCCTGTGCTATGCAGTAGGACATTGAGGTTTATTTTATATGCAGTAGTTTGTATCTGCTAATCCCAAACTCCTTATTTATCCCTCCCTCTCCCCCTTTCCCCTTTGGTAACCATAAATTTGTTTTCTATGTCTGTAAGTCTGTTTCTATTTTGTAAGTAAGTTCATTTGTGTCATATTTTAGATTCCACATATAAGCGATATCATATGACATTTGTCTTTCTCTTTCTGACTTACTTCACCTTAGTCTGATAATTTCTAGGTCCATCCATGTTGCTGCAAATGCCCGCTGGCCCTCTCTCCATGGTTTCTTCGCTATTCTGATCTTTCTGCAGATGGAACAGCCCTTGCCTCCTTGGTGGGTCAGGCACTGGGCACACCCTGCTTTAACCCCTCCTCTCCTTTCCTGTCCCAATGTGCTCCTCTCGACTCCCTGGTTTTGGATCATGACACCAACATTCTCTAAGTTACCCAGGCTCAAGAGCCCAGACCAGTTTCATGCTTTCCTTGCCCGCCTTCTACATCCAGTTGGTTCCCAAGTTGGTACAGTCTACCTGGGAAGTATCTCTCCCATTCACACTTTTATTTTTCTTCCTACTTATTGCCCTGGTTTTGGTCATAATCTCTCATCTATGTTACTGCAACAGCTTCCTAACTGGACTTTCAATTTTTTTCTTTCTTCTTAAATTTGCCTTATAATCTGGGGCCGGATTAATCTTCCAAAAGTCTCTAATCACATCCTTTCAGCATTAAAAATTGTCACTAACTCTCCAGTACCAACCCACAAATCCCCAAGGGACTTAGAAGGGCAGAATTTGGGGTTCTCCAATCTTCCTTTTTGGCCTTATCCTTGGAGGGACTGTCAGCTCTGTGAGGTCAGGGACTTTACGTGTGTTGTTCCCTGGTGTGTCCCCATGGCCGGCATGGGGCTTAAATACAGCACACAGGGCCTGGCCTCTGCCACAGGGCCTGAGCAGTGCTTGTGAACTACTTCCCTACACATACATGCTGCTGTTGCCTACCACGAGCCTCACTGCTTCCAAAAAACACCCTTCACTTCCTCCACCTCCGCCATTGCACACGTTTGCCCTGGAATGCACGTCCCACCATGTCTGTTCTACTCCTACCCACTTTTCAAGGTCCAGTCCAAACCTTGCCTCCTTCATGAAGCCCTCTGTGATTCCCCAGAGAGATATGATCACCCCTCTCTGAACTGTTGTGACAGTTTGTACCCTCCCATGGCACTTGGCATAGTTTACCTTTATTCGAGGATTTCTCACATCTTGCTCTACTAAGGTTTGACCTACTTGAGAACAGGGATCTTTTTTATTCATCCTTTGAAGTACAGTAAGTCTCCTACGTATGAGCAAGTCCCGTTCCGAGAGCATGTTTGTAAGTCCAGCAAAGTTAGCCTAGGTACCCAACTAACACAATCGGCTATATAGTACTGTACTGTAATAGGCTTATAATACTTTTTACACAAATAATACATAAAAAACAAACACAAAATAAGGAAAACATTTTTAATCTTACAGCACAGTACCATGAAAAGCACAGTAGTATAGTACAACAGCCCGCATACAGAGGCTTCCATGGAGTGAACAGGCAAGAAGAGTTGCTGACTGGAGGAGGGAGAGGAGGTGGGAGATGGCAGAGTGGAAGAATCGTCAGCAATAGGAGACGAGGGCAAGCTGCAGTTTCACTCACGCCTGTTGTTGATGGCACAGGTTCTGGTTCCTCGTTGGATTCAGTTCTATCTACCCTCTTCCTTCTGGACATCCTGGGCTTCAAATAAAGATACTGTACTATTGTACTCTATACACTATAAAGTACATAAAAGCACAACTACTTGTAGAGGATGCACGCACGTGACAACGTACGCCAGACACGAGAACTAACTTATGTGATTAGACATGAAAATGCACGTTCACAGTCTTTGAAAGTTTGCAACTTGAAGATTCACATGTAGGGGACTTATTGTACCTAATACAGTGTCTTCCTCTGAAGGTACTAGGTAAATTTTATTGAATCAATAAATAAATACCTAGGTGACTGGTAAATCTTTTACTCTTATCTACAAGCCTAGTTGATTACTAACCACACAGTCTTACAGCTCTAACGATGATAAATGACTGTGAGGACAATTAGCATTCATTTATGCTGCTGCTGCTGGGTTGATTAATCCACTCCAATAATGTGAACAAAACAGCATTTGTTGTCTTACAGCAAAAATGACATCAAGGTGAATCCCATGCCAAGTTCTGAAGGTGCTGGATTGTATAAACTAGGGCTGCAGATGGGAGATGCCCTGAAGTTTTATCCAGGAGGGCCCCCAGCATTCCCCCAGCTGACTGCTCTCCAGGATCCTACCAAAGATGCATTTCATGGTCATGGACAGGACAGGAGAGGCTGATCAAGTCTATGTGCCTCTGTTAATTCCCTTTGCCTGTTTCGCTTCTCCATGAAGCCTTTAACCTACTAGTGTTGGTGATTCTAAGGCTCTGAAGAGCTGAGGAGGGTGCTTATGGTGAACTCAGTGTCTGGGGAGGGAGAGGTCTGGCCCTCTTTCCTTCTGTCAGGATCCTCAGAGGAGATCAGGCCTCAGAAGCTTCCTGGTCCCCAGTCCCTCCTCCTTAGGGTTCTCAGCTCTTCACGAACGTGACAAAATGTAGGAGGAGCTGAGCTTTCCTCCTGGCACGTTACGTCATCTCTCCATGCCTCAGCTGCTGGTGACATCTGCTTTATGGGGGGGTTGGTGTGGAGTTGTTGAGGATTAAATGAGATAATGAATGTCATGGTGCTTTGAGCACCAAGTGTATTATGTTATTACTCATTTCATGGACATCAACATGTCCCTTAGACATTGTAGGCTTGTGTTTAGCTGCCAGTGGCATAAGAGATGGACAGTGTCTAAGGATTCCCTTGGGGAGGGTAAGCCAGCTCTCTGGGTGGCAGTCAGCGTGGACACAATTGAATTACCTGGCACACATGATTCTTTGAGCTTGGTGCAGTGAGCACCCTGGAACTTGTCCCATCAGGCTGGCCCAGTGCTGGGTTAAGGTCCTGTCCTGGGTGTCATTTGAAGTTCTGCTTGAAGTTCTGTGCTGTCTGGGGAGCCCTGGCGCTGATATAAAGGCCTCTGCTTCTCAAGATCTCCTGGATAACGCTGCTCTCACTTATGAACGGTGGATTGAGGGGGCAGAACCTAATTTCACAGACTGGTGACTGGGGAGGGAGACGCAGCCCACAAGCCTTCCTGGGCCTGCCACCACCGTGAGCTGTCAGTAGGGGGAGCTCTATCACCGTGGTGCCTACTCTTGTGGCAGCAGGTGTGAGGGTCTGTCTGGGGGCCTGAGGGGCAGCTTGAGGAGTGGCCAGTGGGGGCTCTCTTCTGTAGGCGTGTGCTGAAGAGTAGCCATGTCCGGAGTCAGGGCTGCAGGAGCCATAGCGGGAAAAGAAGTGGAAATCCACTGTGCCAGGTGCCCAGGGGTTGGAAAGATGCTCAGCACACAAAGAAAATGCATGAATGTCCTGACTTGGGGAGACTTAGTTAGGGAGGAAAGGACGGAGGGGTGTGGCCTCACTAAGATGGAAGCTGCCACAGCTCCTACCTACTGAGATTGCCCTCCCTCCCTTAAGCAAGGCTTTCCGCAGGGACTGGCTGCAGCGGCAGAGGGGGCAACATCAAACCCAGAGTTCCTGAGTGGGTCCTGTGTGGGGACCTCGAGTCCATGCTCCCTGAGCAGCCCTCGGGGAAGTACCCGCCCTGGCCTTCGCTGGTCTGCTGCACCCAAAGGCAGAAGGGTTCTAAATGGGAGGATATCCAAGTGGTAGCAAGTCCTCCTTGACTCAGGCTGAGTGTCTTCACGTGCACTCAGATGGAGAAGAGGTTAAGAAAAGGTAAAGGGAGACATCTTTCGGTTCCAGGGCTTGCGGTGGCCATGTGAGCATTTAGGGGGACAGATGTGTGTGTGTGTGTGCATGTGTGTTCGGGATTCCCGTGGCGGAGGGTGGAGTAAGCAGCACGGACACCCATCTCCTGCAGAAAGTCTTAGTCGCAGATGGGACTTGCATTTCCCTTCTCTCAGGAGGCCTCAGGGTCACTTCTCCATCTCATGCCAGATGAGGCCCTGGGGAGCTGAGGACAGGACAGTAGGTTTGTTGTCAGTCCTGCATACATGTGAGTTGTGACTGGCTTGTGGTGTGGGTCCAGGCTTTGGAGAAGGACGGGCCTAGAAGGTGTGAGAGACTGAGCACGGAGCCATTTCTCTTGGGCAGGTGGGGAGGAAGTCCAGCAGAAGTGTGGCCCTGTGGTTTTGTTCAGAACCTCCCTACCCTTCCTGGCGACTTCTGAGACAAAATGAGCCTTACAACTGAGATTGAGATTCAGTTTGGAGTGTCAGGGAGGGCAGTTGGCTCAGAGTGGGGGAGGGATTTGCTAGATTCCTTACTGATGGTCTCTGGGACCAGAAGGAACTTCCCTGCATCCTTCTTCCTTGGGGGTCAGAGTAAATGATCTTGGAGAGACAGAAGTGAGAGAGACAGCAGTGAGTGGTTTTATACAGAGATCTTAGTTCCCTGCCCAGGAATTGAATCTGGGTAGCCTGGATGAAAACCAGGAATCCTAGTCACTAGACCACCAAGGGCTAGAGGATAGAAGCAAAGTTCCCCTAGCTGTTACCCCCACTGGAAAATGCATTTCTCAAGGAGGCAAAAACTATAAAAGCAGGTACAAAGTTTATTATTAGAGACACAGCATAACATGTGGGAGAGCACACAGAGAAGCAGTTCATTTATTTAAGACAGAAGCAAGGCAGAAATACACACCCGGAGAGAAAGGGTATGGGCATCCTCTCTAATGAGGAGCGCGGTAAAGAGGTGATTTAAATCCCTTATATAGGATAGTCCTTCTGGGTCTTTGTTTACCTTTGGCCAATTATTTTGTTTCTTTCTTTACACCTGACCTGCCCTAGGACCCTCCCCAACATGCGTGGCCAAATTTTTGCTAAGATGGATTCCAACATAGAAGCCTGTGGGGGGTATGTCCACACTTATTATGGGATGGCACCCTCTCCCTTTTTGACCCCCAGTGAGCCCTCCTGTGCATGTGCAGACAGGTAAGTTTTCCTTGACCTCAGGAATCTTATCTCCTTATTCCAGCAGAGCTCAGCTTCTGCCACTAGCTTTGTCCTTGGAGTGTCTGGGGAAACAAACCTTCAATTTTACTCCACTTGACAAACATCAGCTGTCCAGCCCAGGCGCCCATCTATCTCCTACCTCAAAAAGACTTCCTGACTGTGAGCATCTTAGGAGGATCCTACCAGACTGAGGGATTAGAAATTCCCTTTGAGTGAATGGAGAAGGAACCACCTTCCTCTTTATGATGGAATTTTCAGTGAACCATAGAGTTTCAGAGAGGAAGAGAGGCTGACACCCCACTTTAGCTGCTTCTGTGTGAAGTCCGGTGAGCTTGGTGTCAGTGGTACCATGAAAATCACTGTAACATGCCAACATCTCCACCATTTATAGGCCTCAGTGTGTAGCACTGCTGGCCAAGCCAGCCTCACTTTCTCTTTCCCACAAACTGGGTATAGACCCTCTGCAGTACAGATACCACTTAATGTGTAGCCCAGGTAGGAGCCCATGTTGACATCTTGACCTTCTGCACACATAAGTGCAAGCCTAAACTTTATCTCTACAAATCAGTTGGCCAGCTCTGTTCACTAGCGACAGAGTAACCCTCCTCTTGAATTGTCCAGGTTAGAGTTTTCAGATCACCGTGGACACATACTCAAGGTCAAGTCTTGCCATCTGCATCTAGGCAGCATTAGGTAAAAGGGGAAGTCTGAGGGCTTCCCTGGTGGCGCAGTGGTTGAGAGTCCGCCTGCCGATGCAGGGGACACGGATTCGTGCCCTGGTCCGGGAGGATCCCACATGCCATGGAGCGGCTGGGTCCATGAGCCATGTCCGCTGAGCCTGCGCATCCAGAGCCTGTGCTCCACAACGGGTAGAGGCCACAACAGTGAGAGGCCCGTGTACCGCAAACAAAAAAAAAAAAAAAGGGAAAGGCTGAGGGCTCAGGTCGGCATACCTAATTGTGTCATCTTTTCCTGCCCTGAGCCCTTCTCTGTCTCCCCACTTCTCGTAGATAAACATCAAAACTCTTTGGAAAGTCTACAAGGCCCCACATAGTATACCTTCTGGAGAAAGATGCTCTTCAGACCCATCTTGCATCATTCTCTGGACCCCAGCCACTGGGGAGCTCTTAGTTTCTCGATTCTGTCATGCTCTTTCCAACCTCAAGGCCTTTGCATATGTAACTCCTATTTCCAGGCATCCTCTCCCCTCCCCCATCCCATACTTTTATCTAGGTAATTCCCATTCATCCTTCAGAGTGAAGCCTAGGTGTCACTTCCAAGGAAGCCTTCCCAGACCTCCCAGATTAGGTCCTGTTATATGCTCTTAAAGCCCTTGGTAGCTTTTGCCACAATTATAAATACTTTAAATTGTGTGATTGATTATTTTCTCTTCCCTCTGCTGGAATTTAAGCTCCGTGAGGGTGGGACCTATGAGAATTTTGTTCACCACACAGCATAGTGCCTGGCACAAAGTAGATACTCAGCAAATATCTGCTGAATGAGTGAATGAAGAGGGGTCGCCAGGTTGCCTATGGAATCCCTCTCACCTTCTAGCAGACAGACTCCTGTCTTCGATTGTGTGGATGCTTTTCTATGTTCTTACCCATTGAAGGGGAGAACCACAACTAAGATAAGTGGTTCTACATGTAGCTCCTGTGATTTTTGAGGCTTAGCTCTTGTGAGATGGTCACTAGTCTCAGCTCCTCCTCTTTTATCTCTCCTAGAGAATCTTTGCTAAGGTAGAGTCCATTCCTTACCATGCCCACTGCCTTTTTTCCTCTCTATTCTTAGGCTTATAATCGTTGTGTGCAGAATGTGCCTTTCTTTAGGCAAAGCCCAGGATGCTTCTTGGTCCAGGGAAGGTTGTTGGCTCTTATCCCCTGAGTTCTAGCTCCAGAGCTAGGCTGCTTAGCTTGGTCTACCCTGCCTCAGATGCAATTTCAGGATGAGATTGAGGTGCAGGTCATCTGATCTGCTTGGGATGATTTCGGAAGAAGCTTTAATATCTCCTGGAGCAGTCAGCGTCTGGTTTCTGCCGGTCCCCCAGGACTCTGTACCTTGAGACCTGGATCAGGGGCAGCTGAGAAGCCTGCCTAGGAGCTTCCTGTCCCTAGACAACTGGACTGCAGCTTGCTGGTTGAGCTCTGAGTGTCTCTAGGCCACTCCAGTTGTCTGCAGTGGGCTTGTTCCACCCCCAACCACTCCCATACCTGCATGTCCCTGGGCTTCCCTGCACTGAGTCAGCAACATCCCCCCACTGCCGTCTTGGCATTGGGTAGCCAAGCCAAGCCAAGTCTGGTTACATTGACTCAGTTCATCTGGAACCTCACATCCTATACTCTTTTCTAATATGACATTTAGCCAACTGACACCCAACAGTGAAGAGCAATCCTGGGAACTGAGGCCGCTCAGGACTCATGACCCTGCACAAGCCAAAAGCCAGGGCCATGTTGAGGGGAAGGCCGTCCTGCTGCCAGGCCTCTCTTTTTGCTCCATGTTGGTTCCTGTCTAGCAGCACGTCGCTTTGGCTGGCAGTCAGCAGCCCACTGCTGGTGCTTGCTGGTGGCTTGGCTCTCCTCCATTTAGCCAGGGAATTTGGACCTTTTTCTATGTTCTGCTTAGGAGTTTGGGAAGCAAGCCAGTGGGCCTCCTTAGAAATAGCCTCCATTGATGTCATTTCCCATTGTAGTCCCGAGGGAGACATGTCTCTTTATTTTTTTCCACATCGACACCTCTCTTGCCCTTGGCTCAAACACAGAAACCTCAGGTGGTATCAGTGCTGGGGGGAGGGAAGTGATAAGGGGGCTCATGTAGGAGGTGAGGATGGCCAAATCAGGTTATGTTTGGTCACCTGTACTGGGTGAAGCTTTGAATCTGCAGGGTTGTAAGTCAGCCAAGAGAGGAGGTAGTCACAGTCCTATTTCTTGGCTCCTGGATTGATTGGCTGTGGCTTTTTGTTTTGTTTTGTTTTGGTTGTGGTACGCGGGCCTCTCACTGTTGTGGCCTCTCCCGTTGCGGAGCACAGGCACCAGACGCGCAGGCTCAGCGGTCACGGCTCATGGGCCCAGCAGCTCCGTGGCATGTGGGATCCTCCCGGACTGGGGCATGAACCTGCGTCCCCTGCATCGGCAGGCAGACTCTCAACCACTGTGCCACCAGGGAAGCCCTGGCTGTGGCTTTAATCAGGAATTCACTGGTGCTTCTGTGAACACCAGGTTGACCTCTGTCATGAGCTGAATTTGGTCCCTTCCCACCCTAATTTGTGTGTTGAAGTCCTAATCCTAGTACCTCAGAAAATAACTTTGGAGAGAGAAACTTTATAAAAGGTAATTAAGGTAAAATGAGGTCATATAGGTGGACCCTAATCTAGTATGACTGGTGTTCTTATAAGAAGAGGAGATTAGAGGGAATTCCCTGGTGGTCCAGTGGTTAGGACTCCATGTTTCCAATGCAGGGGCCTTGGGTTCGATCCCCAGTCAGGGAATAAGATCCCACAAGCCTTGTGACAAGGCCAAAGGAAAAAAAAGAAGAGGAGATTAGAGAAAAGACCATGTAAAGACAAAGAGGGGAAGGCATGCAAGCCAAGGAGAGAGGCCCTCAGAAAAAACTAATGCTACTGACACCTAGATCTTCAACTTCTAGTCTCCACAGTATGAGAAAATAAATTTCTGTTGTTTAAACCACCCAGTCTGTGGTACTTTATTATGGCAGCTCTAGCAAGCAAACAAAACCTCCTCCAGACATAGCAGAGAAGATTTGCAGAAGGGCCAAGAGAGCAGTAGATTAGATGACCCCATTTTGACCAGCTTCTTCATGGGCTCTCTAGATTGGTGGTATCCCTCTGGCTTTTCTAGTTCTTTCTTCTTCAGGCAGCCACCAATTTCATCTTGTTTTGGTGGTTGGCCAAATAACCACTGTTATTGGTGGCTAATAAATAAAACATTTCAATTTTATTTCCTTTTTATGAAAACCTTATGGTATGAGCCTCAGAATATCACTGTCACCCAGCGTGGCTGGTCCTGCCCACTGGAAGCTCACATCCTATGGGGGAGAAAGTCATGGAGATCATTTCACTGCAGCACGGTAGGTGCGTGCTAGCGGTCAGCAGAGGGGACCAAAAAGGAAGACAATTCGAGCCTGCTTCGGGAGGTCCTGGAAAGCTTCCTGGAGTTGATGGCAGAGCTGGAAGTCTGTTACTTCTGTGAAGGTAGGAACTTGGTCTTTCTCACCTGCCTTCACCTGTGGAATCTGACACAGTTCTTTGCATATAGTAAGTGCTCATCTAGTTTGTTGGGTGAATGACCCTCTTGAAGTCCCTTCCAGCTTTATGAGTCTATGATTCTGTGATCTCAGAGGCCCACAGCAGTAAGATGGTGGAGAGTGCTACTGGCGGAGAGCGTGAGGCGTAAACAGAGACAGGGGTTTGTAGTATGCAAAGTCACTTATGAGCAGTTAAACTGGGAGGAGGGAGGAGAGCATGATGAGCATCCTTCCCATCTTGGTGTCTCTGGGAGAATCCTCAGGCATAACAGCAGGAACCCAGCCAGTGCACCTGCCCCACGTGCATGATCAGAAGCGATGTCTCACTCTCCACAAAGCAAAGGTTGGTCAAGCCCCTGACAGCTGTTTCCCACAGAGAGGAAAGCCCCTAAGTTCCCAGGCAGTGTAAACTGACCGTGTGTTTATAAAACACGCCGCAGGGCCCAAGCACGTGACAACGTCTCGGACACACAAACCGGCAGCTGGTGCAGCAGGGATTCAAGATGCTTGGGAGTGGAGAGGAGGGCGTGGCACATGGGATGGTTGAATGCCAAATCAGCATGGCTCTCTTCTGGGGGACACCCAAATGGATCTAAAGCCGAAGCTCGAAAAATAACAAACATCCAAGCCCTTTGAAACCAAACTGTGCCCAGATGTCTTTTAAAGCCGGGTGGTGGACCCCAGACAGTGCTCTGAGGGAGTGGGTGCAGACCGCCCAGCACCCAAAGAATTAGGGGCAGCTCTGCTCCCTGTCTGAGGGCTCCAAGAGTTTCGATGAAAAGACTTTCTGCCTGGCTGTTGCAAGATGGAACCGAAAGAGCCCACTGCGGGGAGGACAGGAGATTGAGGAGGCTGTCCCCCTCCCTGTACGGGGGGGGTGTGGTGACTTCAGATGAGCTGTTTTGTTTCACGCTGAGCTGAGCTCACCTGGGCGATGACCTTGTGACAAGAATACCCGGCCGAGTCCAGATCAGCAAAGAGAGGACAGGAAGAGGAAGAGGAAGAGGAAGAGAAGCAGAGGCAGCCATGCGAAGCAGTGATTGGCAGAAACCTAGTCACAGATGCTGGTTAACGTCATTTTTAATCCTTCAACCAGAGTTGATAAAATTTGATATGGACAAGTCCTTGTAGTTAATCTCTCAATCTGTAGAAAAGCTGGTTCAGATCCAGGGGCATAAGACAGAGGCGTTGGAGTCATCAAATTCTGCCTAAAATATAGGCCCACCCTGAGGCTGCGCTGGGGCCTGAGCCCCTCAAGTTTAAACTAACGTATGGCACCGTGTGCACACCCACATCCTCAAGGGTTCGCTGGGACTTGGGAAGTGCTGGGGGACCCGTATCCTCAAAAATCTACTTTAAGAGAATTCACTGCAGGCCCAGTGAGGCTATTGATCTTGGGGAAGACAATGATAATGGTAATAAAAATAATAAGGATGAGTATTATTTATTGAGCATTTGATCTACTCAGGTGCCGTGCTAGGCATCACAGCAACTCATTTAGTCCCGTCAAGACCATTATTATCCCCTTTCTACATTTGAGAAAATGAGACTCAGAGAAGTCAAATGACTTTCTCAAGGTCACAGAGTACATGGTAGAGCCAGAATGCAAATCCAGGGGCTCTAACCCGAAAGTCTGTGGGTCAGTGTGACCTGTTAATGGGCAGAGACCTTCTGTTCCTTCTAAGGGTTCCAGGCTATGCTGGGAGGAGGCATGGATATTGAACGAGAATCAAGGTGTGCTCTGGATCCATCTGAAGCACACCGAGTTATTCCTTTCCCTTGGCATGACTGACAACTTCTCGAATCTATTCTTCTGACCTGACCTCAGGAAGCCAGAGTCCCTTGAAGTCTGGAGTATGTATGTCTGGGGACCCCAAGTGAGGGGCACACCTTACCTGGGAATAAATGTATAAATATATTATATATTTATATAATATAAATATTATAAATAAGTATAACCAAGAAGAGGTCAGAGAGCGAGGGAGACTCGGTTGTTTATATCCAGGGGCCAGGAAGGCCCTATAGACTTAGTCTCTCCAACCCCATTCTCACAGCCAGGCTACCCCATCAGGACCACCTGAGCTTCCCCTTCCGCACACCCTCCGAGCCCTTCTCCCTTAACAGCTAGGTGTCCTAGGTCGCCTGGAATGAAAACTGTCCTGAAACTTAACAAAGGAGCTGTCAGATTCCATTGTATTTCTAACCTCTGGGTCTCTGCTCCTTTACCTGCCACCGCCCCCATCACCCCCCTCCCACCCCAGCCCTCAGGACTGCCACATCCTCCCTTTCCAGCTCTGTGACCTGATCAACTTCCTTTCTGGAAGCCAGTTTCTCTTTCTTGTTTAATGAGGTTGTGTTTTGGGAAGATGTTGGGCTGCCAATTTGTGGAGGACATCCCTAGGCCATACGGGGCCACAAGCCACATTCCCTCCTCATCCCCTATTCTTCACGCCGGGAGATACATAAGAAATCTCAATCTCCCTCTCTCTTCTCAGCCTGACCTCTGGGATGTAAGGTCAGGAGGGCAAGATTCTTTTTATTTGTTTATTTATTGAATTTTATTTTATTTATTTATTTTTATACAGCAGGTTCTTATTAGTTATCTATTTTATACATATCAGTGTATATATGTCAATCCCAATCTCCCAATTCATCCCACTCCACCCTTTCCCCTCTTGGTGTCCACACATTTGTTCTCTACATCTGTGTCTCTATTTCTGCCCTGCAAACCGGTTCATCTGTACTATTTTAGGAGGGCAAGATTCTTTTTAAACTAAGGGAGAATCTCTAATTCTTTTACCCTCTATCCTTCCAAGCCCTCTACACAGTGTTATCTTTTATATTCTCTCTCTCTGATTTCTCAGGAAACATTAGCCTCAAAGTGACTGGTATTACTAGCTGTCAACTTATAAAACAAGGGGTCTAAAGTGGAATGAAGGAGAAGGAGAAGCCTTGGAGGAGGAAGGAGTGATCACAGCTCTGTGGAGCTGGCAGAACACGCTGGGAATCAGCAAACCAGTCACAGGGTTGTACTGAGCAGGGCCAGTTCTGCACTCTGCACAGGGTGAGGCCAGCGGTCACTATCTCTGCTTCCAGCTGGGTTCCAGAGGAATTAGTCCCTCTCTTAGGGCATCTTGCAGCTGAAATCCCAGCCCAGAACCAAGGGTTTGTGGGCACAGCCATTTATTCTTTTTAGCTGTTTCTCTCTCTCCAAGAATATATGAGTTTGCATTCTCCTTCAGTCTTTCCAGAGCAGTCTGTTCGCCTCTTCCCAGGCCCCCCAAAGACCCCACTATTTGTTCTCTTTTAAGTACTCATCTCCCCCGACCCCTTAGAGCCGGGAAGGTGGCGGCATCTCCACAGCGTCAGCTTTGAGGTTCGCTCTGTGAGGTACCAAGTTGACAGCCTATGCACATCAGTTTTTTCCTGAAGATCTTCTGAGAAGTAAGGGAAGCTCAGAGACATTGATCTTGCCCTGTGTTCTGGGAAGCTGCGTTTTTTTTCGCTGCTGCTTTCAAGCGACCTGGATCTCATTACAGATATTGAAATGGGGCGTGGTTCTCAGGAGGCGCCTGAGAAATGGGAACTTGTCTTGCTTGTTGCCTTTGAGGGTCGGTGGGGGAGAACCACAAGCCTGTCCAGATCTTATCTGCTCAGGAAGGGGCAGGAAAACAACACAGCAAAACAGCTGCCAGCCGAGAACACCACCTAGTGTCTTTACAGCACACACCCACGTGTGGTGAAGTTGCCGTTTCCCATGAAGATGAAAGTGAAGAGTGTGGCACGGCAGGGATTCCCTAAGCCCCGGATGAGGAGGGGCCGGTCCTGGGACACTGACTCACTTAGCAATCAGGACCCATCACCTCCACCTGTCGGCTCGCCCTGGAGGGACCTGGGAGAGGCTGAGCTGCTTTTGCTCTCTAGAAGGGGCAATCCATCACCCCACGTGTATTAAATACACACTGTGTATCTGCCTTGTGGTCTGGGGGATCCAATTAAATACAAGACAGTCTTGGCCCACGGGGTACTTAGTGACAAGCCGGTGGGGAGACCAATCACAAATAAAGGAAAAGTTAAATAACATACAACACACACACGCACACAGAGACATCACACAAGAGTGGTTGCAAGTGGTACATGACTAACTGGCAAATTAAAGACATTTTCACTCTCGCTTTGCTCCCACACTGACATTTTGCTGAAGAACGGAACAGAAGGAGGACACATTACTGCAGCTAGCTGCGCTGGTGGAGGGGAGGAGGGGGTGCTCCCAGTGTGGCAGCAGGTCACGGCTGGAGCTACCTCCACGGTCCCCTGTTGTGCTTTCGGAAGGTCTTGTTTTCCGAAACGGATTTGGGGCCAAGTTTGCCGTGCTCTCAGAGGCCCTGGCCGTGTCTCCTGACATCAGTCATACCCGCTCGCATCTGCCCTCTTTCTTTCCATCCCTGCTGCAGGGGCCTTTCTCCACTGTCCACTGCAACACACTTTAACACATGCCAGCAGCCACTTCTCTGTTCATGTCTTGGCTAGGCCACTCTTTTCTCAGACCCTTAGGATGGATTTCCATCAAATTATTCATAGAAGTGCATTGAATTTGAAGCAAATTGGTTTGGGAAGAAATCCCAGCTCTGCATTCATTAGGTATGTGGCTGTGACTGTGGGCCTCAGTTTCCCCATCTGTAAAGTGGGTACAAAAATGATACCTTTATTATATTAACCTTTATTATATTATTATTATGAGGATCAAAAGGGGTCATGAACGTGAAATGCCTGGTGTGTGTTTGAAGTCTCTTGTTGTGGAGAAATTCACCACAGTCTATGCTAAAGCGGTGCCTCTCAAAGGGGCATGTGCATTCATCATCGGGGATCTTGTTAAAAATGCAGATTCTGATTCAGTAGAAGTCAGTGGGGCTTGAAATTCTACATTTCTGGTAAGTTCCCCATTGATGCAGATGCTGCTGGTCCAGGGATCACACTGAGTAGCAAGGTACTAAAGGACTTTATGGTCAGAATCCTGCACTTCCAGGATTTCCTTGTGTGTCCACTGCTTACACTGACTCATGCCCTCTCTGTATTTGGCACGTCCTGCCTCATCGCTCTGGTCTCTGTTTTGCCCCACCCCTGTTCCTGAGCTTCTTGGCACTTTGACCCCTTTGGCCTCTGACTCTACACTTCTCTCTGCTAGACTTTGCCCCCTAGAGTGGCATTGCACACACAGATACCCCTCTTTAATGTTTCTGGCTTCGTCTCACAAAGTTCTCTTACAATTTGCCAGAGGTCACCTTTGGCTAAAACCCATCCCATTTCCCTTTTCCCCTGGACTGTTAGGAAGCTCACAGCTAAGTTTAAGGTGAGTTTTAGCAGAGTCCTCTCCCCAAGTTTTCTGATAAAGTTAGTTTCTTCCCACGTGCCATCCTCCTTCATCCTTCTCTTCTTTTATGATTTGTTTCTTAAATAATTTATTTCTTGTTTTGTTGTATATGTTGCCATTTGCTAGCAGAGTGATCTTGGATAAGTCACTTCACCTCCCTGGGATTCAGTTTTCTCCCCTATGAAGTGGGGATAATAATAGTACCTACCTCATAAAATTTGGGGGTTGATTAAATGAGGTAGTATCTGTAGAGTCCTTAGAAGAGTGCTTGGCACATGGTAAGCACCATGTGGGTGTTATTTATTGTTGTTATTTTATAAAATACTTTAAATCCTTTGGAAAGCAAGATGGGTACAACTGTCACCACCATCATCATTATCATCGTCATCAACAGCATCATCAGAAAAACCATGCTGACATTAAAGTGTTATACAATAGACCATGAAATTATCATATTATCCTGGAGTACTTGAGTTATGGGACAACTTTTAAACTAGAAAAAATTAATTTAGAACAAGTTAAATAACTTGATTATAGTACCTATTTCTTGTATTCTAAAATCAGGTAGTTCCAAGATGGGTTGTAATGGAATGGAATTTGTCCTCACCAACTGTGTGCCTTTAAACAAGCACAGGATGTACCATAGAACCTCCGCAGCACAGTGGGCTTTGAGCATTGCAGTCATGCTTGGAGCAATTTTCTTGAACCTGTTCACTTCTTTTTTGCCCTTGCTCTAGCATTCTAGTCCATTTCAGCTCCTGACTCTTGGGCTCACCTTTCTCACCTGGCCCAACTCATCTCTTAAACCTAATGACTGGATTCAGCTGAACTGATTTGATCCCGTTGCCTTCTCTGGCTTATGGCATTTCTGTCTGCTTCTGGAAGTCAACCTGTTGGCTTCCACTCGAGCTCCTAGGACTTTATTAGATGGTTTTCTGGGGTTCTTGCCATGCTTTCTCCATACCCTCATGCTTCCCTGATTCATTCACTCAGTGAAATTTATTTTATGTCTCTTCTATGCCAATCACTGATATAAGTCACTAGGGAAGGTAGAAGTAAACAAACAAAGTTCTGGCTTCCACAGAGCTTTAGTTGGGGGAGAGAAAAAATGAACAAATTAATGCATACTACGTACTCTTATGTCCTTGCTACTCAAAGCGTAGTCCGTGGGCCACGTTAGGTTGGAAACAGTCTCTAGACTGCTGATCAAGGAGGCAGTTGCTTTCATGAGTTCAGATTTATGAGAGACTTTTACTGGACTGTAATGATCATCTCTTCCAACCACCTCATTTCACAGATGAACAAGATGAGTTGTGTGTTGTGAACAGGCCTTGACCAAGGGCACACAATTAGTTGGTTGTAGAGCTTATTATTGGTCTTTTCTACTCATGACACCCCATCTTTTCTTACATGGTGTCTAGGTCAATGAATTGGTTTATTTAGGGGAATTCCCAAACCTTGTGGGGTTGTGGAAGTATAAGAAAAGCCATCTCTGATATTTCCTGTCAAATCTTTATTTCTAAATCAGAAGACTCATGGGTTGACTCTCACGAGGCAATTCTTGAATCTCTAATCACATCGGTCCTAAACAAGGAATACTTAGGGGTGAAGGCAGTGATGGTGCAAGTTCTTTTCTAAGACACTTAAAGAGGGCTCTGGGCAAACTGAGATTAATGAAGGTTTCAGAGAGACTCATAGATTCATATCCAAATAGAGAAATTGAGGCTTAGAGAAGTTAAGTGACTAATTCAAGATCCCACTGCAGGTTAGCAGCAGGCCCAAGCCCAGAGCTAAGTCTCCTGAATCACAGTGCAAAGTTTAAGATGGAAGATCTATGTTTGCCTCCCGTCATTTCCATTAGCCAAGTCCCTTCCCTTCCCCCGTAGACCTCAGGTTCTTCATTTGTAAAAGGGGGGTGGTGGATCAAATGAAATGATTTACATAAGATTGATTTATGAAACTTCTTTTTTCCTACTATAACATACAGCATTTCTTATGCCAAAACCATCCAAAAGAGAGGAAATAATCATAATCCAAACTTCATCGGCATTAGGAAGAGGACACTGACACGGGAGAGATGCACGAACCTCACTGACATATCTAGTCAACTCCTTTTTCAGCTCCCTTCATCTCCTAAAGGGATTTTGAAGTTTCATTAGGTCCCATTTGTTTATTTTTGTTTTTATTTCCATTACTCTAGGAGGTGGGTCAGAAAGGATCTTGCTGTGATTTATGTCATAGAGTGTTCTTCCTATGTTTTCTTCTAAGAGTTTGATAGTTTCTGGCCTTACATTTAGGTCTTTAATCCATTTTGAGCTTATTTTTGTGTATGGTGTTAGGGAGTGATCTAATCTCATACTTTTACATGTACCTGTCCAGTTTTCCCAGCACCATTTATTGAAGAGGCTGTCCTTTCTCCACTGTACATTCCTGCCTCCTTTATCAAAGATAAGTTGTCCATATGTGCGTGGGTTTATCTCTGGGCTTTTTAAACCTTACTGTTTTCCATCACCTCTTCCATCACTCTCAGAGAAAACATTGGCTGATGAATGACAGTTCCTTCAATCTCCTGTAACTACAGCTAACAAACGTCTGCATAAACCTTCATTTCCACCTTTTCCTGTTTCTGAAATGGCATTATCCTGCTTCTTCCCTTGGCTAACTCCAGTTTCCACATATCCTTCACAACTCAACTCAGAGGTCATGGCACCCATCCTTATCCACCCGCCCTTGGCTAATTGGTACCCCTCTTCTGTTCTCCAAGAGCACCCTCTCCGAGCATGAATCCCATTGTCTTACATATTTGTTTACTCGAAAACCTCCCTCACTAGAATGTAGGGATTCTATTTACCACTCTATCTACCTAGTGCCTGGCACATATATGTTCTCAATAAACGTGTTTTTGGGTAAATGAATGCATGTGTAATGCTTATTTGGGTTGCCCTGAAGATGACTTCATCAGCTTCTGCTTTACCATCCCTGGTGGGTTTGAATGTCCTGGTGAGAGAAGAGTCTCCAGGTTGCCCAGGCTCTGTTTGCACCTCCCAGCCTCAGGCAGAAATGAATGAAAGCAGAGGGACTCTCTTTTGACTATGCCCCACTGTGTACCCATGCCCTGTGTCTGAAATCCTCTCTGGATGGTGGAGGTGAGGATGTTGAGGATGGCTTCTGGAGGAGGCAGGTCTGGCCTGGCCAGGAGTTAGAAGCTACTGGTTCTAAACGTATAGACACCAAGGGGGGAAAGTGGTGGTGGTGGGATGAATTGGGAGATGGCAATTGACATATATACACTAATATATATATAAAATTGAAAGATAATAAGAACCTGCTGTATAAAAAATAAATAAATAAATAATTTAAAAAAGAAAAAAAGAAGCTCTTGGTTCTCCCAGCTGTAAGCCTGCTCTTCCTCTTTCTTCTGCTGGGAACCTTCCCTGAGGAGCTGCAGCAGCCTCTGCCCTCCAAGACTCTCTTCCCAGGGCCATTGAGTCAGGCTCTGAGTAGGTCGTGGTAATTGGTGTCAGTGATTGGTATTGAAGCAACCAAGAGACAAAAGGCAGCGGGGGATGTAGGAGAGACAGAAGAGAAAGGGGTGAGGGTGGCTTCTTGCCTCCTACCACTCTGTCAATCAAGTATGGTCCCAGCTCCAGTGACTCTGCACACCCATTTCCATCTGTCTTCCGGGACATCCATGTGGTGTGCAACATGAACTTGGAGGCTTCGGATGGGGAGGGTTGAGTATTATGTGAGCCCAGCTTCAATAAAGGTGAGACTGCAGTTTGTGTGTGGGGAACCTTTAGCATACTTTCACTTGTGCTGACAGAGCCCCTTTGCCCCAGCACTATTCTCTGGCTGTAGAGGCCTCTGTGTCCCTTTCCATCCTAATTCCCACACACTACACTTTTCCTGCCTTTTGACCTGCATCAAAAGTCACGTGTCCTGAGGAATAAGGCAATAGCTTAATAAGGTTAAGAACTTGAACTCTGGAGGCAGTCTGACCCTGGTGTGAATCCTGGCCCCGCCATGGACTGCTATGCAAGTTACTTATCCTCTCTGAAGATTAGTTTTCTCATCCAAAATGTGGCAAATATTATCCACTCATGGAGTTTTCTGAGGATTATATTAGATAATACTCATAAAGGACTTAGTATATTTTGAGCTCTTAACAAATAGTGATTATTACGTTGTTTTATAACTATATCTGTCTCAGATATACCTTGTCATAAATAATCACTCTTTCCTTGCTGTTACTACAGAACATTGTAACAATAATACATATTTATTTTGAGAATAGTGTATGTAATAATATGCTATATGTAGGCTATATGCTTTATAGCAGGGGTCCCCAACCCCTGGGCCGCAGACTAGTAGCAGTCCACTGCCTGTTAGGAACTGGGCCGCACAGCAGGAGGTGAGCAGTGGGTGAGAGAGGGAAGCTTCATCTGCCGCTCCCCATCGCTCCCCATCACTCCCCATCACTCGCATTATTGCCTGAAACATCCCCTCCATCACTCTCATTACCGCCTGAACCATTCCACACTCCCCCACAATTTTTCCGTGGAAAAATTGTCTTCCACAAAACCGGTCCCTGGTGCCAAAAAGGTTGGGGACCACTGCTCTATAGTATATGTAGAGTATATACTTATATGGTATAACTGTATATAATACATATGCTACATACTCTATGTAATATATACTAAGTATATTTAATAATATATAAATATATAATATATGAAAATAATAGCCAACTTTTATTAAATGCTTACTATGTGCAGACATTATTCTATGAGCTTTATATGTATTAATTCACCGAATCCTCTCAAGATAGGTATAATCGTTATCCAAATTTTATAAATGAGAAACTGAGGCACAGACAAGTCAAGCAACTTGCCTAAGGATATAAAGTTAGTAAGACGAAGAGCAGCATTTGAAATGCGGCAGGTGGCTCCAGTATTAGAGTTTGCTGTATGTGGGCTGTGCACCCACTCCTGGCCTGTAAGTCTCACGGGTGCATTACCTGTTTCTGATTCATCTTTGTAACCTCCCCAGCGCTTTGCTCCAGGTTTACCTTGTTTCTGGATGCCTGTACAAAGGAGGTGCCATCAGCAAGAACACCAGTTCTTCAGTAGCTAACTGCCCGGGGAGGGAGGATGCTGGCTTCCTGGCGCTCAGGTGCCCACCGCCCAGTACCCAGTTTTCAAAGTCCCCCTGCTCATCCTTGGCAGCAGATAGCAGATTTTTTCGCCCAGGGAAAAGCACTTAGAGTATGCAAGGCTTTCAATAATGGGGCAAAATGACCACCAAGCTAATTAGAACAAGAAAAATAAAGGTTCATTTTGCAGCTAGGGACCGTATTTGAGGAGTGAGCAGAGGTGAGATGTGGGGTACAAGCATGGATTTGATTATGTGGGGGTCAGTCAGTCAATAAAGAGAGACGATCCCAGGATTCTATCCAAGAGCAAAACCTATTCAGGCCAGCGGGGCCCTGTTGAGCCATCTGCCCCTGCCCCTCTCCAGGCCCAGCAGGATCTGACCATCATCTGAAGACCACTCTCTGCACCATCATCAAAAGACAAAATGGTGTGGCAAACTGAGTGTAGCATTAACAAGTCATTTAAGTCTCCTGTTTTTAATTTTTTTCATTTCTGAAGTGAAGATGATAATAAAATCTGTCTCATGAGTTTGTTGGGAGACAGTGAAATATCTTCATTGTGAAAGGTGGTAAAGATAACTTATGTCTGCAGAATGTTTTAATAATAATAAAAATAATAGCAATAATAACACCTAACCTATATACAGCACTTGTTATATGCCAGGAACTCTTCTAAGTACTTTTGTATATTTAATCCTTACAACAATTTTATGAGATGAGTAGTATTATATCCATTTTACAGAAGAAAAACTGAGGCACAGAGAGGTTAAATCGATTGTCCAAAGTCACATAGCTGGTAAGTAGCACAGCTGGCATTCAAAGGCAGGCAATCTGGCTCCAAGTCTATGCTCTTAACCACCATGTAAAGATGAATGTGAGCATTTATAAAGTATGCCTTTATCCATCATCTCAGGTAATCCTCCCTGCTCCCCATACAGGACAACTCATTGGCACAGGGGAACTTGGGCAATTCCTGGCACTGAGATGAATCTGCCTCTTGGAGAAAGGTCTTGAGTCTGCTACAGATCCCAAACCTTGGGAAAGCTTGCCTGATGCTTGCAGAAAAATACTGAGGGTCATCTTTGTTCTTATAGGGAGGACAGATAATCTCTGCAAACTCTCTGGGTTCCCATTGTTCTGGCATCTCAGTGTCCATCAGACAGGAGCTGACCCTGGCTGAGTGGAGGTTCCTCAAAAAATCAGAACTCAGATATTCACTGGGCACCTACACCATGCCCAGCACAGGCATGTATATATCCTGTATAAAGAAGCAGGATATGGCCTCCATTTACAAAGAGTTAGCAGTCTAGTAAGAAAGATCAAACAGATGAAACAATAGATTAATTAATAAACAAGGTAATACCATTAAGTAATAATGGGATAACATGAAATCGTTTGGTATTGAAAACAAGGCTGTGGGAGATGAATGGAACACATTGCTAACTGTGTCCCATTCATCTCTTGGTCTTTTTCTCAAAGGTTTCTGTAGGGACACTGTATGCAGCATGGGTAACCCGTCCTCCCTTCCCAGGGAAGAAAACAAAATTCCATGTAGAAGAACATTCTTTTCCCAGCAGCTCATGCCATATTCACCAAGATGTGTCTTTGCCTTTTCCTGTGTATTTTTCCATCAGAGATGGTAGAGAAGTTGATTTGAGGTCTGTTACCCCTGTAATAACTGTCATAGTGACATCAGCAGAGGGGACTTGATGTCAAAGGGTAAGTCAGAGATGGTCTTCCCTCTCCCCCTTTCAAGGTGTGCTCTTACTTCCCCAGGAAACTTGAAGCTCCTTCCTAACCCTGGAAATGTAGGGTGCTTCAGCCAGGGCACCATCTGAAATCTTTGGCGGGCTTTAGTCCTTTCTCTCCTAGCTGGGTGACATTGGGCAAGTTGCTTAATCTCTTTCAGCTTTAATTTTTCTCATCTGTACAAAGGATATATAAATGTGAATGTGCACATTGATTCAGGATGGTGGAGTAGAAGGACGTGTGCTCACTCCCTCTTGTGAGAACACTGGAATCACAACTAACTGCTGAACAATCATCAAAAGGAAGACACTGGAATTCACCAAAAAGGATACCCCACATCGAAAGGCAAAGGGGAAGCTTCAGTGAGATGGTATGAGGGGTGCAATCACAATAAAATCAAATCTCATAACTGCTGGGCGGGTGACTCACAAACTGGAGAACAATTATACCACAGAAGTCCACACACTGGAGTGAAGGTTGTGAGCCCCACATCAGGTTTCCCAACCTGAGGGACCAGCAATGGGAGGAGGAATTCCCAGAGAATCAGACTTTGAAGGCTAGTGGGATTTGATTGCAGGACTTTGACAGGATTGGGGGAAACAGAGACTCTGCTCTTGGAGGACACACGCAAAGTAGTGTGTGTATCGGGATGCAGGTGAAGAAGTGGTGACCCCATAGGAGACTGAACAAGATCTACCTGCTAGTGTTGGAGGGTCTTCTGCAGAGGTGGGGGGTGGCCGTGGCTCACTGCAGGGACAAGGATGCTGGCAGCAGAAGTTCTGGGAAGTACTCCATGGCATGAGACCTCTTGGAGTCGGCCATTAGCCCCACCAAAGAGCCTGTAGCCTCCAGTGCTGGGTTGCCTCAGGCCAAACCACCAACAGGGAGGGAACTCAGCCCCACCCATCAGCAGAGAAGCAGATTAAAGTTTTACTGAGCTCTGCTCACCAGAGCAACACCCAGCTCTACCCACCACCAGTCCCACCCATCAGGAAGCTTGCACAAGCCTCTTAGATAGCCTCATCCACCAGAGCGCAGACAGCAGAAACAAGAAGAAGTACAGTCCTGCAGCATGTGGAACAAAAACCACATTCACAGAAAGATGGACAAAATGAAAAGGCAGAGGACTATGTATCAGATGAAAGAACAAGATAAAATCTCAGAAAAACAAGTAAATGAAGTGGAGATAGGCAACCTTCCAAAAAAGAATTCAGAATAATGATAGTGAAGATGATCCAGGACCTTGAAAAAAGAATGTAGGCAAAGATCAAGAAGATGCAAGAAACGTATAACAAAGACCTAGAAGGATTAAAGAAAAAACACCTAGAAGAATTAAAAACAAAAAACCGGTGATGAACAATATAATAACTGAAAAGAAAAATACACTAGAAGGAATCAATAGCAGGATAACTGAGGCAGAAGAACGGATTAGTGAACTGGAAGACAGAATGTTCGAGTTCACTGCCATAGAACAGAATAAAGAAAAAAGAATGAAAAGAAATGAAGACAGCATAAGAGACCTCTGGGACAACATTAAATGCACCAACATTTACATTATAGGGGTCCCAGAAGGAGAAGAGAGAGAGAAAGGACCTGAGAGAATATTTGAAGAGGTTATAGTCAAAAACTTTCCTAACATGGGAAAGGATATAGCCACCCAAGTCTGGGAAGTGCAGAGAGTCCCAGACAGGATAAACGCAAGGAGAAACACACCGAGACATACAGTAATCAAATTGGCAAAAATTAAAGACAAAGAACAATTATTAAAATCAACAAGGGAAAAACAACAAATAACATACAAGGGAACTCCCATAAGGTTAACAGCACATTTCTCAGGAGAAATTCTACAAGCCAGAAGGGAGTGGCATGATATATTTAAAGTGATGAAAGGGAAGAACCTACAACCAAGATTACTCTACTCGGCAAGAATCTCATTCAGATTCAATGGAGAAATCAAGAGCTTTACAGACTAGCAAAAGCTAAGAGAATTCAGCACCACAAAACCAGCTCTACAGTGAATGCTAAAGGAACTTTTCTAAGTGGGATACACAAGAGAAGAAAAGGACCTATAAAAACAAACTCAAAACAATTAAGAAAACGGTAACAGAAATATACATATTGAGAATTACCTGAAATTTGAATGGATTAAATGCTCTAACCAAAAGATACAGGCTCACTGAATGGATACAAAAACAAGACCCATATGTATGCTGTGTACAAGAGACCCACTTCAGACCTAGGACACATACAGACTGAAAGGGAGGGGATGGAAAAAGATATTCCATACAAATGAAAATCAAAAGAAAGCTGGAGTAGCAATACTCATATCAGACAAAATAGACTTTAAAATAAAGACTATTACAAGAGACAAGGAAGGACACTACATAATGATCAAGGGATCATTCCAGGAAGAAGATATAACAATTATAAATATATATGCACCCAACATAGGACCACGTCAATACGTAAGGCAAATGCTAACAGCTATAAAAGAGGAAATCAACAGTAACACAATAATAGTGGGGGACTTTAGCACCTCACTTACACCAATGGACAGATCATCCACACAGAAAATTAATAAGGAAACACCAGCTTTAAATGACAAAATAGATCAGATGGACTTAAATAGTATTTATAGGACATTCCATCTGAAAACAGCAGATTACACTTTCTTCTCAAGTGCACACAGAACATTCTCCAGGATAGATCACATCTTGGGTCACAAAGCCAGCCTTGATAAATTTAAGAAAATTGAAATTATATCAAGCATTTCTTTCTGACCACAATGCTATAAGATTAGAAATAAATTACAGGCAAAAAAACCTGTAAAAAACACAACCACATGGAGGCTAAATAATACATTACTAAATAGCCAAGAGATCACTGAAGAAATCAAAGAGGGAATGAAAAAATACCTAGAGACAAATGACAATGAAAACACAACAATCCAAAACCTATGGGATGCAGCAAAAGCAGTTCTAAGAAGGAAGACTATAGCAATAAAATCCTACCTCAAGAAATAAATCTCAATTAACAATCTAACCTTACACCTAAAGGAACTAGAGAAAGAAGAACAAACAAAACCCAACTTTAGTAGAAGGAGAGAAATCATAAAGATCAGAGCATAAATAAATAAAATACAAACAAAGAAAACAACATCAAAGATCAATAAAACTAAAAGCTTGTTCTTTGAGAAGATAAACAGAACTGATAAACCTTTAACCAGACACATCAAGAAAAAGAGGGAGAGGACTCAAATCAATAAAATTAGAAATGAAAAAGGAGAAGTTACAAAAGATGTTGCAGAAATACAAAGTATCATAAGAGACTATTACAAGCAAGTCTATGCCAATAAAATGGGCAACCTGGAAGAAATGGACAAATTCTTAGAAAAGTATAACCTTCCAAGACCGAACCAGGAAGAAATAGAAAATATGAACAGACCAATCACAAGTAATGAAATTGAAACTGTGATGAAAAATCTTCCAACAAACAAATTCCGGGACCAGAAGCCTTCACAGGTGAATTGTATCAAACATTTAGAGAAGAGCTAACACCCATCCTTCTCAGACTCTTCCAAAAAATTGCAGAGGAAGGAACACTCCCAAACTCATTCTACGAGGCCACCATGAATCTGATACCAAAACCAGACAATGATACTACAAAAAAAGAAAATTACAGACCAATATCACTGATGAAAATAGATGCAAAATCCTCAACATAATACTAGCAAACAAAATCCAACAACATATTAAAAGGGTCATACACCATGATTAAGTGAGATTTATCCAGAGATGCAAGGATTCCTCAGTATATGCAAATCAATCAATGCGATACACCATATTAACAAATTGAAGACTAAAAACCATATGATTATCTCAATGGATGCAGAAAAAGCTTTTGACAAAATTCAACACCGATTTATGATAAAAACTCTCCAGAATGTGGGCATAGAGGGAACGTACCTCCACATGATAAAAGCCATATATGACAAACCCACAGCAAACGTCATTCTCAATGGTGAAAAAGTGAAAGCATTTCCCCTAAGATCAGGAACAAAACAAGGATGTCCACTCTCGCCACTGTTATTCAACATAGTATTGGAAGTCCGAGCCACAGCAATCAGAGAAGAAAAATAAATAAAAGGAATCCCAATTGGAAAAGAAGTAAAACTGTCACTGTTCACCAATTGACATGATACTATACATAGAAAATCCTACAGATGCTACCAGATAAATATTAGAACTAATCAATGAATTTGGTAAGGTTGCAGGATACAAAATTAATGCACAGAAGTATCTTGCATTCCTATACACTAAAATCAAAGATGAGAAAGAGAAATTAAGGAAATTATCCCATTTACCATCTCAACAAAAAGAATAAAATACCTAGGAATAAACCTACCTAAGGAGGCAAAAGACCTTTACTCAGAAAACACTGATGAAAGAAGTCAAAGGTAACTTAAACTTAAACAGATGGAGCGATATACCATGCTCTTGGATTGGAAGAATCAATGTTGTGAAAATGAGTATACTACCCAAAACAATCTAAAGGTTTAATGCAATCCCTATCAATTTTCACAGAATTAGAACAAGAAATTTTACAATTTGTATGGAAACACAAAAGACCCTGAATAGCCAAAGCAATCTTAAGAAAGAAAAACAGAGCTGGAGGAATCAGGCTCCCTGACTTCAGACTATATTACAAAGCTACAATAATCAAGACAATATGGTACTGGCACCAAAACAGAAATATAGATCAATGGAAGAGGATAGAAAGCCCAGAGATAAACCCATGCACCTATGATCAACTAATCTATGACAATGGAGAAAAGACAGTCTCTTCAGTAAGTGGTGCTGGGAAAAATGGACAGCTACATGTAAAAAATGAAATTAGAACTCTCTAACACCATACACAAAAATAAACTCAAAATAGATTAAAGACCTAAATGTAAGACTGGACACTATAAAACTCTTAGAGGAAAGCATAGGAAGAACACCCTTTGACATAAATCACAGCAAGATCTTTTTTGACCCACCTCCTAGAGTAATGGAAATAAAAACAAAAATAAACAAATGGGATCTAATGAAATTTAAAGATTTTGCACAGCAACAGAAACTATAAACAAGACCAAAAGACAACCCTCAGAATTGGAGAAAATATTTGCAAATGAATCAATGGACAAAGGAGTAATCTCCAAAATATATAAACAGCTCATGTAGCTCAATATTAAAAAAACAAACAACCCAATCCAAAAATGGGCAGAAGACCTAAATAGACATTTCACCAAAGAAGACATACAGAAGGCCAAGAAGCACATGAAAAGCTGCTCAACACCACTAATTATTAGAGAAATGCTAATCAAAACTACAATGAGGTATCACCTCACATGGGTTAGAATTGTCATCATCAGAAAATCTACAAACAACAAATGCTAGAGAGGGTGCACTGTTGGTGGGAATGTAAATTGATACAGCCACTATGGAGAACAGTATGGAGGTTCCTTAAAAAACTAAAAATAGAATTAGCATATGACCCAGCAATCACATTACTGTGCATATACCCAGAGAAAACCATAATTCCAAAAGACACATGCACTCCAATATTCATTTTAGCACTATTTACAATAGCCAGGTCATGGAAGCAATGTAAATGCCCATCGAGAGACAAATGGATAAAGAAGATATGGTACATATATACATAAAATGGAGTATTACTCAGCCATAAAAAGGAATGAAATTCAGTCATTTGTAGAGACTGTCATACAGAGTGAAGTAAGTCAGAAAGAGAAAAACAAATATCGTCTATTAACGCATATATGTGGAACCTAGAAAAATGGTGCAGATGAACTGGTTTGCAAGGCAGACTTAGAGACACACATGTAGAGAACAAACGTATGGACACCAAGACGGGAGAGAGGGGTGGGGGGTGATGGTGGTGGTGTGATGAACTGGAAGATTGGGACTGACATATATACACTAATATGTAGAAAATAGATAACTAATGAGAACCTGTTGTATAAAAAAAATAAAATTAAAAAAAGTGAATGTGAGGACGAAGTGAAATAATTAATACAGAGTGCTTATTATAGTGAGTGGTACATAGCACGTAGTTCAAAAAAATTTTTTTTTTTGTTAACAGCTCTACTACCAATAAGCTCAATCACTATCACCACCGTCATCATCCCCACCATCATTAGCCATATCATTGCTATCATCATCATCATCAACCTGTTCCTCACCATTACCGTCATTTCTATCATCATCAGTAGCACCCCCTTCATCATTTAGCCAGTACATTCCCATGTACCTTTTCTTAAGAACTTTTTAAAATGACTGGCTGGCTAATCTGATAAATATCAATCTCTCCTTGCATGACAATGGCTTAATTTGTCACCCCACTCAGATAATATCTTTATTCAAATTTTCAGAGACGAGGGAGTGATTTGCTGAAAATGAATACTGACAATTTTAGTCCCTGTGGTGGGAGAGAAAGGAAGTTAGTTTTGGTTGGTTGGACTTTTGGATGCTCCTCAAATTGCCTTGTTTGCAGCTGTTAAGTCTGTCCCCAAGATAAATTCTTTCAAGGAGTTCTCTCTGTTTTCCCATGAATAACAGTGGAAACAATGCAGGTAAAGGAGACCTTAGCCCACTAAAATCATTTCCCTTTTCTCCATTAATTATAGCGTCCTGGTGAAGAGAAGACACTTCATTTCAATTTTAGTCCCTAATAGTGGGAGTGCCTGGAGGAGAACAACAAAAATGTTCGAGGTTGGGATTCTGAAGCAAAAAAAGCACAGAGTTAATTACCTTTGGCTTCCCAGGCAGATTTCTATGTACACAGTTGTGTTGCATGTTTGGAACCATGGCTATACTTTGAGAGTTCCTGAAGTAGAGAAATTACCTGTGCTGTATCCAGAGTTAAGAGCTCACATGAGTATGGGCATAAATACCACTTAAGGACCTCACAAGAGAAGCTCTTCCCTGGAGAGTTGTTTATCTGGTAATTCAGGAGGGTAAAGGGACTCATTCTGAAATTTTTGCTTGGGGGCTTTCATGTAAAGTTCCATTCTGCAAAGAGCTGTTCAGTTCCGTTGAATTTCTTCACCAAGTCAACATGAATTGCAATGTGGAAATGAGTGCAGAGACATTTCCGATGTGGTATTTCTTTTCTTGTCTTTGGATAAAAACACAGTCAGACCTTTGTGTACAATGAGGATTCTGAAAGGCCATGGAAGGCAGGGTGGGAGAACCTCTAAGGCATCCCAGGGGAACACTGAGCACAAACACAGCACATGCCAACTTGCCTCAAGGCTGGGAGACAGAGGGTTTCTCTGCAGCAACCTCACTCTTCCTACACACTCAACTGAAAGGAACTGGAAGACATCCCCTTGGCAGGTACATGAGGTTTGATCCACTCATCCATTGAACAGATATATATTGAGTGTCAGCTCATGCCAAAGCTATTCCAGAACTGCTGAGGATACAGCAGTGAGCAAAATAAGGCAAAAATCCCACCTGACATAAATTCACTTTTTCTCAAATTGGCTTAATATTGTTATAGTGTTCTCTTTGATTATATATATACACACACATATGTATATATATTTTATATATGTATATTCTTAGATTTAACATATAAATCTTAGACTTCTCAGATTTATATACAAATAACACATAAAAATATAAATAAAATAATTTAAAAGATATCTTCTTAGATTGTATGTTCCAAGAATTCAGGAGTTGAGTTTATCTAATTATCTGTGTACAAAGCCCAGAATCACATCATTCATTCACTCAACACATTCTTTCTGAATGTCTACTCTGAGTTAGGTGATGGGGATACAGTGATGAACAAGACAGAACATCTCTTATACAGATTATAGTGTAACTTAGTGAATGTGGAGACAAAGATAGTGATGCCATGGTTTTTTGACATTTCATTCAGGTTTAATGATGTACAAATTTAAAATCTTATGTTTAAAAAGATATGTCTTACATCCAAAGAGTAATGCCATGTTCATTGTTAGTTGACACATTTTCAGCATTAATAACTTTGTCTATCCCTTGTAGTCTTTTTTTTAGCTTTTTATTTTGAGATAATTTTAGCTTTACAGAAGAGTTGCTAAAATAAAGTACAGAGAATTCCTGGATACTCTTCACCCAGCTTCCCCTAATGTTAAGATCTTATATAACTATGGTACATTTATCAAAACTAAGAAATGAACATCGGTACAATACTGTTAACTAGATTATAGACTTTATTTGCATTTCACCAGTTTTTCCATTAATGTCTTTATTTTTCTGTACCAGGATCCAATCCAGGATATCCTGTGGCATTTAGTTATCATGTCCCCTTAATCTCCTCTGATCTGTAAAAATTTCTCGGGCTTACCTTGCTTTTATGACTTGGACAGTTTTGAAAAGCACCATTCAAGCATTTTGTAGACTGTGCCTGAATTTGGGTTGCCTGATATTTCCTCATGATTAGACCAGAGTTATGGATTTTGGGGGAAGAACGTCACAGAGGGGTAGTGTCTTTCTCGTGGCATCAGGGGTGCACGACTTATCACTGGTCGTGTTGACCTTGGTTACTTGGTTAAAGTGGTGTCTGCCAGGTTTCTCCACTGTAGTTACTCCCCTCCTTTATATACTCTGCATGTTAGAAGCTAGTTAGTCTGTACTCAAAGGGAGAGGTATTCAGTCTACCTCCTGGAGGAAGGCTTCCTTTCTTCTTGAGTTTTCCTCACTTACATGTCCTGTCTTTTGGATTAAGGGCTTTAGGGATCATAGTATTATTTCCCCTTTAAGTGATGTTAAAGTTCATAAATCGAACCTCTTTGCACAGGACCTTGTTTAGAAAGTCCTTCATCATTTTACACAATCTTTCAGGAAGAGAGAGAGTGAATGTTTTCATTGGAACTTCTGAAGTTCTTGTTATTTGTAAATTCACTCTAGTACTACAGATGAAATACTTTGTATTCAGTTTAATGCAATTTTAGCAATCACTTATTGTATTTTAGGGTAAGTGGCTCAATATGAGTTCAATTGTGGAATCATAGAACATCGGGCCTGTGTGATATAAGAATGATTTAATTCAGCCTCCTCAAATTACAGATGAGGAAATTGAGGCCTTGCAAGGAGGCATGGCTTTTCTGTTTCTTTTTTTAAATTGAAGTATAGTTGATTTACACTATTATATTAGTTTAGGTGTACAACATCGTGATTCAATATTTTTATAGATTATACTCCATTTAAACTTATTACAAAATAATGGCTATATTTTCCTGTGCTGTACAATATATCCTAGTTGCTTATCTATTTAATACATAGTAGTTTGTGTCTCTTAATCCCCTACCCCTATCTCACCCCTCCCTCTTTCTTTTCCCCCCGGTAAACAGTAGTTTGTTCTCTATATCTTTGTCTGTTTCTGTTTGCTATATACATTTGTATGTTTTATTTTTTTAGATTCCACATATAAGTGATAACATGGAGTATTTGTCTTACTCCGTTTACTTATTTCACTAAGCATAATACCCTCTAGGTCATCCACATTGTTGCAAATGGCATAATTTCATTCTTTTTTATGGCTGAGTAACAAAAACCACAATGAGATATCACCTCACACCCGTCAGAATGGCTATCATCAAAAATAACACAAATAACAAATGTTGGTGAAAATGTGGAGAAAAGGGAACCCTAGTACAGTGCTCATGGGAACATAAATTGCTGCAGTCACTAGGGAAAATAGTGTGGAAGTTCCTCACAAAACTAAAAATAGAACTACCATATGACTCAGCAATTCCACTGCTGCGTATATATCGAAGAAAAAATACTAATTTGAAAAGATACAAGCACCCTAATGTTAATGGCAGCACTATTTGCAATAGCCAACACATGGACGCAACCTAAGTGCTCATCAACAGATGAGTGGGTAAAGAAGATGTGGTGTATATATATACAGAGGCATGGCTTTTCTGAGGTTGTTCACCTGGTTAGATGGAGCCTCGGCCTCCTGTTTCTCAGGGATCTTTTCCTGTAAACCCTCTGTCTGACCTCCTCAGCAACTGAGGGAATCTGTACCTTCTTCCCCTGACCCATCCCAGCTCTTTCCACAGTGCAAGGCCTTCCATTCTTTCAGCAAATCAGGAATGAGGCCTGCATTCAGGCCATCCTTAGCACAACACAGGATAAAGAGAAACACATTTTGCAAACACCCTCAGGCCCCACTCCCATACGGTGCACCTCTACCCCTCTGGGAGCACGAGGACTTCCTATCCTGCAGCCACTTTCTGGCACCTCCAGTCACACCAGCCTCAGTCCCAGTTTAGCTAGGCCCTGCCCCTGGCTGGAGATGCTGCAGTTTGAAAGTGGAAATTTTCTCTTAAATTTGGAGTTTCTTGTTGGAGACTGGTGTTGCAGGAGCAGTGAGAGTGGTTCCCTTAGAAGACTGAGCCAGCTTAAAGCCATGAAAGAACTAAGCTAATAGTTGAGGGGCAGTGAGAACGCAAAGCTTGCATTTGGGAGAGGAAACTGGAAAAAAGTTGTTCCCTTTCCCCCTATCAGTCACTCCAGCTGGGGTTGAAAGGCAGTGAGATAAACATCTGAGTATGCTCAGCTAAAGAGAGCTGTCATTTCTCCTAATAAAAAAATAAAGCTGGGCTTCCCTGGTGGCGCAGTGGTTGAGAGTCCGCCTGCTGATGAAGGGGACACGGGTTCGTGCCCCGGTCCGGGAAGATCCCACATGCCACGGAGCAGCTGGGCCCATGAGTCATGGCCGCTGAGCCTTCGCGTCCGGAGCCTGTGGTCTGCAACGGGAGAGGCCACAGCGGTGAGAGGCCCGCGTACCGCCAAAAAAATAAAAAATAAAAAATAAAAGCTTAAAGTCCACTCCCATCCCATGCAGGAGGGGAGCACCAATGATCAAATCCATAAGGCAGTGTTCTCCAGGGGCTCCCTGGACAAGGAAGGGCACAAGGGGTCAGGGGCAGGGCCGGCCCACGGCCCGAGACTAAGTGCTATCCGGGGTTTCAGTCAGAATATCTGACCAGCTGGGTTTTGCACGTTGCCATTTTGATGGTCTTGGCCACAGTCAGTGAGCCTGAGAAGCAAAGTCAAGTTATTGAGAGTGTCCAAGGAGGTGGCTGCAACTGTCTGATCTAGGGCTGCTGCAAAGGGCTTTCACAGGCTGGACGACCCCCTTGGTGAGGTGAGTAAAGATGGTTTTGGCCGCCTCGGTTTCCCTCCCCTGGGTGTGCCTTATCCACATGTGTCCCTCAGTCTAGGGTCTTTAGTACTCACTTCCTTCCCTCCACTAAAATCTCTCAGGAGCTCATTCATACTAACATGTAAATCACTGACTCCACTTCAGTGTGTTAGCCCTTTAGAGGGACGATTGCCTTTAAACAGGGATCAACACTTGCGGTTTTCAGTCTTGGCTGTGCGCCAGCACCACTGGTGGTTCATTGAGAAATGAGGAAGCCCGGGCTCCACTCAAACTCTGGAATATTACAAAGCTCCACAGGTGATTCTCATGCACAACCAGGCCTGGAAGCAAGTCCTAGTTAAGTGAGAGGTTCTGTGTGTGGTCCCTGGACCAGCAGCATCAGCATGGCCTGGAACTTAGGAATATTGCTCTGTGGGCCTGAGCCTGGCCTCCTGAACTGGAATCTCTGGGCGTGGGGCCCAGCCACCTGTCTTTTATTAAATCTTCCAGTTGATTTCAATGCATGTTAAGTTTGAGAACCACTGATTTCAGCAAAAGAACCAAGGTCTAACTGGTAGACCTTGGATCAGGAGTAGGGGAAATGTGGATGGAGGCCAGGGGTGCCCTCTGAAACCACATTCCATAAATGGTGGGCCAGTCTGTGTACACATAAAGCCATCTGTGGTTACTAGTTGATAAATCAACTGAAGCTGTTTGAGATTTGCTGACCATCAGCTGTGTTAGAACCTTTTCTTCCAGTAGGAAAGACAGCTTTATTTAAAGTGGCAACAACATGCTGGGTAGTAGTATTGATTGGTGGTGGTTATGTTGGTGGCCATGACTGGCTCCCTTCCTTCCTCTTGTGCTCCACAAGCCACAGACCACAAGTGAGTCTGGTGGACAGGGCGGAGGCAGAGGATAAGATTGTGGTAGGGGAAGTAAATGATTTGATTTGTTAAGCTAAAGTGGACTGAATTAGAGGCCATGGAACTCTTCTGTACAGTAATTATTTCTTTAATTGTAATCTCAAAAACAGTGATCCTAAAGGGCTCACCTGAAGGATGTCTTCATGGCCTGAAGCATACGTGGGAAAGATGTCCTGAACGTTGGCTGATATGTGAGGTTGTTTCAGTTTTACTCAACCAGCACTGTTCTTGGTACTGGGCATACATGGAGGGACACATTCCCTAGCCTCAGGGACTAGAAGGATAAACAAATGGGTGGGGAGACCGCTAATGAAGAAGAGACACAGGAAGGATGCTGTGTGAGCAACTGGCAGTTTCTCTGATCTTAGTTCTGGGGCCCAGGTAAGTTCTCTCTGGGTAAGTGATGCTTAATCAGAAAACTGAAGATTTACCAGGAATCGACCAGGTGAAGGCATGCAGGGGAGGGAAGGAAAGAGTGAGGAGAAGAACAATTTATAGACAGCGGAAGAGCTCATGTGAAGGCCTGGAGTTGAGAGAGGGCATAGTATGGAAGTTTTAAGAACTGCAAGCTGAATATGCAAATCCTAGAAAGCACAGCGGCTGCGATAGAAGGTGAGGTTAGAAAGGCAGCAAGTCTGGATCACCCAGGGCCTAGGAAGTTAGGTGAAGGATTTGGACTAGGGCCTAAGGGCGATTGGAAGCCTCTGGGAGGTTTAAAGCAGTGGAAGAAGATGACAGATTTGCATGATAAATAAATCTCTTGGCTGCATTTTGGAAAGTGGATTGGAGGGGGGTAGAGAGGGTATTGGGAGACAAGAGACATGTATTATACAGACCAAACTTATGAACGTTTGCTTAGGAAAAATCAGAAATGAACTAAGAAATTATGAGATTAAAATTGTGTTTGCTCTTACATTCTTTTTTCAGCCTTTTTTTCTTTGGATGAAGCAGGTTTATGACAGCCATCTTCAAAGAGTGTGTAAGTATATAACATGTGGCGGACCTAGACAGTGCATGGGTAACACAACCAACACTAGTTAAATACTAGTTGTTTTCAAATCACAGTATAAAACATGGTGCTGGACACCATGGGAGATTCCAGGAAGGCTTGGTCCTTGACTACAAGAAACCAACAACTGAGTTGTGGAAATAAACAAAAGCACTTCAATGTCCATTGAAAATTCAGGCAGTATGTGATTAGTTATCACAATTGAGGATGGAATCATAAGTAGTTTCATGGAAGATGTAGGTCTTGGGCAAGGCTTTGAGGATCCTGGGAAGTGAGTAGACGGACAAGCATGGGGAGGACGTTCGAGGTGGGGGAGTAGGACGGGCAGTGGGCCTTGTGGTTGGATCCACATTTGTGGCTTCAAGTTGTCATTGTTTTCAGGGAAAGTCAACCAAACCTCAGACATGACAGCAAAGCACACTAGCTTTTGGCAAAGAAGAAGGGAGTGGTGAATGTTGCCATGTTAATTAGTGGCCATTTTTCTGCTGTACCTGTTGGAACTGCAGCAGAACAGGGGCCTGTGGGTAGACTTGCTGGAAAGGGATTTGGGGTTGACTTGGAGGAGGCCTGGCAAGGGTGGGTGAGGGGCCTAGGCTCTGCTGCAGAGGAGTGCAGTGGGCCTTCACTAGCTGACCTGTCAACCCAGAAGTCAGAGCGCTCTGGTTTTTCGAGCATTACCTAATACCAAGGCAGTTTAGAAGTTACATGTAACAGGAAGGCTCATTTCTGAAGCCCCACCCCTCACTCCCCCAGAAGCCCTAATGCTTTGCCCCTTAGCACTGAGGCAGTCTGCCTTGTGCAGGAAGCTCAACTGTTCTGAAGGGTAGATTGGGCTCTGTATTGCCCTCAAGTTTCAGGTGCAAAATGCCACTGGATGGCCACCTGCCATCATCCTGGGCAGGGCATAGGGAGGCGGTGGAAGGGCAGAGGGATGGAAATGGGACCCTGTAACAGCAGAGTCAGGTCTGGACCAGGCTGGGAGAAGACAGGCGTGTCTCTGAGGTGCCTCCTGGGAGCCGTCTGTCATGGCCAGTGGGCCAGGATGAGAGGCTGAGCCAGGTGATGGGGGTGATGCAGGGAGTGTGTCTCAAAGTCTGTGAGGTGAGCTCAAAGGGGATGTTCTGAGGCAGAGCATTTCCAGCTGTGTGTGTTCTGTGCACATGCTTGTGGGGCTGCCTGGACTGAGGGCCAGGGAAGCTGAAATGTGGGGAGACCCAGACACGGCCTACGGACCCACCCTGTTTTCACTGGAGTTGGTCCTCCTTTATCTGTTTTATACTTTGGGAATCTGCTTAATAACTCATTTGGGGGAAAAGAAAAGGATTCTGGTGACAGAAGTGAGTTAAAAATCTTTGTCAATTAAATGACTTTTCCACAATACACTGCTTTGGTTCCTGCTTGAAAGAATGTCCCCCAAATAGGAAAGTGCTTGTTGAGCACCCCGACTCTGTGGTGCACACCAGGGTGGCAGTGCTGAGCCCCAAGGCTGGCTCAGCGTGTCCAGAGTGGTGAGGCTCTGCTGGGGTCGCGGGGGCAGCGACCGGGAGGAAGAGGTAGAGAGCTGCCGGCAGGAAGAAGAACAATGGGCCAGTGTGAGTGTGCCCGAGGGTCCGTGGAGGTGACAGTCCACCAGGACTGTGGAGGCGTGTTTGTCCAGGCAGGAAGCCACAGGGGATCCTGAGCCAGCCTCCCTTGGCACGTCTCCTGACCTCAACTGCAGTGGAGCCCCGGGCACCTTGAGGATGGCGGGAGCTGTTGCTGGGAAGCCCGCCCCGGTCCACCTGGCAGGACAAACTCATTCCTGATTTCGTGGTTGTGCTTGAGGGCTCCTTCCCGTCCCCACTCCAGGCAGGATTCTCCACTGCACTCAGGTTGCTCAGCCTTCTCCCTTAGTCACCTCATGGCCTCACCGTCCGGGGAACATGTGCTGAGCCAGGTGGGGCACTAAGATCTAATGAAACAGCTGCCAAAGGGGAAGGGTCCGAGGGGGACAGGGCACGGCGTAGGCTCTCCTTGACACATGCGGAATAGATGGTTCTATGAGCATGCTGGGGCTCTCCCACTGTGTGAAGACTCTTGGGCCAACACAGGTCTAACCATATCTTGGTGGGTGGGAGTAACTGTATGACAAGACGACACCTGGTGTCGATGACTCAGGGAGGAGGGCTGCCTCTCAGACCAGGTATCGGGTTGGGCACAAGTGTCTGTGAAGGAGTAGGAGTGGGCCCACGAGGAGATAAATAGTAAAAATGAAGGGGCAGTAGAGGTGGGACATGGATCTGGCATTAATCTGAACATCGTGTATGGAAAAGGCGGGGCCTGTGAGTCAACAGAAAGAGCTGGTCATTCACCACAGATGGTGTCTTACATGTATGTTTTCCATATAACTAATCTAACCCTCATAGCAATGTTATAACATACGTACTCAGAGACGATAAGTAACCTGCCCAAAGTTGGTGGAGGCAGGATCAAACCTAGGTATTTGGCTTGTGAGTCTGGACTCTCAACCACCAAGTTATATATACAACATTGTACAGCCTGGAATGCCTATTCTCCCCAAAACTCAGAGCCAAGCAATGAGGGGTGACAGAGCCAGGCCAGGCCCTCCCCCCCACCCCCGCTGCCTTTTTTTTTTGTTTAGAAAAGACAGCTAGGTATTGTAGAGGGCAACTGGGTAAGGCAAGGCGTTCTCAAATGTGATCCCTGGACCAGCAGCTGCAGCATCCGCCTTTGGAGCTTGGTAGAAATGCAAATTCTCTGACCCTATCTCGGACCTATCAAATCACAAACTCTGAGAAGCATGATTTTGACACATGACAAAGTGAAAATCACTAACCCATCTCTGCCCTTGCCTATCTAAATGACAATGGGCAGGTAATTTCTGATCCTGGTTTCCTCATCTTTAAAATGAATGGCTTACTCCAGATTCATTTACTTTTTATTAATCCAACAAATACTTACCACGTGGCAGATTCTGAGACTACAAAAACACTGTGCCTTCAGAATGGAAAAAAATGACAACCAGGTGGCTTGGGGTCATCTATGGTCACCACTCTAGGTTCAATCCTAGCTGATTCTTGCTGGAACAATTGTTAGAAACACTCTCTCTGTACCTCCCCTTTCTCCTAACTCCAATATATCTCCGCACTGTTGCCAAAACCACATTTAAAGGGAGCATAACTCTGACCCTATTTCTCCTCGGTTAAAAACCTCCAATAGCTCCCTGTCATCTATGCTTTCCAAGTGGATCACAATGGAGGACCAGGCTGCTTGTGATACTTGGAAATGTCAGAGGCCTCAGACACAACTCTGCTCAGGACACATAGGCCTGCAGGATGGTTAGGAGTAAGGACTCCTGGCCAGCGAAGGTCCTAGGTTCTACGGAACATGCGTCCCGTGGATGAAAGAAGGAAAGGGTAAGAATCTTATGCAACATTTGGCAAAACTTTGCTCTTTCTTGGGGAATCACATGACGTTTCCCCAGGTAAACCTGGTTAAATTTCCTGCCTGCATTTCAAAACCTACAAAATGTTCAGAGCAGAAGAAAATGGATATGTTAGCTCAGTACTCTCACCAGCGCGTTTGGTCTGCTGTGGCAACTGGAGCTGATGTGCTCATCAGTCAGCAGCCTGAATCAAGCCCCTGGGACTTAAGGACTGCAGTTAACCTCGATAGGCTGGGAACTTGCTCTCCAGGTTCAGGTGAAGCCGCTGCTGTCTACATGGTTTTCTCACCCTCTGAAAAAGAACGAAGAACTGGTGATCAACGAATCCATGAGAGTTTAGTGAGCACATACTCTACAACTGGCACTGTGTCAATTTTTCTGGATAAAAAAGAAACCTGAGATGATTCCCCAAGGAACTCAACATTTCTTGCACCAGAAGAGGCAGTCTTCCAAGGTTTCTGCAATCCACAGCTTGGTGGCATCTACACACCGGACAATCTACGCTCTGGGACTGCTTAGCAATCTGTCTGGATGTTTGCTCTGAGTCTGTGCATCTTCCTGTGAGGGCCACCTCACTGGTACAAAGCGGTCCCACTGTTTCAGAAAGACACGTGTTCTGAGTTGCATCTTTGGCTGTGCATGTAGGACTGGAAACCTTTGGAGAAAGAAGGAAGGCAAGGATGTTCAGGTTGTATTAGACTGTTAGATTTTGGGCTTAGCATCCCCTGGTAAAATACTTCTAGGCATCTGTGGCAGAGTGGGAAGCTCACCAGAGCTTTGGCCCCACTTCCTGCTTATCTGACTGAGCTTGAGCCTCCCTGAGCTCAGTTTCTACTTTGCCACTGTGAGGGCAGTGGCTGGTGCTTAGTTGGTGTTTGTGGAATTTGTTGAATGTAGAATATCTGGTTTTAATGCCATTGATGGTTTTATCTGTATCCCTTAGCTGAGTTTTTAGAAATGTTTTTCTAAATGTGCCCTGTGGAAATATAAGGCTGGAGGCCTCAAGACGTTTATTTGAAGAGATTCTTTCTGATCTATTGCTTTCCTTGTTCTGGTGAGAAGAAATTTGTGCTGTCTCTCTTCCACCTCCCCCCAACTCCCATGAAAGTGGAAGCTCTTGGAAGTCAGGGACCTTACTTTACTTGTTCACTGCTATATCCTCAGTGCCAAATACAGACTGGATGATAGTAGGGTGACAGTCAACAAATATTTTCTGAATGAATAGATGGATGAATGGATGGATGGACGAATAGATTGAGGGATGGAGGCATGAATCATTGGTTACGTGGGACTTGACTCTCTTGGGAAGTAGTGTCATATGGTGATTAAGAGGTGTGGAATCAGATTGCCCAGGTTGGAACCCTGGCTCTTTTGATGAGTTGTATGTTTTAGCCAAGTTTCTTAACCTCATTCTATTTCTTCATCTGTAAAATGAGGCTAATACTTCAAAGCATTTCTATGAGGGTTAAATGAAGTAATATGTGCAAAGTATCTAGAACAGTTCCTGGCGTATAGAAAAGTCCAGAAATCTTGGCTATCATTGGCTTTGTGAACAGGAAGGTACATGTGGGGTTCCTGGAGCTGTTGGATCTCTGTCTTCTGCCCCACTGCCAACACTTTTTTTTCATGGTGTGACTTTGTGGAACACCCTAACTAATTGAAATTTGTTTTGTTTTTTTAAAGTTCTCATGCCATTCAGTTTATATTACTGTGATCCTGTTACATTTCTTGCCCGGTTTTTGTTTTGTATTTGCTCCCATAGACAGTGGTAGAAATGCTGGGCTCAAGTCAAAAACTTCCATATTCATTGTTAATAAAAGTCATAATAACAACAATAATGGCTACCTTTCATAGAGTTTGTGTGCTGGGCATTGTGTACTTTTCTGGCTAAGTAATCTGATCCCTGACCTGGATCAGGGGTCATGGATACCCAGGTACCGACTGACTGTCGTATCTGACTTTGTCTCTGGGCTTGCTGAGGCCAAGCTTAGCTTCGTTCACTAGTTTCTCTCTGGTGTTAGTCTGACCACACATGCCTCACTTAGAGTTACTGCTTGATTGAATTAACTGCTTTGTCTTTGGAGGCAGATCTTTTTTTCCTTTGGACCCTTGAGATGTCTAAAATTCTGAGTTGTCTTTGTCTCTTTCTTTTCTTCCATTTCCACTTCTATTTCTATCTCCTTTTCATCTTCTCCACGTCTTCATTCATTCATTCAAGTTGCTCTCCTACCAAATTAGAGAAGTGGCAGTTCAAAAACAGCAGCACAGCTGCCCGCCCCACAGCTCCACCTGTGACCAAAAGTAGCCCAGGAGCATGGCACACATGCAAATAGACTTGTCCTGATGTGCTGGAACCTTTTCCTTTCTGTAGTAAACTAAACCTTTGATTCACAAGGAAATGGACTTTAGCTTTATTGTAATTCCTATTTCGATAGTGTTTGGGCACAAATCATGAACTACACTTAGTGAAAATACTGAGTCACTGGAGGGCTTGGTGTTTCAGAAAGAGGAAGAGGAGGAGGTTCTTTGTTGCATTTTCAGAAGGAAGGGTTAGTTGACAAGCATCATCTCAATCATTGGACAAACTCCCTTCACTTTACTCCTTTGAGCCTTTAGCTCAAGGGGAACAGGGTCCAACAGCATCCCTGATGTCTGTTGTTTTGGAGGCTCTGGTCACTTGGGGGACATTTTAACACTACACAGAGAAGCAGTGAGACTGGGCAGTCTGAGTCATGGGCATGCAGAGTGGGTGCCAGGTCACAGGGTCACCTGATCACTATTCCCTGTAGGGGGGGAACTACAGGAAAGGGATTGCCTCTGGGTGCAGAGCATTCATGGTGCCAAGCTCCCTCCTGTGTGTGGGAAATGATGGTTGTGTGCTTAAATAGACAAGAGATCTTCCATGCTACACTTAAGCTGGAGCTTTTTGTTTTTCTTCTTAATTAGGGCTTTCTAGGGGCATTCCAATGAATAAGAGTTAAAAGAAGAGAGACAGAAAAAGAAATCTTGAGAAGGAAGGATCAGCTTTTGACTGCCTAAGTTAGTGCTTCCTAAATCCCAAAGTAATGTCACCTGAATTTGTTTTTTTTTTTCCACAAAAACCAACCAACCAACCGAGTCATGGACCAACCACTTCAGACCTACTGAGTCAGGGTTTTAGAGGGTGGGGCCCGGAAATGTCTCTTATAATTATTCCGTGTAATTGGAACTACTTACTAGGAGCTCTTGTGGGACTTTCCATTATTAAAAAAAGCAGGTTTCTCACACCAGTGATAATTGCTTGAGCACAGGGCCTATGTCTTCCTCACCTCGATATCACTGACATCTAGCATGATTCCTAGCACAGAGTTAGTGCTCAGTAAGCCTTTGTAGAAGTATCATGGAAGATATTTCTTGAAGGTGGCCATCAACTGTGCAAGACTGGGGGGGGGGGAAGTATTGTTTGTGATGTGGAGGTGAAATTAATTAAACCTATCATTTGGCGTGTACTGCCAAGTATTGGAAGGACAACACGGTGGAAAGAATAACCTGGAGACTTTTTCTTTTGCGAGGGCTGTTTTCCAAAGCTCGTGGTAACAAGGGCTTCAAAGGTAATAACCACTAGGTTTTTATGACTATCTTCCAGGATTATTTATGACAATCTTGGGACATAGATCATAGTTATACCAACCTGACCCTTGGTTTTCTCATTGGCAAAAAGGGGGCATGAACACTTGCCAGCTGTCTGTGTTGGAGAGAGTTTGTCAGTATGACTAGAGGCCATCTGTCTAGCGTCAGAGGGCATTCAAGTATAGCCATAAAGAGTTGGGCATCCTGCAGCCTGCCATGGAGGCCAGGCTATTACATACAATAAAGCACTAGCTTCTGAACATTGGCATCCATTCAAGTCACTCTGACATAGGTCTCTGCAATCTTTATTTGATCAGAATGAAAGTGATTTCCTTTTATAATTGTTCTTAGTCATAACATCTAATTGTTTAAAGCAGTATAAAGCTGGAAATCTCAACCATTAAGGACATTCTTTGATAAGGACCTGCCAAGTAGCTGTTGGCCATATTTGTAGATGGTGCCTGGGGACTGGGGATGCTGAGATGTGGTGTGAATCCCACTACTTCTTTGGCAGGGGTTGTGGGAACTGATCTTCTCTTGGAAAAGTACAAATTGGCGAAACCTGAAGGGGTCCCTAGTGTGCATGAATTTGAGAACAAAAACATGAAAGGGAATTCAATTATGTAGTCTCTTGATCAAAGTGAAACAGTGAAAATTAGCGTACAGAGATGACTCTATACTAGGCTGTTACATTTAATTGTTGCAACTATTCTTCTTATTATTTTGATTTGGAAGAGGAGGAAACTAAAGCTAGGAGAGTTCAAACAATTACCCAAGGCCACACTGCTAGCAGTGCAGCCATATTTCAAACCAAGCTCTCTTAATCTCTCTGTGATGCCCAGATGCCTTGACCAGAGCCAAATTCTGTGGAAGAATGAAATGATATTCATTTGCAGGAGAAATGAGAAATGGATTTAGTTGACTCAGTGCATAAAGGAAACACAGGTGATTGAGTATAGGCAGCAATGGAACTTGATATTATACACAGGGATTACTCATATTATTGGGGTCTCATTCTTGTTCTAGCTGAACTTAGTTAATTTATCCTTCATATATTAAAATTTTTGATCTTATAATATTTATCTAAAATAAACAGTGGTTCTTAACCTTGGAATTCTTGTAAACTCTATGGATTGTGTTCCAAGGAAAATGTATACACATATGACCCTTCCTTTAAAATCACCCAGGTCCTTCCCTCCTGTTCCACCACACCTCTAATGTCAAGAAATCTTTCTCCAGATATGTAACTTTACAAATTGCTCTGACTTTCTGGGCCACAGACAATCTTTATAGTCTAGGGGCTGTTCAACCCGCAGGTATCAGATTTTCTATGTTCTAGTCTGTTCTGGGTTTTTTTTTTTTTTTTTTTTTTGGTGGTACACGGGCCTCTCACTGTTGTGGCCTCTCCCATTGCAGAGCACAGGTTCCAGATGCACAGGCTCAGCGGCCATGGCTCACGGACCCAGCTGCTCCGCGGCATGTGGGATCTTCCCGGACCGGGGCACGAACCCGTGTCCCCTGTATCGGCAGGTGGACTCTCAACCACTGTGCCACCAGGGAAGCCCCTGTTCTGATGGATGTATGTATTTTCTCTTTTTTTTTTTTTCCAGCCTTAAGAAAATTCCTACAATAAACTTTATCCAGGTGTTTGACCACCTTTTACTCTTGTATTTTTTGTGTCCTCCTCCTGGGTTGCCCTTTTTATCTGATTGCTTCCTGCAAGAGCAATTTTAATGTCAGGTCAGGTAGGCTTAAGGATACTTTTGTTATGCTACAATATTTGAATGACAGTTTGGTTGGATTTAAAGATATAGGTTCAATGGTCTTTTCTTCTATACATTAAAAATATTTTTCATTGTCTATTTGCATCCAGTTTTGCTATTGAAAATTGTACTATCAGTATGATTCGTGTTCCTCAGCTGTTAATATGATCTTCTTATTAGAAGATCACCAAGAATAAAGTTAAATGGCAGATTAGGAGAAGAAATTTGTATTGAGTAAAACTTATTATATCTAGAATTATACATATAAAATATATGAATAGCTCCTGGTAATCAACAAGAAAAAGACAGCAACCCCAGTAGAGAAATTGGCAAAGAAATGAAAAAACATTTTAGAGAAGAGGAAATCCAGGAGGTTAGGAAGCGTATGAAGAGACGCCCAAATTTATTAGCATTAGTAATGTAAAATAAAACCACAATGAAATATCACTACATCTATTAGTTTGGCAAAAATTAGAAAGCTGGATGATACCAAGTTTGGTGGTGAAATGGAAATACATAAAGCCTCATGGAACTGCTGGTGGGAATCCTGGTTATATTTAGTCAGCTTAGATACATGCATATCCTTTGACCTAGTAATTCTACTTCTGGGCGTATAATTCCAAGGAAATGTTCACATGCCTCTGTAAAAGGATGCATATCAGAAAGTTGATGCATTGTTTGTAGAGGGAGAGGTTGGAAACAATCTGGTTAAGCATGATGCAGTGCTGCATTCCACTGAATACTTTCAAGCCATTAGGAGTGACAGATGGAATGTATACATAGCAATGGGGATGGATCTTACAACATAGTTCTGAGTTAAAAAGTAAGAAACAGTATGAGCTCTATAATACAGCACCACTTACGTGAATTAAAAATCTGTGTGAGCAAAACAATACACATTGTGTAAGAACAGATACAAATGTCTACAGATAAAACGATTGACATCAACCAGATGAAAATAGTTGCTTTGATTGGAACGGTGGGTATCTGGTGGAGGTGAAGGGAGTCAGAAAAAAGAATAAGCATGGTAGTAGGGAGGACAGTGAATTAATGAATAAATTAATGAACAAATGAATGAACAAACAAACAAATAAATAAATAAATGAGTCCATCATGGACCAATGATGATAAAGTGCCATGGATGAAGAGGATGATTAAAGCCTAAATTAAAAGGGAAAAATAACCTAATATAGACAATGGCACATAATGAGCACTTAGTAAATATTTGTTGAATGAAGAAATGCAGTCTGTGGTGAATCACTTTTGCAAAGCTAAGAGTTCTTTACTGAATTATTTTAGGAGTTTTGACTTTGGCATATCAATTTTTAAAACTATGTGAACACACTGGTATTTCAAGACATCTGGTTGGCATTAATAGAATTTTTTTCTTCAACTTCTTGAGGTATTGCACAAACATGGACACCTTGTCCTCTTTCAAACTATGCCATGTAATTTGACTTTTGATTCTGACTTATGGAAAATGTCTTCCCAGCAAATATTTGCCTTTTTGATCAAATCTTGGTTCCCAAATACCTGCCTATATGTGGTCATTGATATCTACTTTGATATCCACTTTCTTTGCTGGAGGCACTGAGTTGGACTCTGCTTCCTGAGCTTTGAGGTTGTCATCAGTGGCAGGGTTTAAAGCTGGCCATGACGGTGGATGTGCTGACGTTTTTTTCTCTGCCACTGTACAAGGTTTGATTTCTTACAGCACCTCCGGGTTTGTCCTTGTCCTCCCCTCTTTCCAGAGGATTTATCCCTGAGGATATAAACTTCTAATGATCTGCTCCAGGTTTTAATATTAGCGATCCTATATTTCTGCTAATAAACATAGTTCACATTTGGCTTTCACTGATTTCAACTTAACGAATATATATTTGTGTTAATTATTTAAAATTTCAGCTCTAGTCAGATGAACTTGTGTCTTACACCAAGCTTATCACCTAGTAGCCCTGTGATACTGGGCAAATTAGATTTCCTAAGCATCTGTTTGTTCTTCTGAACAATATGGGTAGAAGTTTTCTCATAGAGTTGTGGTGACGAGATAATGTAGTTAAGGCTCCACATGGAGCTTGGTACATAATAAGTTGTTATTATTACTTCATGGAAATCATTATGCTAGGCCTGTGAGGAGACACAAAGCTGAATAAGAAAAGAGTTCTTACTTTCATGGAACTTGGAGAGAATAAGACAGATGCCCAGACTACAGAGCAATGTGAGAGAGGACGACTGAGGTCACATATCCTCCTAAGAAGGCTGTGAGACATTCAGAGAACTGCTTCTTCATTTTATAAACAAGGAAAGTGAGACTCAGAAGGGTTATGTGACTTGGTTAAGGGGACATAGCTAGTGAGTGCCAGAGCCTTGTTGGGAACCCATGTCTCCTCCGACGGAGCCAGGCCTGATGGATGTGTCCCTGTTTCTGTGGATACACTTCAGTGTGGCCCAAGGCCTTGTAGCACTGCTACCTGCCAGGCCACTCACTGGAGCCTCCATGTCCTAAAGCCCAGAGGCTTTGTGCTGAGGGCTCATAACTCAGCCAGGAGATAGACTTTGCTTTTTGAGTGAGTTTGGTTGGTTTATGTGGCTGGTTTATGTGGACAACATTTCTTCTCAAGACCTGCTTTCAAACCAACAACCCATTAAAGACAGTAATTCATTAAATTCATCACTTCATTTGAATGAACTTTTATTGAGAGACAGATATGCTCCAGCTCCTTTGTTGGCACTGGGGAGACAAAGATGAAACATCCTTGCAGAGCCTACAGCGGCATGCAACAATTTACTGCCACATAACAAACAAAGTGCTCCAGGACCTGAGGAAAGAGGGATGGATATTTTCTGGATGAGGAGGTTTGGTGGGTCAGAACATTTTCCACTGGAAGGATCCTGAAAAATGAGGAGATGATGATTTTTGGGTGAGGAACTGGAGAACAGGAACCGAGAGAGAGAGGACAGCAGTGTCAAAGGCAGGAGCTGCACGGGTGCAGAGTGGTGCTTAGAAGGGGACCAGTGGCAGGGGTGGGCTCAAGTGGGCCACGAGCCTGGGAAGGTAGACAAGGATTAGATTGCCAGCGGTCTTCTGTGCCTCCAGCTCTGTGGCTGAAGGGACCAGGTGAAGGCTTTTTAAGCTGGAGAATGGCGTGATTCGATCTAGGTTGTGTGAGACGGCTCTGAGGCAGTGTGGAGGGCAGAGCAGCAAGGCCCCAGACCAGCCAGAGGGGGCCCAAGTCAGGTGGTCTTGACCCCAGACTGATGGGGTCATTAGGACCTGAGCATGTGGACTTCAGGTACCCAGTGACAGAAGGCAACCAAACTGGGAAGAAGTCCATGGCCTAACACCCCAAACACTATCAGAGGGTGAACCCCATTTCTTTTCCGCCGAGTCACTTCATGTGGACAGCTGTTGCCGGCTAGGAGGGAGGCTCCTTCACATAACGTCTGCAAGTTCTCTTCGAGAACCCAGCTCCAGTTAAAGAGCCCGGGAGTCTTCTTTCTGCGCTGAGGGAGCTGGCCTCTTTCTCCGTGGGCATGTGGACCATCAGAACCGGTGTTCCCCCTATTTAAGCATGACTAGGCCTGGCCATTTTGGTCGTAGCTGGGGGGCAAGGGGAAGCGCTAACCTGGTTCAAAATGGAATGCACAGAAAAGCAATATTAAAAGAACAAGGAGGTTGTTTAGTGAGGCTTGAAGAGTCTACAGGTGTTTCCTCCTGTGTTGAGAAACAGTGTCCCCTGGGAATCGCATTTCCCGTCGAGCAGGGCCCAGGGCGGACTGAGCGCTGCCGACACCCCGGTGGTGGAGAGGCCTGAATGGGTGCCACAGAAAACCCAGAGTTTTCCAGGGGGTCTTAGGGCCCATCGCAGCGCGGAGGGGGGCACGACTGGACACACACGCTCACGGAGTTCACACTCACGCACACTTGCCCACGCCCCGCGCACCCTGGCACCCCGTGGGGTTGCGTCCCGCGGCCCACGGCCTCCCGGGCCGGCTGGTTGTGCAGATCCAGCCGGCTGGCCGCGAGCATGGCGCATGGAGGGGTGGGCCGCCGGTGGGCCCGTGAGCGCGCGCAGGGGGGTGACGGGCGCCCCGCTGGAGAAGAGGGGCGGCGGCGGCGCCCGGGGTGGGAGGATGTGATGACGCTGTGCCCCCGCCGCGGGAACTCAGGCCTTTAAAAGCCGAGGAAACAGCCTTGAGCAGGCGGTGGCTCCACTGGAGGCAAGCACACCCGGGTCTCACATTAAAGAAGCCAAACTGTCTGCTTCAAAGAGAAAAGGCAACATCCTGTCGCAGGCCATGCTCTGGCAAAAACGTAAGTGGTTTGGCTGTGGCTGTCGGAGCCGAGTCAGCGAGGGAGGGCCTGGGCTTCGCCA
>NW_020174053.1:1423897-1441262 GCF_003031525.2 Neophocaena asiaeorientalis asiaeorientalis | reverse complement strand
CGGGGGGACCGGCAGCGGGGTCCCGGTCACCGGCCAGGGGAGCAGGAGGGGCGAGGTAGGCAAGATGGAGCGGGGTGGAGAAACCAACCTGTCAGAGGTGATGCTGATTTTCCAGGCTGGAGGGGAACGAACTAGTGTTCCAAGGTGGGACAGCTCATCCTGTCTCCGCTGCCCGCATGAATCACTGTGGTGAAGAAAGGGCAGCTGATGATTCACAAAACACAATTTAGGGGGGAAAGCGTGGAGCTCTTTACCAGAGTGTCTTTACTTTTATAAACAGCTACTCTACCCTGTGGTTCAGTTCCGTGGGCCTGTTTCTCTCTGAGTTACTGAGCTTTCTGACAAAGGCACGATGTGTCTCTGTGACTGCATCGGGACGATGTGGAAACTTGGCTTGTCAAGCCTGTCCTCACCTGCTTTGCTGTCTTTCTCCTGTCATTCTTCTTCCCCTCTTGTGGCAAGGCTCATGTGTCCCCGTGCAATGGGGCGCGGGTTTACCTCTAACCTTAATGTTTATCCCTGGAGTTGGATGGAACATCTGTGAACTTTATTTTCCATATGTGGGACTGAACAGAGACTCGTGTTATTAATAATTGAAATCACACAGAGATTATCAACAACATTCCTTTCTCAGAAAAACAAAGTCAACTCAATGGCCTCATGAGAGTTGAACCTTCCTGGGGCTCAGTTCTGTACTTCCTCAAGAAAGAAGTAGTACCAAAAAATTTCTCTGTCTTTTTAAAGGTGCTTAGGTCTTTAAAATGCCCTTTAATGAATTCAGGTACACCCTACCTCAAGCAAACTTAATATAAGAGAAACTAGATTTACAGAGAAAGATACATTAGGGAGTGTTTATTTATTTTACAAAAGATATTCTAATGGAGACCTTACAGTTCTGAAAATATACCATCATTGATTAAGTCATAACTTACAGTCACTTATCAGCAGTTCATTGTTTCCTTTATTTCTTGTGTAAATTCTTTGCAACTGAGCTTGTTAATGTGTAATGTGAAGGAACGATTTCAAAATTTCTCAGATTGTGAAGTCTCATCATTGTTCGATGTTGGCAAGATGCAGTTTTTTTCTTCAATGAAAGAAGTGAATTCTAATTTGCATTTGAGAGTTATGGAATCCTTCCAAGGTAACTAGGGATATGCTAGTGTGGGTGGTGGCCACCGCTCCCAGGAGCAGGATAGAGCAAGACCCTCCCCTGCGGGGGCAAAGGCAGCCGGCCCTGTGGGAGTGCATTAATGGTGGTAGGTGGGCATTAATGTCCCTACTGGGAGCTGCTGAGTGTCCATATGCCCGGACCCCGACACTTAGAGCCCGATCTGTGGATTTTATGTGAGCCCCTGGAGGGACTTCTGCCTTTATTCCTACCTACTCAGAGAAAGTCACTTTCTTCTTTTTTTAATCCTCAGGTTTCTTATATGTAAAATGGGGTAAAAATGATACCCATTCCACAGAGATACCCTTAGTAAGATGAGATGCCACGGAGATGATGTTGATTGCTCTGGTTCTGCTTCAGTGCCTGAGATATGGGTTGCTTCCTTGCACTCATGAGCTGCCATATTTCCCCCTCTTTGTTAACACACTGCATTTTTTCTTCTTTAGCTCCACCTAAGAGATTAACAATTTTTTTTTAAAGGGGATGCTAGAGGCACGTTTCCTGCTCACTCCCTGGAGGTCAGTCAGGTGCAGCAAAACTCCATCCTCAGGGAGACCACGTTGTAAATTCATCAGTGGAAAAACTGGGGTGAACGATTCTACCTGTTCAGATGCACATAATCAAAATTCTTTTTAATTGCTCTTTGGCATCTTAAAGGAAATTAGGAAAGGCCCTGGGTACTGGGCCCATCCCCTTACCCTAAGTGAGGCCCTTGTCTAAGGCACTGAGGGCACGTGGGTGACTAAACCCTGTGGGAAAACCAGTAAAAACAGGGCAGCATTGTCAGCCCACTTAGAATCACCTGATGGAAGGTCAGAATTTGAAATCAGGCACCAAGAGCGCTGAAAAGGCACTTTCTTTTTTCAGAAAACACCCTTGAGGCCTGAGCTGAAATGACTGTACTATGGGGTTCTGGAAAGGGTTAAGAAAACATTCACTTTGTAGATGTTGCCTCCTCCCTACCTGGCCCGTGACCCCTGTTTGTGGACTAAATGTGAACATGGGCTTTGGTTCGGATCAGCTCAGAACTGGGAGCACACAGAGGTAGAAATCTTCAAGTCACAACCATGAATTGGAGATTTGCTTGACCGGCCAGTTGGACAAAGAAGTCATGCTCCCTGCAGATCTACCCACTGCCACCACCCCTCCCCGCCCCCCTGCGGTTCTGCACTTGGTCCAGCAGGTGCCGCGTAGATGTGAAGAACTGACATCCACCCCAGCAAGAAGCCCTTGTTAAGGCCAGCTAGTAACGGTGCCGTAGAAATAGCAGGCACGATGGAGTGAGACAGGCCTGGGTTTGAAAGTTGGCTCTGCAGCTTAATTATTTAACCTTTTCGCATTCTTACAAATCTGGAAAATGGGGGTTCTAATGCCTGACTTACAAGGTTTTTGTCAGAACTAAAGTAGAGAATGGGGAAAGTGTCATCATGTCTCCTGAGAATTAATGACAGTGGTAAGAGAGCACCTTCCCTCCTGGGACACCTTTTGTGGGCCCATCTCGAGTGATTAGGGCTATGCCAAATCCTTTCTAATCATTTCCCACACTTTGATTAGCATAGTTAAAAAGGCACATCAAAATATTTTTGAACGATAGGACCTTACATACAGTTTTCCAAGGGTCTAAATTAGAGGTCTGCCAACTATGGCCTGAGTGCCAAATCAGTCCCACCGCCTGTTTTCATAAATAAAAATTGATTGGGACATGGCCGTGTCTATTCATTTACATATTGTCTAGGGCTGCTTCTGCTACAATGGAAGAGTTGAGTAGGTGACACAGAGACCATATGGCCTGCAAACAATATTACTATCTGGCCCTTTACAGACAAGGTTTGCCAACCTCTGGTTTAAGATGATTTGGGTAGTACTTGGGATGTTTATTTCCCTAAGTTACTGGGTATCATGGACTTGCACAATGCCAGCACCAATGGGAGACAAAGCTTGCAGTCAACTGATTACATGATTTGCACGATGCCGAAATTTGACTTGGTTGACTTCTTCCTTAAAAGCAGTGGAACTGTGTATAATAAACTCAACACCACTTGTTAGAAAATGAATGAATTGAACAACTGCTTTTTATTGTTATTTATGTTAGAGAAAGATCTACATGAGAACAGAAGGCCTGCTTGACTGATTTTCTTTGAATTGACTGTTTGTCTTGGTGCCCCATTGACTTGGTCTTGGTGTTTCTTTGCTGTAGTGCTCAAGGAGGCATCTTAAGAACAGGAAATACTTATTATCAAATTATTATGGCATGAATGTTTACTCTCAGACAACTTGAACTGAGCAGAGATTCACCAAATAGATAAATTAAGGTCTCAAAATTCTCATTGACATGGAACTCTATACTGTCTCCAAGCTTCCACTAAATAGCCAACGTTTTGAGGACAGTTAAAAGTTCAGTTAGAGATAAGAAAAACTTGTAATATACATATAATTTTTGGAACTCTATCTCCTGCATAAATTCCGATGAACTTACAACAAGAAGTAATTTCGGTCTGTGGACTGCTGCTAATATTTCTAGTCTGTATTATATAACCTTTGCTTATTTAATAAGCCTAATAAACACCTTTACTTCCTACCAAGTTTATCTGTTGATGCAGCGGTTCTTGTTGATTAGGACAATCAGGATGCAAAAGATATTCACGAATTTACGTGCACATGGGGAGGTGAAATAAGTGACACACATCTACTAAGCGCACAGATTAATCGGTAAAAGAGCTGATGAGTTTCAAGGCGGACACTTTACTTCTTCTCCTTATATTAACTAAATGAAAAACCAACCATGTCCCCCTCTACAGCCCAAAAGTTTATGAGTCAGAGGTTTTGAAAGCTCTCTTCTGATTCAAAGCTGCAAATCTGTTCTGTTGTGAGGAACAAAAAAGGACCAGCGTTGTCCACAATTATTAGCTAAATATCTGGACATTTAATTCACTTAGAAGTGCTGTAAATTTTTGCTTTTAAACTTTCTCATTACAAAGTAAAGATATTAGGTAGTTGTCCTTCTAACTTCTTTCTAAAGTGGCTTGTTTCCCACTAAATGAAGATGTCCACCAATTTCTCACTTTGAGCCAAAGAAACCAAGGTTGGCTAATTGATTATGACCATTAACATATTTTTCACCTTTATGAAATACTTAGTAACATTGTGGCTTTCTCATTTTTGTAGAGAAACTGCTTGATAAAGTGGGGCTGCCTGGGATGGAGAGGCTTCCTCTGAAACCCTCTTGTCCTGCTTGTGTGATGCTAAGACAAAGCGTTACTCTTGCAGGCAGGAAACATGGATTCTACTTTCCAGACTCTGGGTAATTAGGTGTGGGACCTTAGGCAAGCCACCTAACCACTGTGGGTCTCAAGTGCTCCAGCTGTAAAATGGGACTTCTGTTTTCCTGGCTGAGGACAAGGAGACTGGACTTGACTGAAATCCTTTTCCACCTCGAGTTGCTGAGTCTTCATGAGTGCTTATAAAAAATAAATACATATTTTCAAATGCATCCCAGGTGATTCTAATGGGCAGTAGAGCTGAGAACTGTTGACCTGGAGGCTGAAATTGACGGCTTAGAATATACTTTTGGACATTGCACCACTATGAGCAGAACGTGTTCAATCCTTTTCATAGGGATAAATTTCAGTTGAGTGCTTCCCTGGTGCCGTGCAGTATACCAGATGTTCTGCTGGATCAGTGTGGATTGCATTTGGTGGTTATTGAAGAGACCAGAAAATCCATGGATTTAAATAAATAAGACAGTGGTATAGTTTCTCTCACACAAAAAGTCCATAGTAGTCTGCAGGGGCTGTATGGAGGCTCTAAGTGCCAACAGTATCTCAGGCTACTTCTGTCTTTCTGGTCTGAGGTCCTTGGCATGTGGCCTTTGCCCTCAAGTTTGCTTCATAGTTGCACTGTAGCTCCAACCATCACATCTGTGTTTCAGACAATGAAGAAGAAGAAAAGGGAAAGGCAAAAAAATCATGCTTCTCTATCATGGCATCTCCCCACCAACACACAACTTCTGCTGACATCGAATGGCCACTCCCATCTGCAAGGGAGAATAGTGTAATTGTTTAGCTGGGCACATTGCCAACCTTCCAAAATGTCGGGGTTGACAGTAAGGAAGGAGAGGGCAGATGCTGGGTGTGGCAACCGCCAGTCTTTGCCACACTTTGAATGTATTATCTCATTTAATGCTCATAAAAATTCCATGAGGTAGATTCTGTTTTAAGCTCTATTTCATAGATGAGAAAACTGAAGCTTAAAGATGAGATTAGTAACTCACCCTGAGTGCTGTCTTGCTAAGCTGTCCTGTCTCTCTACCATGGTGCCCGTCTCACTCACAGGGCTTAGGAGGATGCTCTTGGTAGAAGCACAGGCCTTCCATGTTAGATAAAGGACCAGTGACAAAATGAAGTGCACCAGCTGGCAGATGTCTGTTCATACTTTGGAAACATTTTTGGTGCATGTGTTTCAGCTTGCTTATTGAAGGAAACGAAGTTTTTGCTTTCCTGCTATACCTCCTTCACTGGGCTCTTTGCAGATACTTTAGCTGAAATGGAGGGTTCAAAGGGGAGGGGAGGACCTAGAATTGCCCCAAAATAACATAGCCTGTCTGTTTTCTTGGGAGCCCTGTGTGGCAGCCTGTGCTGGAAGCCAAGGCTTTTGCCTTCTTGGCACTTCCTTCATTCTGAGCTGTCTAGAGTTTGGAAGACTCAGGCTCTCCCTTCACGTGTGTGTGTGTGTGTGTGTGTGTGTGTAAGTGAGGTGTGGAAAGCAAGGTAGAGGGGATTATTTTGAATTGGAGAGTGACAGCTCTGTTCTTTCTCTCCCTTCAGCGGTTTAAAGCTCAGCCTCTGGGGCAGGCAGATCTGAGTTTGAATCCTAGATTTATGCCTCAGTGGTTGTATGAAGCCGGCTTTGCCTCACTTTGCTGCCATTTCCTTGTATGTACAAGGGGAATGCAGTTCTTCATAGGGTTGTGGTAAGTGTTTACTACTGTGCTTGGCATTAAGTCAACGCTCAATAGCTATTAGTTACTATTATTATGTTCCTATTCTCACTCACTCTACCTCTGAGGGCAAAGTTTATGCAGCTAAGCCTAGATTACAGTTTGTATGGCCTCTGAGTTCTGCCTTTCTTGTGAACTAGCAGGTTGCATATTTCCAGTCTTGTAACTCATGGTGGGGTTAGTGATCAGGGCTTACATGGATGGTTAAGCTGGTCATACTGTGACCAAACTTGGAACTTGGATCACAATTTCCTACCAGCCTCATAAGGTGGGATGGTGGATGGCTTGTATTGACTGGCAAACTCGTGTTTGTTTTTTAAATTCACAAGATAGGACTTGAGGTGTTGTAATCTAGCTTGAAGTGTGCAAGAAATAGAACAAGTGATACTGAAAACTGAAACAACAATGTGCTGCCTCCTTTTCTCAGTAATGGTTTCATTAGTATCACTTTCTGGGAAGAGCAGGTAGCCAAAGAATTACAAACCAGAGTCATACTCGGACCAGGTGTTGGGACCAAAAAGGATTTGACCACACTTAAGAAAGATGAATTACTTTTTAATTCTCTAGAAAGAATCATAAATTTAATTGGAAGAGGAGTACGAAGATTGCTATAACCTTCCAGGACTGAGCAATGCTGGGAAGACAGAAAAGAAAGGAAAAAGGGAGGCAAGAGAGTTGAAGATAGAAACAAGTTTTAATGCTGGATGAAAGCAGCACCAACTTAGGAAAGAAAGGTATAGAAGGAAAATCAACCATCCATTTATCATCCCATGCAAGCATGCATCCATCCAATAATGGAATTATTTCCAGCTAGGGAAATCAACGAATGAAGTAAATCCCTTCAGCAGGAGGGAGAGGAAAATGGAATCAGGGAAGATGTCATGGAGCATATATATGGCTTCAGATGTGGATCCTCAAGAATAAATGGTAAAAGGCCTTCTTGCTTAGATTCTGGGGAAGGAAGAGCATCTTAGGATGTAAAATATTATCATTGGGAAGAAAATCCAACTCTATCTATCTCGGCTGGTGTCTAAAACATTTTTGTCACAACCCCCTTTATTCAAACCAGATCTACTGCAGACCTCTGATACAAAAGTAAACATGGAGCACTTTTGGGAGGCTCTTGGAGCTCTGACTGCTCATTCACCCCCAGACTCCCCCGCTTCCTTCCCTTTCTTGGCAAAAAATTCCCTTCATAGGCACCTTTACTCTATTCCAGAGTTTTTGATTACAGCCTGACAATCCTGACCTGGACCAGTCCTCTGCTCCTTAGCAAGAACTCTGATACCTGGTCACAGATCCTTGGTTTAAATACTTCCAGGGTAAGGACCTCACTCCTAGAGGAAAGTGAGTCACTGTGAAGCATGTTGTATTCGTTTCCATGAAGCTTTGAGACTGTGAAAGTCGTGTTTTCAGTCTACATAGGTATCTTGTGAATACGGAAGGAGGTACATTCCTCAAAGATTGACCTAGTGACGTCTTTCCCAGGCTTGCTGTTCTAACTTCTTCAGTGTCCTTCACAAGGGATTTCCCCCACATCATAAGACCATTGGTTAGTAAACCCGAGACTTAACAAAAAAGCTCCTTTTGACTGGCAGTTACATCTCACATCATGAATCAATTATTAGGGCTGCCTTCACTTATGTAGGCTGTACCCAGGCCACCATGAGCCTTGAGTCTTGGGCAGTTGGGTCTGACCCCAAATATATAGCTGATGCTGGGCCTGAAGAGTCCTTCCTCCAAGGAAGTGTTCCCTACCTGAGGGTCTCAGGAAAATTTTATTTATTTTATAAGAGTCTTTGGTCTTGGAAATCCTAAAGTAGATATTGCTTAAATCAAGGAACAAACAACTGAATGTCCTCAGTTCCTAACCACAGGTTTTTCCTGTTCTAGATCATACTGGCAATTAGATTTAGGCTTTGTATCTCAGTCTAAAGAGGGTAGATGTATCTGCCTCCTCTGCTCCATCTCCTCATTCTGGTGCTGCCTTTCCGTAGAATTTGGGTGGGAGCCCTGGGTTGGTTCACTCCCTGATGTGGTCTCGTGCTCTCAGTGTAGGTCCCTTCTTCCCCCATTTTGATCCCTGTTGCTCTAGGTAAAGCTGAGGCAATACCCAATATGTCAGCCGGAAGCCTGTCTTGCTCTATAGCTGGTAAAACTTCCCTCTCTGACCACTGAAGAGCCCTCCCTCATCCACTGCCATGTTTGCATCCCATATGTGATATGTGCTTCTAGGTTTCTAGTCCCTTGAAGATGTATCCATGACTATGGCCTCAGTCATGGCTGCATCCCTGTCCTTTTGGAGATACATACCGGTTCCTTGAGGGGCTACATCTTACTCTGTCTGCCACTCAAAAATCTCCAAGGTACTCCTTCCTAGAGTTGTCCTTTAAAAAGTCAAATCTGCCACCAACCTAATCCTCTGGTGGCTTTGGAAGAAAACAGTCCTTCTGCTCAGCTCATGGTATCTTTACGACAGGTCAGTGCCAGGATTTTGATGTCTCCTCTCCAGGCTTGCTCTGTTTGCATGTGAGGTCTTTGACCAGTGTCTCTGCAGCATCATTGGCCTCCCTGTCTCCTAAACAGGGCCATCCTGCTGCTGGGGACATAGGCGCAAGTACCTGAGTGGTGACTTCCAGGAATACAAGGAAGGCAGACAGGCTTTGCTGGAGGAAGACGGCCCTGGGTATATTGAGGATAGAGACATTCAGTATCAGGATGCAGCAGGATGAGGGCAAGTTAGGGTCACTGTACCAAGGCTACTTCTCTGATGAGTGATAGACCACAGGTTTTGGCTGAGAACAAGGAGAAACAGCCATCTCTTGAAAACCTATTACATGCTAGGTGTTTGGTTAATTTCATACAATCCTCATGATAACCCCATGAGATGGAGATCATTATTCTCATTTAACAAGTGGAGAAACTGAGGCACACACAAGTTAAATTATTTGCCAAGGGTCACATAGTGATAAGCTATGTAGTAGGCTTTCCAAACTAGATCTGCTTCGGTTCCAAACAATGCCACACCACTTTTCAATGCCAAGGATTTTAGGGTTGCATTAGATGCTTCTTCCCTTCCTAATTAAAATAAATGTACCATTAGAAGGAGGTGGTCTCTGACTTCACTGAGAGTAATTGTAGCCTGACTCAAAAGCCCCTGCAACTATGAATCTCAGAAAGTTAGATCTGAGACAGCCTAGAACTTCTGAAGCCAGCTGCTTTCCATCTTGGAATCTGAATTCCTAGGACTGGTCTTCCCCTAGTGGGCTAATAAGCCAAGATAGGATAAGTGAAATGTCTTTGGGGTTTATCCAGGGTCCCTAGGCTGAGGAAGGATCCTGAACATATGGGGCTCCTTTGTTACATCTTGGGCAAGGCTTCCATTCATGGTGTGGGCTGAGCCTGACCCCAGAGCCATCTCCTTGCACTGGAGACAGAACAGTCGAGCCTCATGCACTCTTCTCTTTATACAGCCCCAGGAGGCTGGGGCCCCTGGCTGGCTGCTCATTCAAGCCCAACTGAATCAAGTGAGGCTTGGACTTGACATGCTACAGAAAGGCTTTCCCACCCAATTTACACTAGATTGTAGTTTACTTTTTTTTTTTTTTAATGTAGGCCAACAAAGAAATCCCATATACATGTAAATTTAGGTTTTTATTAAAAACCTAATTAGGTTATTATTATTCAATCAAATTATTATTATAATAATGCAATTATGAGGCAGATGCAGCTCTGTCACCATTTGTAATTCTAGGTTTGCTTGTGCAATTATTTGATTAAATCTATATTCCCTACTAGACTAGACAGTAAGCTCCATGACGGCAGGGGCATGGTTTCCTCCGCTCTGTTCACAGAATGCACTGCCAGGGGTCTCCTACTGTTGACCCCACCCTGGGACGTGGTATCTGAGACGGGAGCTCTTTCTGCTCTGGTGACCCCAGTTTCTGTAAAAGGCAGGCAGATGCAGCTGGTTTCTCAGGTGGACCTATCCGCTGTCATTTCAGTCGAAAAATACCAAAAATAAAACTTTGCGGGGAATTGTGTGGGTCTCTCAGTTCTCGCCACTCCTCATGTGAGCAGACTGCTGGTAAGCTTCTCATGGACTTCTCTCTCCCTCCTCGGCTGGGAGACGCCCTCTCTTGCGGGAATTGGCAGTCAAGGGAGATTGGATCAGGGTGGTGCGAGCCCAGACCCCCAGCGTGGAGGGAAGAGGGTTAGAACGGAGCAGGGGACCATTCAGTGGCCCACCTCCAGTGTCCCCCAGAGAAATAAATGGGATTTGCCGGGGCAGAGAGGAGGCAGGATGTGAGGCAGAAGCGGACTGCACTTGGAATCAGAGGTCCTGGGTTTAGTTGATGACCCTGCTGTTTACAAGCACAGTCCTCAGGCAAATCACTTAAAATCTCTGAGCGTCACTTTCCTCATCAGTGAAAAGGAGGGTAAGAAGAAGACCTCCCCTGCCTATTTCAGAAGTTGTGGTGAGTCTTCACGTGAAATCATTTGTGTCAAATTCTCTGTGAGCCACAGAACATCTTGCAAAGGTGAGTGTGGTGACTTCTGAGTTCCTGGGAGTTAAGATCATGACCAGGAATCACACAGACCTTTGGCAGCCATGCATTCAACATACCTGCATCTCCACAGAAAAGAGGTCTCACACTGACACTGTCTCTGGGAGTAGGGAGCAGTATCCAGAGCCTTCTGTGCTCCTCTTGTTCTGTGGGAGGGTTGGAGGGAGGATGGATGTGTGGTTTGAGGGGTGCTGAGGGCTCTGGGGGAGGGACGCCTTAGCAGCAGTGCCTGTGAGGGAAAAGTCTGAAGGCTCTGCCACTAGAGGCCTTGTGGCTGAGTCTACCCAAGGCCATGGGGTGGGACATCCAAAACTTTTGGTCTGGCCAGGTCTGGGGAAGTCCTAAGTGACTGTGGCCCTCGTTTAGCTTTCCCAGCGACCTGTCTATGGTTGATCAGTGAGCTCTGTGTGGGCTGATGGGGATATGCCTCTTAGAATGGGGACACAGGGAGGAGAATGCCTACTGTTCCCTTCCTTTCCGTGACCAGACCAGAGAACATGGGCTCAGCCGCCATCTTTGAGATCTCCTGATGGAGACATCCTACTCTACACATGAAGTTGTCAAGACTTACTCTTGATTGGCTGACCAGTAGCCTTCAAGCAACATCAAATCCTAATTCAGTTGAGGTTCCACTTTCCCATATCTTCTGTATACCTTTAAAGCCACCCTTTTTGTCCGTCTATCTTTTTCTCGTCTTCCCTGTTATGCAGATTGCTAGAATACGTGAGTGACACTTCAATATTTCCTGGCTGCAGGGTCCTCCTCTGTTCAAACATTAGTGAATAGAAAACCTAAATTTACATGTAGATGGGATTTCTTTGTTGGTCTACATTAAAAAAAAGGTAAACTACAATCTAGTATAAATTGGGTGGGAAAGCCTTTCTGTAGCATGTCAAGTCCAATCTTTGGCCAAAGCCCAAGTTCTTTCTTCCTGTTTGGAAAAAAATCAGCCATTGTCCATGAATGCAAAGAACAAATTTTAAGACTTTGACTCAGACCTTCACCGAGAACACTTGCAGTCGTGTTTCAATTAAGGATATGAATAATCCTTCAGCTGAAAGGAGCTAAACTTTCCTGGGAGCCCTCATCTGTCTTAGGTCAAGAACACAAGCAAGCTTGTTTACATTAAAGTGAAAAGTGTCAGCAACTTTTGTGACTTTGTTTTCTGTTAGAAGCTAGGACAAGTTTGTTAGCCCTAGGCTTGAATTCCTATTGTTCAATTATTTGCTTTTGGTTTTGCTGTAAGTAACAAGAATATTATTGTATTTCTCCTTAGTGGGTCTTTTTTATTTTTTAAAATACTACTGAAGGTTCAGCAGCAAAAGTGAATCATATGTACTGTGGTTATTTGGACTGATCCATAATGTGTTATGTGTCCTTCTGGGCTAGGAAAGCTTTGTCTTTCAAAATGGCCTCGTGTGGCTGCATCCTCAAGTTTCAACTAGACAGTTGTAAATGGGAAGCGCTTTCAACGAGCTAGACTGTCAGGATGGCTGGGCTGGGTTCCTCTTCCTGGTTCCCTGATGATGGAAATGTAGGCTTAGCATGGATCCCACCTTAGATTCTAAACTTTAGAGCAGCAATCCTGACTGGTGTCCAACTCACTGCCTGGCCCTGGTGGCTCATGGGAAATCTGTAACAGGACAATGGCTGGGAGAAGAGTATTCTTTCGAGAATATATTGGAGGCTGTTCTAGGTACCGCCTGCCTGAAGAGGGCTCTCTGAAAGCTGCCCTGAGGAGATGCCTGGGTGTTGGCTCCGCTAGGACCTACCTGCTTAGCCTAGCTTTCTCACTGTGGTATGAACATGGTTTGCATGGGGTCATTAAATAAACAAGTGCTGCCAGTTTTGCATATTTCCTTGGTGATGTTAATTATACCTTATCAAAGGACCGAGGGCCATGTTTATTTAAACCTGTAGAATCCTATGTTCCCGAAGCTTGGTGCAAAGCAAGCGCAGGGCCCACATGCAGCCAGAGTGCTGTCTCAGGTGACCCTTGGGCTTGAATCTGTCATGGTCTGTGCTTTCCAGTGGAACAGCAGCTGCAGGACTCTTATTTTTGTGATGTGAAGCATGTCTGGGTATGCGGCAGGGGGAACTGAAATAGCCTCTGCTGACTTTTTATACCTTCAGATTTTTTCGTTGCTCATTTTGGAAAAGGGAAGCCCTCACTGGGGCCAAATTCATAGGTTTTTCTGTAAATGAGTGTTGTTTTTTTTCCCAAACAACATTGGTGACGGACTTGCCGTGGTGGAAAGGTAATATGGCTGAACTTCTCAGACTGAAAAAGGAGATTCCCAATGAGGGTCAAGAGGCTTGTGTTTAGGTGGAAAGATTTTTCTCAGTGCTGGACACTTGGATGCCCACAGGGGACTTAAAGGGCCTTCGAACCACAGGATAAATTGTGAGAAAGCTTCAGGCTTTGAAAGCGTGCTGCATGGAGCTGCAATTCGACCGGTGCTATGAAAATCTCTGGTCAACTCTACTTTAGGAAATTGGACTTTCATCTTTCTCTGCTTGTGTATTACTATTTTGATCTCCTGTTTTATTTTCCTTGGCTCTTCTTTTATTTAGTATTATTATTTGAAGAAATTATTTTAATAATCTTAAATTTTTCTTTTAAATATTTTAGTTTAGTTTTTTTATTCAGGGATCCAGAAGACCCAAGGCAAAGCAATCATGACTGCGGACAAGCTTCTTTTCCTTTTCCAAATTTGAATTTGTGGGCTCATTTCTCATGGTAGCAGCAGTAGGGAGTCCAGTGTTTACTGTGGAATTAGAAATGTTTATCGCTGCTTCACAAAGGTTGGTGTGAAAGGCACCAACTGCGTTTTCACCTTGAAAGTACACTCGGCCGTTGGGGTCCTGTGGAAATTGTCTTGAGGCTTCAGATTTTGATATTTCATGGGCACTTTGCAAAGACACTATCAGAAGTGCCTTCACTCTTGCCTACTCACCTGGCAGCAGTCACAGGATTCCTTGGCAGCTGGCTGGGGACTCCTGGGTGGGCAGTCAGGAGGTCCTTGGGAGCTGTAGGAGTTTCATGACTGCAGTAGGAAGAGGTGGGGACTTTGAAACTGTTCTCCATATGGTGGTTGTGCCAGGGCACACCTGTTGACACTGTGGGTTCCAAGGGAGTCCAGACATCAGAGGGTGATGACCTCTGCTCACAGCACCTCCCCAAGCCCTCCTTGTTCGTTGATTCAAAAACAACAGGAGGCAGGAAGCTCTCACTTGCCAAGAAGCTGGAAGTGCCCAGCTGTCCCCTTTGCAGCCAAGTGGTCCATGTGTCCACTTCCCAGGGGGGAGTGGGATTGGAAGTCCTCTGGGCCCTTCCCCAGAAGTGTACATGCAAATCAGAGGGGCATGAGCCGTATACCTGTCTTTGATCTGGTCTGAGATGTGTGCATGTGTGATGGGGCCTTTCTTGTCCCCCAACTGAGTTAAGAGTGTGATCACCATGCTCAGACCCCCAAATAACCCTGTCCCTTGAGTTTCTCCCAAATGCACAAGGCCTCAGGCTGCACTTTATGCCTAAGAACAGCTGGAAACCCAACCGGAGACAAGTGTAGGTTGAGTGATACGGGTGTGAACAAAAGCTGGTGTAGTTGTGGGTGACCCTGAGAATGAGTGAACAGAGTGCAGGAGGGCAGGGGCCCTTGTTCTCTGCCATGTCAGGCCATACCTGGGGTCTCTGGTCACCCCTGGGCATCACCCATCATAAGGGGAAGTGGCAAATGAACTTGTGGAGGAGTGAAGCAGCCAGAAGGAAGGTTAAGAGGGATTCAAAACATGTCGTTTTGAAATAGCTGAAGGAATGGAATGTTCGCTCAGACTCTACAGGGGACCCGGGGGTCTGTCTTCAGATGCTGGGAAGGGATACTACTACTAATACTAATGATATTAGCTCACATCTTTTCAGTGCTTCCTCAGTGTAAGCTCTATTCTAAGCATTTACACGTAATTCTCAGATTATCCTACCGGGTATATACCACTATGATCCTCACTCTGTAGATGAGAAAGCTGTAAATGGACTATGAATTGTGAGTTTCATTAGAAGGTAATGCCAGGAAAAATGGTGCTTGTCACCATGAGGCAGGTCCAGTAAGAGGAAGAGCTTTCTGACATTTGCACTCTCCAGAGGAAGGTAAACATGGGTGGAGGAAGGGGAAGGAAAATAACGTGTGTTGAACATCGACCGCATGCTGGACATGGCTTTGGGAGCTTCCCGTGTGTTATTTCAGTTAATCCTCACAAGAACCGTGTGAGACAGGAACTATTATCCGTATTTTACAGATGAGGAAACTGAGGCTTAGGGATGTAAAATAAATCAACTGAGACCTTTCCACCAGAAACTGACAGCCCAGGTATCTTGAGCTTTAAGTCCATTGTCACTGCTGTTTAAACAAAGATGATGGTGCACGGGTGGCCCCAGGGTGCAGGTACCAGTCTGGCTCTCTCTGCTGTACACTCCTGCTTCAGCCTGAATTTCACAAGTTGTAACTGTTTTATTGCTTGCCTGTCCCACTAGACTGCAAGATGCGTGTGGGCAGTGGCCACATCTATCTTGCTTAGTGCTGTATACCTAGTGCCCATCGATATTTGAAAGAATGAATGAATACCAGTAGAGATCCCTTGTTATGACAGGGCAAGTTAGAAAGAGGATGTTTAATCTCCTCTTGGGATGTTAGAGGGAGATCAGGGATGCATTAGCAGTGGTCCTAATCCCAGCAGAGCTTCAGAATCACCTGAGGGATTTTTATAAATATAGATTCGTAAGTCCACATCAGACCCCTGGAATCAGACACTCCAGGAGCAGGGCCTGGGTATCTGTATTTTGCATCACTCCCTGGTCGCTTCTGCTACTTGGCCAGGTTAGGAAGCCCCCATAAATGCATCTGAATCTGGGGTTCTCTGACTCTCACGTGTTTCTGGGGCTCTTGGACAGCACTTCTCTCTTGCCCCTGCTTCTCTGCCTGGGCTTCCAGACCAGGCCGTGTGTGTGCCTGGAGCATGGTTGGAGGTCTGGTGCTGGTCAGGCTTGGGGTCTTATCAGGTGGGTATTTACTGAGCAAAGTTTAGTTAGGGCAGCACTGCGGAATCCGGCTTTAATAGATACCCAGGCTTCCGGGCTTTTGATTCAGAGCCCAGGTCCCTGGGCCCTTATCAGTGGATGATAATGGACTCCCATGTGAGTCGTAAGGCCCAGTGCTACTTGCCTTTCTTGGCTGACCCAGGCCTGCCCTCCAAGGCCTCCGGCTGTGGGCTGTCTGGGAGGGTAGATTGTCACTGCCCAGCCATGGCTACTTTGGACTTCTTCTCCTGCCAGGGAGAGCCCTGTGTTCCAGCTCATGGTGCTTTGGTTTCCTGGAATTGATGGCAAAAGGCAGATGGAACCCTCTCTCGGAGGCAAGGCTGGATACTCTCTGGCCCCAGGGCACATGGATCACCATTGAGTATTTGTCCTGGGAGACACAGAGAACCTGGGAAGCATTCACTGCAGCCCATTCTAAAGTTCCAGGAGAGGTGAAGGGAAGGTGAACGGCAGCACGTTTTGAATAATCATCCAACCAATTAATCAACAAATAACTTACTGAGCTTATTATGGACATGCTACTTGGGATGATATAGAGAAATAAGGTATAATATTTCACCTTGAGAAGTTTATAACCTAGCTAGGGGCATAAGAAATTTACCCCAAAAAGGATGACTAATTATTACATAGCAGACTACAAATTTATTGAATGCTTACTCTGTACCTGATTTTATACTTAGCATGTATTATGCTTCCCATTTGCTATGTCAGTGACTCCTTACGACATTCCTTTGATAAGAAACTGTAGGTTAAGAGGCACAGAGAGGTTTAGTAACTCGCCCAGGATCACACAGCTAGAAAGTGGCAGGGGCAGGTTTTGAGGCATCTGACTCAGAGTCCCTGCTCTTATGCCATCCCCTGCTGCCCCCTGTGATGAATACTAACCTGTCTGGAAGTGTTGAAGAGGTTGTAGGATGAAGCAAATTCTGTGGGCTCTGTGGTCAGCTAGGAGGCTTGCAGTAGTAGTCTTGGGTCAGGAAGAATCCAGAGGTCGAGAAAAGTGAGAGGGAATCCTCACCACGGGAAACTGCAAACAGAGAAGAGGAGGGGAGACCTTCAAGGGGGGTGGAGAGGAGTCTAGGTGGACCTTCTGGCTGGAGTCAGGCTTTCCATAGTGCTTAGTGTACAAAGAAGTTGGGAAAATGGGTTGAGATCACCCGGTGGTGCTCGGGCCTTAATCCTCTGGGTGCAGGGGAGCCGTAGAAGTGTTGGGGCAGGAGGAGTGATAATACTGGGAGGAATACCCTAGGAAGTCTCGTGTGGTCCTGCACGTTCAGGCGCAACTTTGGTGAGCAGGCAGACCCTCGAGGAGAGGGGGCACATTGGGGTGGGGCCTGTCTGAGAAGGGAGACCGAGTACCAGTGATGCTTTCTTCACAGCCACAGCTCCAGAGCAAGCCCCGGCCCCACCCCGGCCGTACCAGGGCGTGCGGGTGAAGGAGCCAGTGAAGGAGCTGCTGCGGAGGAAACGTGGCCACGCCAGCAGCGGGCCGCCGGTGGCACCGACCGCGGTGAGGGGGCCGCTGTGGCCAGAGTGCG
>NW_020174053.1:1418707-1423876 GCF_003031525.2 Neophocaena asiaeorientalis asiaeorientalis | reverse complement strand
TGTGTGTGTGTGTGTGTGTGTGTGTGTAGGGGGCTGGGGGTGGTCAGGTGGCAGTGTACGGATGTCCCACTCCATGGGCTACTCCTCGAGGGCACGGAGGCTGCACGTTGCCCTGGTGTGGATGCCAGAGAATGGGCCCAGGTAGAAGTGCTTTGAAGTGGGATGAGGAATATGGGGCGGCTGGCTTGGTCCACTGAACAGCAGGTGTCTCACATGTCCTGGTGTGAGTTGAGGGCCCCCCCCGGGACGTTGATGAAGCCAGTTCCCTCAGTGCACAGCCTTCTTGCTAAACGGGAACACCGATCCCTCGAAAGTATAGGTGGTGATGGTTGGGACATGAGGCTTAGTTCTAACAAGGGAGGTTCTTGCGCCCCACCTGATACCCTCCTGCCCTGGGGCCCTCTGGGCGAGCTCCCTGCAGAGGGTCAGCGGGAGATGGCTGAACCCTGATCCCGGTCTCCCTTCTCCCCTCTAGGTGGTGCTGCCCCATCAGCCCCTGGCGACCTACACCACAGTAGGTAAGAGCTCCCCACAGCCCTGGCCTCCTCCCGGACCCGCATCTGGGAGACACCTGCAGCTCTGTAACTTCCTCCTTCCCACAGGTCCTTCCTGCCTTGACATGGAGGTCTCTGCTTCCACAGTGACGGAGGAGGGGGCCCTGTGTGCCGGCTGGCTCTCCCAGCCCGCCCCAGCCACCCTCCAGCCCCTGGCCCCATGGGCACCCTATACGGAGTATGTGTCCCATGAGGCTGTCAGCTGCCCCTACTCAGCTGACATGTATGTGCAGCCCGTGTGCCCCAGCTACACGGTTGTGGGACCCTCCTCGGTGCTGACCTACGCCTCCCAGCCGCTCATCACCAATGTCACGGTATGTCACACAAAGGCCTTTCTATACCCACCCATGCTGAGGGCACCCTTTTAGAACCAGGGCTGACTTCCAGACACCTGACCTTCCTTGCTGTTGATTCCCAGGATAATCCCATCATCTAAGCCCACCCCATCCTCCAGGAAGGCCTACTTTCATTCCCGATGACTTCAAATATCTTTCATAGAAAAGGCTTATGGCCTCCTTTGCCATGCTTTGTGGTCCTCGGGGTTCGCACATCCTCCTGCCTCTCTGTCCTAAGTCTCCCCTGCTGCCCCATAGGCAGTGAGTCTCGGTGATGAGTCTAAATTTTTATTAAATGGTGATACTTGTGTGGGGTCTCTTGCCAGAGCCAGCCTCTCCTTCCTACTCAGATTATGTAGGGGGTGATCGTTCACCCAATAATGGGATTTACTAGAACATTTTTAGGCTGAGGAACAGGTGACACAATTTTTCAGAAAACTGTACTTTTGATGGAGTCAGACCTACCTGCAGGGTAATGTTTTGAGTTCCACCTCTAGTGTCAGATTGCCTGGGTTCAAATCTCTGCCCCTTCGCTCACTAGCTATGTGATCCTGAGCTTGGTGACTTAATGCTCTGAGTCTCAGCATCCTCATCTGTAAAATGGGTTGATGTCAGGATCAATGACATGATGCACGTAGAGGGCTTAGAGCGCTTCCTGGGCTCAGCATAGTTCCTAGCATACAGAAAGCACCCGATAGATGCTAGTTCTTATGATCGTTGCCAAGTTGGCCAACAGCACTAACAAAGGGCCGTCTTCAAGTGCCAGATAGGAAAGGAAGTGCTTGCTCCCCCAGGAATGGAGGAAGGAAGAGAAACAGTTTTATGTGAATGATGCCTGTTTGACCAAAGGAATGGGAATTCTCCAAGTGTTCAGAGGAGAAAAGACCTGTGGTTACAGCTACATCCAGCTCCAGTCCAAGGAAAACTGTGGGAGATAGAACAGGGGCCTCGTGAGTCACTGCAGAACCACCCTTGATGATGGAACTTGCTTTGGTTCCCCAAATCCTCTCTGTTTACCTCAAGGTCCAGTGTCACCCTGATGCTCCTTCCCCTCAAGCACCGTCCAGGCACAGGCTGCAGGAGCCCTCCCACTCCATGCCCACCTGGCTACTCAGCAAACCAGTTGTGGGGCCTGAATGATGGCGGATGGGAAGGAGTTAATTCAACACCTCTCCCAGGCAGCTCATTTCCATATCAGAGGCCTGGGGTGAGGGTGGGGAGTGGTAGACACAATGGTTTCCCAACCATCTCAGGACCGAGCATTCCTTTCATTATTTATCCTTTCATCACTCTCACCTCTTACTTTGAAAGGGTCTGTGTAACAAACAAACTATATTTATTAAGAAATAATTTATTTGTTTTGCCATTTTGTAAATTAACTCATCAAAGCTGGTTAGAGCTGCCAATCAGCACTCCAGATCAGCAGGAGATAAGACCTGTTATGATGACAGTTTGATGTAATTCTATCCCTGAGGCAAGAAACCTGCAGTCGCAGTTGACCTGTGCAGGCTTATGACTCAAAACTGTAGGATATCTGTTTGGATTTTTGAAATACTAGAAATAACAAGGCTTTGCTGGGAGGCTGGAAGTCCTCTGAGACCCTTTCCAGCTCTATCATTCTATAGAAAAACATCCTAAAGCCTTGCTACTCAAACTGTGGTCCCTGGACTAGCTGCACTGGTGTCAGCTGGGATCCAACCAGACGTGCAGTATGCAGGCCTGACCAGACCGCCTGTACCAGAATCTGCATTGCAACATGGTCCCAGGAGATTAAGATAAGCTCTTCCCTGAGTGACTCCAATAGTTCGCTCCCAAGACACAGTGGCAACTGGAGGAGCTATGACAGAGAAGGGAGTGTGGTAGGGGTAGGTTTTGGCCTCTCACACACACATCTTTCCATGCAAAGACCTTCCTCCCCCACCTGCTTCCTCAGCAGTGGAAGATAGTAAGAATCCAGACCCTGGCTTTGCAGGCTTGAGCTGGGATTCGTAGGGTGGCTGCTGTGCACGTGAAAGATGTTGCTTACAGAGGACCTGGGAGAACGGCCCTGACCTTTGGAGGTCCCTGGGTTGGCCACAGGGGGCCCAGCTAAGAGGCAGCGGAGGGTGAGGTAGTGGGAGGCTAGTGGAGCTGAGTCCAAGGGGTCCTTAAAATGCCAAAGCTGCTGTGTGGAGCCTGGACAGTCTCTGTGTCTGGGCACAGCAGTGGCCGCTTTGGGATATAGCTGCTATGCCGTGTGATGGGCTGCTTGTTTAACATGCTGTGTTTTCATTGATTTTAAGATGCACACCTCCCCCCTCCTCACACATATTTTAATATCTCTGAAATCGGGATGCATTTTATATTCCGTGAAATCTGGAAAAGTATCTCTAATTCGCTCAGCTCTATGATGTCAGTCCTCTGTGTAATCTATTTACAGACGCTTCAGGTGGGGAAGTCGCATGAGCAAGGACATATAGCTAGTGAGTGACAGGGTAAGGGATGCGGAAGTTTGTCTGGCTTCTTCTCCCTTGGGGAAGACCTTGAGCAGGGACAGACGGAGACCTCTGGAGTGAGACGGCAGGAAAGGGCTGAGGTGAGGGAAACAGAGATCCCCGTGGGGACCAGGGTGGGCAATGGATATACCCCAGGGCTGCTAACCAACCAGTGTCTCCCCCATCACAGACGAGAAGTGCTGCCACACCCACAGTGGGACCCCAGCTGGAGGGCCCAGAGCACCAGGCACCTCTCACCTATTTCCCGTGGCCTCAGCCCCTGTCCACGCTGCCCACCTCCACCCTACAGTACCAGCCTCCAGCCCCAGCCCTGCCGGGGCCCCAGTTTGTCCAGCTCCCTATCTCTATCCCGGAGCCAGTCCTTCAGGACGTGGAAGACCCCAGGAGAGCCATCAGTTCCCTGACCATCGACAAGCTGCTTTTGGAGGAAGAGGATAGCGATACCTATGCGCTCAACCACACGCTTTCCGTGGAAGGCTTTTAGGGCTGGCTCCCACCCGAGCATCCTGTCCCCTGAAACTGGGATTTGAAAATGAGCCTGGGATTGAGCCTCAGGTTCATATCTGTTTGGAGTTTCATAATTACAAACTACAGTTTCTACCCCAAACTAGAATTGTAAACCAGACTTCCTTCCTCCCTTCCTCCCTTCCTCTCTTTCTTACTCTCCCTTTCTTATTTCTTTTTCCATTTCTGTTTCCTTTTGGGAGGGAATTATAGGGATTTTAAAGATAATATTTGATGCCAAGTGTTGCCTAATCTGTGGCCCAGGGTTTTCATTTCTGCCACGTTTCCTTCCTGGAGAAGGCCCCTCTTTCCAATGCCCGCTGCTTCGTGGGAGCAGCAGCCCTGCTGAGCCGTCTTCAGGCAGTGATGCCCTGTGCTCTGTCATTTTGAGATGGATGGGGTGCCCTGTGAGAAGACCAGCCCTGCCAGCATCTCCAAGGGCAGAACCAATGCCAGAGGCCTTGAGCTGTCAGTTCCCACAGTTGCTCCTTTGTTTGCTGTTCTCAGTTTTGGCCAGATTTACAGTCTTGACAGCAGGGTCTCAAGGCCTGGGGCTCAGCGAGGTGATGGGTGGAGGGTCGGGGGGAAAGGGAACATCAGAGTGTGTAGGGGCCGGGTCAGAGGGACAAAGGAGGGTTGGGGGCATGGAGTGTGGATATGGGGGGAGGGGCAAGCAGGAGGGCTGAGGAATGGTTTTCTTTAGATTACTTGGTTATTAAGAAGGGGAATAAATTTAAGAAAATATAGCTTTAATAGGTGGTTTTGCTGCTCTCCTTGAGGATGCTTGCAAGGAGAGCTGAGCTTTGGTCAACAGGTTGATGGGATATGTCTGACTGTATCTTTCCATGTCCAGACCCTCTTTGGGGCTATGTGCAGGCCAAGACCCACTGAGGCCCAGGGATGACTGAGACCTGGTTGAGTGTGGCCACATGTGCTTCTTTAGTGTCTTAAGCCTTCATGGACCACGCTTATGTGAAGCCAAGACCGCCTCCCCAAGCACCATCCTTCCTGGGGGTTCTAGAGCCTCAGCCAGAAGGACCATTAAGTTTCATTTCAATTTTTATTTTTTTGCTGGAGAAACATCAGATCTGCAGGGGCCGGAGCACAGCTGTCACCAGGGGTGCACAGCTCCTGACAGAGGCCATGTCCTTCGGGAACTAGCACATCTGTCTGCTAAGGACACCATTGTCACTATTAGGCAGATGCATTAGTTGGAGGACTCCGCATAGAAGTAATGGACTTTTCTGGGAAGTGACCCTTCCTTTCATATATATATATATA
>NW_020174053.1:1376822-1418665 GCF_003031525.2 Neophocaena asiaeorientalis asiaeorientalis | reverse complement strand
CCATTTTAAATAAAGACTTTGGAGAAAAATTGCCTTTTTTGGATTTTTCTGCTTTGGGTTTATTTTGACCCAAATTTCTGGTATCTGCCTAAAATCCCCAAACAGATATCTTGAATTGTTTTTATTTAGGCAATTTTTAGATTTAAAAGGTTAAGATATCATTTTGGATAACAAATTTCTATCTTTGTTGGCAGTGATGTGAGTAGGAAAGGGAGGGAGGGGTCTCAGGCCTATTTGATCAAAAGCCCTGGCTTCCTATAAAAAACACTATGCAAGAATTTTCCGCTTACTGTTTGAGGGTTTGAGAAGATGCAGAAGCAATCTCCATAAGGGAGTTTAAGCTGAAAAAACAAGCAAAGAAATAAAGTACTTGACATATTTGCTAAGATCTAAATGGTGTTTTCTTTCTTCTTATCTTGAGGTCATGGAAATCTTGGTTGCAGCCATCCATCTAGGTTTCTTCCTGGGTTTTTCTGTTAAGATGGAAACATTTTCAATAAAGATTTGCTCACACTTTTCTGTGCTGAAGTGTTTTATTTCTTATCAGATTAATCCCCTTCGCTTGCAGTCCCATGTCATGCAGTGCCATTCTAGGAAGGAGCTTATACTACTAGTCTTGTTGATTTTGCAATGTGACTGGCTGCCAGGGAAGATAAAACCAGCCCCACTGTGCTTGCAGCCCAGTTATCCCAAGCAGGACATGTGAGGCCAGGAGGCTTGGTCTCCAGGAGAGTAGGGATCTGAGGAGAGGAAGAAAATCTTTGTAACCGTATTACTCTTCCTGTTATTCATGGTACGTGAATACCTGCTCATGACGCTGGGGGTCCAGGGATAGATCAACCACTGGCATTTCCACAGCAGGTTCTTAGAGTGCACCAGTCAGAACCCAGGGCCACGTACATGGTGCTGAGTGCTATGCGCAAAGGGAGCCCTCTCTTAGGACCAGACATCACAATGAAATGGGAACTCAAGACGCCAGCAGCCTCCTCTAACACCAGTCCTTGGAATGAGTAACAGTTTGGAGGGATCTCCTTTTCCTGGCGATTTTCTGAGTTGCTGAGAACCTCTGAGCTCATTGCCTTCACTGGTAATATTTACAGGGGTGATTTTTTTAATGATCCACTTTTTTCTGCTGTGTGTCTTATTTCTAGTTTAGGGGGACAAAAGTACATCCAGTTATTTACCTCAGTTTAGATTATCATCACCATTGTCTTTTTTGTTTATTCTCCATGTAGATCATAATTCAGAAAAAAGATACGGAAAGAAAAGGATTTGAGGGTTTTTTTTCCTCCAGCTTTACTAAGGTACAACTGTAGGGGAAGCTCTTTATAAAATGCACTTTGCAGGGGCTTCCCTGGTGGCACAGTGGTTAAGAATCCACCTGCCAATGCAGGGGACACGGGTTCGAGCCCTGGTCCGGGAAGATCCCACATGCCACGGAGCAACTAAGCCCGTGCGCCACAACTACTGAGCCTGTGCTCTGGAGCCCCTGAGCCACAGCTACTGAAGCCTGTGAGCCTATAGCCCGTGCTCCGCAACAAGAGAAGCCACCGCAATGAGAAGCCATGCACCGCAAGCCCCCGCTCGCCACAACTAGAGAAAAGCCCACACGTGGCAACGGAAACCCAATGCAGCCAAAAATAAAAATAAGTAAATTAAAAAAAAAATGCACTTTGCAGTCCTCACCTCCTTATGTGATAGGAGGGTGAACCACTTGCTGTACGATGTGAAGAGGGTGGCCAGCTTCTTATATATGTATATTTAGTAGTTTTAAAATTGTATCCCTGAAATATTCTATAAATAAAACATCCAATATAAAACAGTCACGATAATAGAAATTTAAAAGATGAAGTATAAAATAGATAATATTTTAATAATTATTTTATTAATGGTATAAAAGTACTTTTGACCTCATTTACTATAAATAATATTTAGAGGGAGAAATGTTATTGAATGTGTCTAATTGCTTTTAAAAATCTTTGTAATATGCCAGTTTGAAGATCTGGGTCTTAGTTCAATTGATTTCAGTTCTCTGCTTGAATAGATGTTATAGGTGAAAAAGATACCATACAAAGATATTTAAATCCAAATAAAATAGTATATAATTGGCTGTGCTAAGTAAATTACAAAACTCATTTTGAAATTCCTTCCATCAATTTTGCAAAGGCTTTATTTTAACATTTGGCTAGTAAATTTCATCTTAGTTTATGTCAGCTAGTCTTGCAAACTAGTTAAGGGGGTTGACTTTTTATTTTTTAACACAGTGAGTTAAAACCACTCAAATTCTTTATTTGGAAAATTTAAAATAAACTGAAAAATTCTGCTTCTACTTTTTAAAAAAGTGTAAAGATAAGGGGTTTTACAGGTGACACATACCTACATTGTTGTTAGAAATAATATCACATCATGGTGGAATCATTCCTAAACATGCACTAGACTTCACTTTCTAAAGTTTTCCCCATTCATTTACTTCTAAAAGTACTATTAAAATGTCATCTATACCTTGATGGGCTGGATTAAATACAAATTGTGATTATTACTTTAAAAAAATCTGCAGGTAGCATATTTTGGACAGTCAACTTATCAACCAAAAAAGGTCAGAAAATTTAGTACTATTGCATTTTTAAAAAATTGCTAATAATTTATTTTTAAGTTTGACAGTTCTTTGGAGTTTTTTTGCCATGAGATAGTCAGTGATTCTCTTTGTGGTGGAAGAATCTCATATCATTATAAAGATTGTATCATTTAAAACTGTTGCACCTATAAAATTAATCACATTTGTAATTGCCCTGTAAACTTCAAAGGTTGCCATATGATATGGAAATGAATAAGCTGAGCAAGGGCATCACCGTCACCCCTCCTCTCGTGCATAACTTCCACTTGTCCCCGCAGACACTTTCAGAACCATGGATCACACATAACCAAGTGGGATGCTAGCATTAGTCCATGTTAGGTGACCAATTTGTCCTGGTTTGCCTGGGACCTTCCTGGAGTTAGTCCTGTGTTCCAGGAAATCCTTTAGTCTGGAGCAAATTGGGACGTTTGATCACCTCAGTCCACATATTAGATACAACTAGATATTAATTTCTTCTTTTCTCTGTTTTTTTCTTATAAATTAGTAGTTTTTTGGTCTGCACGCCAATGGTTTGTCTCATGTGATTACTAGGATACATGCGTCCCACTTCAGAGCTTGTAACTGAGATTCTTGCTGGCTAGAATTCTCAGTAAAAGCTCCCCTGGGGACTACAGGAGGGAAGCTGGCTCTGGCCTGAAGAACCTTGTCCTAATGCGTTCTAAGTCAATACTAGGTCTAGAAACACCAGCGATTCTACCAGGGAATGATCCTGGGGTTTCTCATTTGAGTGGTAATAGCATGAGATACACATTACATACTGTCTTAAAACTAAAATCAAGTTCTCACAAAAGGTTTTCTTTATGTAACCCGATCTTAAAGCAACACCTGTACGAATATGACAATGTCAACTCATTTGGGAAAATCTTAAGAGAAGGCACATTTTTCCTAAGGTCAAGGTGATGGCTTCTTCTACCCAATTCAATCAGGTGGGACACTTTAACAGCAGTCTCTGCCTAGCCTGCATATTAGAACTTCTTGGGGAATTTTAAAAAATCCCTGTGTCCAGACCAAGACTTAGATCAACTAAAACAGAATTGCTGGGAGTGCGAACTGGGCATCAGGAATTTTAAAGCTCTCAGGTGATTCCAGTGTACAGCCCAAGCCCAGAACCACTGCTCATCTACCCTCCCCTGCCAGTGGTTTTGGGATAGCTGTCATATCTGAAAGCTGAAAAAGAGATCTCAGCGACTTGTGCATGACATGTAGAATTGATGCTGTTCTATTTAATTAGCGTTGTTTTCCTACCAAGCCAGGCAGGGGTATAGTACTGCACCATCTCTTCATTAGAGGGTGAAAGCCCAGTGGTCTTAGCAATCACTATAGGAGGGCTCTAGAGTGGATACATTCAGTTGAAAGATAGCAGCTAACGTCATTTCATATGCCCATTATCTGACAGCACACGGATTTTCTTTTAATATGTGTAGTTCCCACAAGCAAATGTAAGAATGAAACATAAAGGAAAGAACAGGATATTAGAATCTTCTCCCCTTGTCTCACCTGTGTGTTTAAACTTCAGTAATGGATTGATATATTCAATATGGAGCTGCTTGGACCAGATGAAAAGATAACAGGGACAACAGCTATGGTAGAATCCCCCATATAAGCCTATGCTTGTGGTCAAGTCAAGGGCCTCCCTGGGCAGAAGGCTTTATGACCTTCAAACCAAACTAAACCTTAAAGGCTGAGCCATGTAGGACCAAGAAATCTGCTTCTTCCAGTGATGGAATATAACTAAGCCTTGACCAATGTCCTTATTTGCTATCTTAGATTCTGTGTATTTCAGTGGAGAAAGATCTTGATGTCTGGAGAGCCTGAGAGAACTGGAGGACTTGGGGCCCAGGAGTGTAAGGAAGGTTGTCACCAACTGCTAGTAAATGAGACTGGAGACCCTTGTTTTGTTTACCAGGTGCAACAGCATTTATGTGCCGGGTACTTGTTGTGGAATTCCAGGCCCTGACCAGAGGAAGCTCAGTTAGTGGGACGAGTGGAAAGTTGCAATAGAGTGAAATGAGTGGTAGATCTAAACACAGTTGATTTACCTGTCCCTCCTTTACCAATGAAAACGTTATTACCATCTCATTTAATCTTCACGAAAAGCAAATAAAGACTGTACAATTTTAATTCCCATTTATGGGAGGAAGACATAGATTTAAAGAGGCTAAGTAACACGTCCAAGTTCACACAGTCAGTAAATGGCCCTGCTGGTGTTCAAACCCACCATGTCCAATGCTCATTCTTTTAATCATTTTGTCATACAGCCAACAACATTGGCTCTGGCCTGAAGAGCCCTGTCATAATGGGTTCTAAGTCAGTACTAGGTCTAGGAACACCAGGGATTCTAACAGGGGATGATTCTAGGGTGTCTCATTTGAGGCAGAGAGTAGGGATGGAGACCAAATATATCTATTTCTTACTATAAATCACAGTATCATAGTGACCAACTAATATGTCCAGACTTGGTGCTGGGACACTTTACAAATCAAGAATTTGTTGCCTTCTTGGTTCCTGGCATACTTAACACAAATCAGAATATTTAAAGGGCTGAAATAAAATGTATTAATATTTTGGTCAACTTCAACACAATATTCAGTTCTGTTAAAGTATTTGTTAGAGTCTCTTAATCTGTAGATTTGGCTAAAAATGACTTTCAGAGGAAGGATATGATTAATATGAAGTTTTTACAGAGATAATTCGAAATACGTATTTCACTTGATTATGAAAGGGATTTTCTTTTGTTTTTCCCAAAGACTTAGATTTACATATTCACATTACCCTTTTAAACAGAAATCTGCAAGCCATCTATTAAAAAGAAATAACCTAATTCTTTCTGTACAAGCCAATAAAGAGTCCAAGGGCTTTGGGGCTAAGATGCACTAAAAATGCCTCAGTGCCATGGCAGACCTGGATTTCTAGAGGTGTGCTTTTAATTTTTTTATTATTATTATTATTTTTTGGTGTGCTTTCTTTATGTCTAGGGAAGTAAGTCAGGATAAAGAGTTTTCAGAGTTGCAGCATTTGGCCCTGTTCACCCCTGGGAACAGTGACTCTGGTCTATGCACTTCAAAAACAAGGAGGCAGACCGGAGATCCTCGTGATGCTGAAGGGGCTTTTGAGCAGACCTGTCTGCTCACCACAGTGACTCAGCACCAGCTTACAGAGACTAGCTCAGACTGCTGTGCATTTGCTGCTGTGTTTCATGTCCAAGTGTTGATTAGGGGCACCTTTGACATGGAATAACTGTCTCTTTCACATATCAAAAGCCATTGTTACCTCATCTGAGGCAATGGAGCATAGTGGAAGGAAGAACAGTTTGGAGCAGACAAAATTTTGTTTGAATGGGGATAATATACATGATAATATAATTAAAGAGACCACTGTAATGTCTGACATTTCATAGGCCTTTCATAAATGTTAGTACCTCTTAAGTAGAAGGTTAGAAGGTCCTGCATCTGAAGCTTTTAAAATTTAAAAACAGCTCACAGTTTTGATGGAAATACTTTATATAAACAAAATTTAGAGGTAAATCAGTTTTCATATAGCTGATGTTGAAATAGAATCTCCTGGCTGGGAAGTAATTTGCCTTCCCGTTTACAGTTGTCATTTTTCACCAATTTTAGGTCTGAAATAAGAGTACTTTTTACGTAAACAATGTAGTTCTCATAAGCTTTATCGTATTAGTAATCACAGTTTTTAAAATTAGAATGTACACACAGACTTGCTGAAGTAGTAATGACTTGCTGTATATTCTTTTTCTGGGAAAGTTCAGTGCAATGAATGAGCTGGGTTTATGAGAAGTCTGGGTGTTGGATAACCCATGCATGGCGCAGATGGGCTGATGGGCTAGTATGCAGCACAGAGAGCACATCTTCCAGGGGCTGAATTCCTCAGGGTTATGTCCTGAGGTCACCAGGGAGAGTTTTGATCTTTCACATCAGTGTTACTTTTTTTCTACCCATCATCTTATTATGCAAATGTTCAAACATGCACAGAAATTTAAAGAATTGTACAGTGAACATCCATATACTCACTGCCCAAGATTCTACAATTAACATTTTACCACAAATCTGTCTAACTCATTTACTCACCCTCTATTTCTCCTTTAATCTGTCTTGTATTAAGATAGATTTCAAAGTGAGTTGCTGATACCAGTACACTCACCCCTAGATACTTTACTATGCATACAAGAAACTGATATTAGATTAGGGTTTTGTTTTTTTTTTAATTGTGAGGTCAAATTTGTGTATGGTGAAACAGTTAAATCTTAAGGGTACCATTAAATTAGTTCACCTGTGTAACTCAAATCTCTGTCAAGACACAGAACACTACCATCAACCCCCAAATTTCCTCATGACCCTTCTCAGTTAATCTCCATGCCTACCTCCTTAAAGGCAACCACCAATTTTTCTTTTCACCATAGATTAATCAGTGTTGCCTCTTGTAGAATTAACACGAATGGAATGACAGAGTGTGCACTCCCTTGTGTAAATCTTTTGCTCTGCATAATGTTTTCTGTATTCATCCGTGTTGTGCACGTATAGGCAGTTTGTTCTTTTTCATTGCTGAGTAATATTCCATTGCAAGAATATCTACTGTAGTCTTTTTATCCGTTTTCCTATTGATTGACACCTGGGCTGTTTCCAGTTTTAGGTTATTATGGATACAGTTGCTAAGAACATTCTTGTACAAGTTGGTTTACTTTGTGTGTGTGTGTGTACATACATTTTTATTTCTCTTGGGTAAATACCTAAGAACAAAATTACTGGAGCATACAGTAGATATATGTTTAGTTTTATAAGAAAACTGTTAGATCATTTTCCAGAGTAGTTATACCACTTTACACTCTCACCAGAAATGTATGAGTTCCTGTTACTTCACTGCCTTGCCAACATTTGGTCTATCTCATTTTGGTTTTAATTTGCATTTCTTTGATGACTAATGATGTTGGACAATTTGTTCTACATTTATTTATTGATCATTCATCTTCCTTTGTGAAATGTCTGTTCAAATCTTTTGTCCATTTTTAATAGGTTAATTTGTCTTCCTTTTACTGAGTTATAGGAGTTCTTGATATACTGTGAATACAATTCCTTTGTTAGGTATATATTTTGTGAATATTTTCCTCCAGGCTGCAGCTTGCCTATCATTTTTCTAATAGTATCTTTTGATGAGGATAAGCTTTTAAACTTGATGCAGTACAATTTATCATTCTTTTCTTTTATGGGTGTTTATTTCTGTGTCTTATCTAAGAAATCTTTCCCTCCCCAACCCCAAGTTGTGAAGATATTATCCTGTTTTCTCACAGAGGCTTGGTAGTTTTATGCTTTACATTGAAACCTAAGATCCGTTTGTGTCTGTGGTATAATATAGGAGTCAAGGTTCTTTTTTTTCCTACATGAACATTCAGTTTATAGGAGACAAGGTTCTTCTTTTTTCCTACATGAACATTCAGTTTTCCTAATACCATTTGTTGAAAAGCATTTCCTTTCTCCATTGTATTTCTCTGATGTTTTTGTTGAAATTAAGTGACTATATAAGTGTGATTCTATTTCTCAACTTTATTTTCTGATCTTTTGATACTTTTTATCTATTCTTATACCACTACCACACTGTTTTAATTAATGTAGCTTTATAGCAAAACTTGAAATCAAATATGTAAGTCCTCCAATCTTGTTTTCCTTTTTTCAAGATTGCTTTGAATATTATAGGTCCTTTTCATTTCCATGTACATTTTAGAATCAGCTTATCAATTCCCACAAAAAACCAGGTGAGATTATGATTGGGTTGCATTAAATTTGTAGATCAACTTGTAGAAGATTGACATCTTAAAACACTGCATCTTCTAATCCATGAACACAGTACGTCTCTCCATGTATATAGATAGACCTTTAAAGTTTTTCTCAGTGAGGTTTTGTAGTTTTCAATGTACAAGTCCTATGCGTTTTTAAAATTTATTATTAAGTATTTTAGGTTTTTGATGTTACTATGAAATAAATTGTATTTTAAAATTTTATTTTCTAATTGCTACTAGTATAGACAGCACAATTATTATTTGTGGATTGACCTTGTATCCTTCACCTGCTAAAGTTACTTATTGGCTCTAGTATCTATTTTTTGTAGATTCGTAATGATTTCACATGTAAGCATTCATGTCTGAGCAGAGGTTTTACTTCTTTCTTTCCAATCTGCATGATTTCTTTTCCTTGTTTTATTGTATTGGTTAGAACCTTGGGTAAAATATTGAGTAGAAATGGTGAGAGACAATCTATTTGCCTTATTCCCAATCTTAGAGAGAAACAATTCAATATTTCACTATTATATATGATATTAGTTATAGGTCTTTCTTAAATGTAAAACCTTTATCATATTGAGGAAATACCCTTATATTCCTGATTGCAGAGTTAAAAAAATTACACTGGTGCTTAATTTGGATTTTTTTGATCCACTGAGGTATTCATGCAGATCTCTGAATATCAGAGGAGGGGCTGGGCTATGAACATCACTGTCACAACACACATTTGATGAGCATCAGCTATTCGTCTTCATTGTGTTGTATGTAGTAGAGTTTGGCCTGGAGGCAGGGGGCTGGATAAGGTGATCTTTGGTTGGCTGCCTGCCCTAAGATTCCATGACTCCTTCTTACATAAGCCACAAGAGAAGCTGATGTCTCAAGCTGCCACTCACTAGGGAAACTGATCTTCCCTGAAGGAGCCCCTCCCTAATTCTCACCTGGCAGTCTAAGCCCCAGGTGGACAATTTATTGGTCCTTATGGGGCTGGGCTGCTCCAGCTGGACCCAGGAGCTCAGCTATGCAAATACCAGTTATGAGTTTGTATTTGTGTTGACCTCACCTTTTGCTTTCAAATCTCCAATGCCCACCAGAAGGAATCTGTCTAGGGAATTTGGACAGTAGTGTTTTTTTTTCTCTTTTTTTTGGCTTGTTGTTTATTTGGTTTTTGCTCGTGATGAATTTTATATCTCATAGACATGAACTTGTGATTTTTAAAAATATACCTAACTTTGTTACAGTGATTTTTCTTAAAAAAAATGCACTTTGCCTTTATTTGTCATCTAGCCAACTTTAGTTCCATCACTTGCTGCTCCTAAAATAAGCTGTGGACCTTCCTACCTCTGTGTCCTTGACATGCCCTTTCTCTGCTGTTGATTCATCTCCAATGTCCAGTCCAAATACTGCCTTCTCTGAGAAACCCTCACCATCTGGTCAGAATAAATGATTCTGAGCTCCCAAGGCCCACTGAAGAAATCCTTCCACCTCCTGTGAACCCCAAGGATCCTCTGAAGGAAACACTTTCCCCTTCAAGATGTGTGGGGAGGCAGGGATTGGGCTTCAAACCCACTGTAAGGACAAGACTGAGGGATGAGTTGTGTGCCTGTCACACCAGCCCTGGGTGGTCACCCTCTGCTCATCAGGTTGTCACGTCCTGGGAAACCTCCTTGCATTGATCAACGGTGTCTGCTTTTGCTCTATAGCTGGATGGAAAGGGTTAAGCAGTTAGGCAATTCCCCTGTGGCTTGGTAATTTCTGGAGAATCCTGGCACAAGTAATTTGCATAAGGCGGACATCTCCTGGATGATGCAGTGCGCTGCAATCGCAATGCAAATGAACTGCAGCTGTATTAACCTCTGAGGCTTGGGGGACTGATTGGACTGTCCCTGGGAGCCTTTGCAGATCACCCTGCCCCATCTGGCCCCAGGGACTGCAAAGTAGAGACAGAACTTCCTTTGTCTGGGGTTGGAGTTATGCTGAAGGTGATTCTCCCCTCATTTCATCGCATCAGCAATAAGGCTCGGGAGACTGCCGGAGAGCTTCGCCTATGAGGTTATACAGACCTGGTTTCAAATCCTGGTAGTCATGTGACCAAGGGCAAGTTGCTTGGTAACCCTCTGCCCTCGTTTCTCTATCTATAAAATGGGTCCTCAAAGGATTGCCATGAGGATCAGATGAGATAATAATATAATATATGCAAAGTACTTAGCCTAGGGCCTGATGACTTGAGTGATTTGTGGCTGCAATGACGATAAGGAAGAAAACCTGCTCTCAGAGATTCCTTTCTGAAACCTGTGAGAGCTGACATTCTCCCCTGAATAGAAGACCATCGACAGTGTTCTAAAGATATGCGGCCCCCTCTCACTGAACTCTGAAGCTCCATCGGGGATGACCAGGGGTCCCTCCTGCATGGAGACACCCCCATCCGTTCAGATGATCTGCTGCCTACTGAGGGATGAAACGGAGAAAGGGATGACACCGAATCAGATTTCCCACAAGAAGAGTCTTAGGACACCGTGCAAACAGAAAATTTAGTCCTGTGCCTTGAGCTCTGATCAGATTCACTTCTCTACCAAGACGAGCAGAACCTCCTGGATCACACCTGCCAGCAGGGCCCTGGCCCCAAGGAGTTACAAGAGCCTAAGCTCTCTGCCCTTATGAATATCTACCCCTCTGTAGGATCCCTGCCATCAGAAGCCCTCCTGGTGAGGAAGACTCTGCTGGTCTCTGTGAACAAGGAGACCTAGCATGTGGGCTCACCTTCTCCTCATCTCCAAGGAGATTATCATTTTCTATTCTTGCCCCATTAATGGGAGTAAGGGGGTAGGACAGGAGTCTTCAGCAGGGACCTGGGAAGTCCCCAGGGAAGACCCAGTGAAGCGGCTGGGGTCCTGGTTGGCCTAGAAGAGTCTGAAGGGCCTGGTGGGACCAGGAGAACTAGTCACCCTGGGACTGAAGATCACCTTTGCCCCTTCCAAACTTCAATCTGGGCTGGTCTTTTCTTTAGGTCTGGGACTTTTGGACGCCCTCAGACCAGCAGACCCTGCTGACTCTGGGTTGGAGGGCCTGGATTTGGTTCCCACTCTTCACCCCTCCCCATCCCCGGTGCCCGCACCTGCAGGGTATCGCGGCGGTAAGTCCCACAGGTGATATTCCTGCTATTCGGGCCCCCAAACCCAGAGGGCTGAAGCAGACTTTCATTCTAGGATTTAACAATCCAGAAAACTTGCTTTGCCGAGGAGTGTGGGTTTGGATTCTGTGTATCCTGGAGCAGTTTCTTTGCCGAGATGGCTCAGGAAAGACTCTAGGGCACCTGCTGTGGGAGGCAAATTCCACCCTGCGCGCTCCTCGGGGACTGCGTTTCCACCGAATCAAGATAAAGCAGGTAGAACTATTGTCAATATTTAATCGGGTACACGGATTCGGCTCCGTAAAGGCAACACTCAGGACTTGTGTTTGCAGACGTTGGCCAAGCGCCAAGAAAGTATTAGTCCCTCCCACGTTTTAAGGGCACGATTACAGAATTTCTCCCAAAGTATGTCACAGGAATTCAGATGAATAACTGAGCTGCATAGCAACCCCAGACCCCTACCTCTTCAAAGCCACGCTGCGGTTCTGTGCTGGGCCGGGCTGGGAGGAACAGAGCCTTGGCCTCCTAAGTGGGCTTTCCCAGGCCCCCTTATTGTCCCGACCTGCTCTGTTCACTTTCTCTGCTCAGACAGCGCTGAGAGCGGTCAACTGCGTGGTGGCCTCACAGGAAGGAAGAAATGCTGTCTTTAAGTTCTTATACTTGACCTTTCTCTTTCCAAATGACTTACTCTAGGAATTTGGTCTCCTTGGTGGCGAGCTCCTTCCTCAGAGCTAACGGGCTCCGCCAAGTCGGGGCTAGGACCACAGATGCTCTGAGGCCGAGTCCTCGGTCCTGGCCCTACTTTTATAAACATCTTTTGATCTCAACAGACAAATGCCTCCACCTGTGCTTTCCACCCAGCTCTCCTCTTGGATGTCACTTGCCCTCCCATTTCTTCTCCCTTGGGGTGCGTGTACCTGCGTATGCCTGTGTGTGGGGTGGAGGAGGGGCATAAGCTCTTCTTGTTTCCCTGATAGAAATCCTGGAGTTGTGATGAGGTATTGTTACTTCCCAACAGATTTCTGCCCGCTCGAAGGCATAAATCACAGCTCCTCCAGATCTTTAGGAGCAATAAAAGTTGCCTGCAATGATTGATCACTATGTATGCACAGGGTTAAGAGCTTTATCCATTACCTCATTTAATCCTTCACTACACCTTCTGAGCTAAGTGTGATTATCAACTTCATTTTATAGCTGAGGATAAAGAGACATAGAAAGGTTAAGTAACTTATTTAAGATCACAGAGCTACTGAGTGGTCAAGTCAGGGTAGAAGCCCAGATCTGTCTGAGTCTACACTGCATCCTTTACCACCACATGCTATCATTTTTCTAATGTAAGTAATTAAAACAACTTTATATTAAATTTACTATAATTGCACAAGTAACACATGAACACATTATTCTTGTGAAAACTTAAAACTGCTCAGATAGAGCTGGAATCCCCTCTGATCAAATCCCCTATTTTTTGTTACTTTCCCTCACTCAGTGGGTAATTATTCTCAGTCCGGCTAATATAACTTCAGACCTTTTCCTATATATTTACATACATCTAAATATATGCATAGAAAACATCAGCATCACTAGCTGTGCATAAATACGTGGAATCATGCTTATAAGCATCATTCTGAAGCTGCTTTCCTTTCACAGTAGGTCTTGATTCTCTTTCCATGTAAGCATAGCAGATTTGTTCTTTCCTATCACTACATAAAATTTCATGTTATGTGTACATTCCATAGTTTTCTGTTTTGTTGGTCGTTCCGCGATTGGTGAACATTTGAGTTGTTATCCACTTTCCATTATTACAATGTTTCAACCAAGATCCTTGAACATAGCTCCTTGTATACTTTTGTAAGTATTTTTCTAGGACAGAGGGGTTGCAGTGTGATAGAGTATGCAAATTTTAAATTTTAATAGATACCAGAAAATGATCCTCCAAAGTGGCTGCATGAATAAGTAACTTTAACAATTGTTACACACATGTTGGGGGAAAAGTACTGTCTCTCCAGTGAGGACGGCACGAAAGAAAATGGGCTCAAACGTCAATAGGACACACACAGGCAACAGGCAGCAAGTGACTGAGCTGTGGCTTCACAGCCTTCTAGTTGGGCAGCTGACAACCTCTCTGAACCTCAGTGTTCACATCTGTAAAATGGAGACAACAATCTCATTAACTCAGAGGGCTGTTGTGAGGATTAATTGAGATGATACATGAAAAACTCATAGTATATATAGCCCTGATGACAGTTATCATTAGCTCTAGGGGAGGTTCAGGGCTGCCTTTCCCGGGAAATCTTTAAGGACAGCAAACCCACATCTGAGCTGGACCCAGGTGCTGTCCCTTGGAGGCAGAAAGTTGGATGACAGGACATTGATGCTCAGCCAATTTAAAAGCAGAGCTATAAGCCACTAGCCATGACCTTGAGCTTGACAGGCCAGCCTAGGAGTGGTAGAAGACCATACAGCAAGGACATTCACTGCCGTTTTATGAAAATTACAAGGTCATAAGAAATGCTCTTGATGTTTTTGCCCTTGAAAAATCTTGACTTTTTACCCCCAACTTCTTTAACGTTCTGTGTGGCAAATATTCAGGATTTCAGGCCCTCAAGGCAATGCTAGAGTAGTAATGCTTTATTTGGTGGGTTTTATTTTCCAACCAGCATGGCATAGTCATCTTGGCTCTGACCTTCACTTGGTATGAATAGCCCTGAGAAAAATGTGGAACCACTTTAGGTCTCAAATCCTTTGTAAAAATTGGATGATAGTAATATCTAAAAGTAAAGCTAATGTTTATGGAACACTTAAAATGTACCAGACATTGTGCTAACTAATCACTTTACATGTATTATTAGGTTATTATCTAATTTAAGGCTCACAATAAGTAGAGGTGGGTGGTGGTCCAGGAGGCAAATCTGGGTTTAAACCCACTAGCAATAACTGACCCTAAGTGCCAGGCTAGGCCCAGCTCTCCTGGGGAGTGGTCTTCTCTTGGGCCTGGTAGATGAGACCAGTATTGGCAATTCTTGGCTTGAGAGGAAGCAAAGAGGGTCATGTGTTGCTGACCTGCTTCTCAGAAGCCTTCATGGTGATCTGATACTTGCATGGCAGATTGGGACTGAAAACAGAGCTCTTGAACCATCTTGAGCTTCTTAAACTGCCGTCTCCCTTCTCCATCCTTCCCTATGCCCAAATCCGTGTGCCAAAGGGAGGGTGCCAAAACCCAGTCCCTCTTTCTCCAGCTTCTAAACTGCTGAGACCCAAGGGGGAGATTCTACAGGGAGAGCAGCACCTTAGCATCTTGGCACCTTGGAACTCATCGGAGCTGATTTCCTGTCAGATAGGAATGCTGAGAACAGGGCAGTGAGAGAACGGGACACCACAGAGGTGAGATATGGTGGTGGAGAAGTTTGGAGACTTGCCCTGGGAGGACAGGCCTAAGCATGGAGCAAAAGAGAGAAACACAGACAGGGAAGGAAGGGGCTTCTGAAGAAAATCTATATGCTTGTGACCATCCCTGTCTTGGTGACTCAGTTGTCTCCCCATCAACCCCAGGACTGTGAACTCCCTTCTCGGGATGTGACAACAGTCATACTGTCCTCACTGGGCCGCCTGGGAGCTCAGATGGGAGCTCTGCCTTCTCAAGTGCCTCTTGGAAACTCCTGTTCCCTGAGCAGGTAGGACATGGGGGAAGCCAGTTATAGGAACATGGGTCTGTCTGGGCATCAGAAGCTCTTTGCCTGTATGAAACTGGACATCCCAGGGCCCTTCGACCATCACGCCTAGCATTACCTGGCTCATCACCATCTTTAAAGGAAACCTGTTTCTTGTGTGGTTGTGCCTGGGCCTGAGCTGCCCGCTCCAAATTCAACAGGGACAGTGTTCTGGCCCAGGGTATGGCTGAACAAGAGCAGGACTGGGGGCCCTAAGACCTGGGTTAAGTAGTTGGGTAACCCTGGGCAGGTCTCTTTGGCGCCGAGCTTCAGTTTTCTTCTCAGCGGAGTGTGGGACTGGCCGGCTCTGAGTGGGGAAACAGTCACCCCACAGCACACAAGGTTGAAGGCAGCCGAGTGTTTAAGCAAAAGAGGCTAGTCTCTTCCTTGGTGAAACTGACAAATACCAGCTCCACACGGAACGGACTTCCTCAGAGGTCCTAAAGCAAAGCTAGTGAGTCTGAGGGTCTCACACAGTGTGGGGAGCTTCTGAGCTTCCTGATCTCTGTTTTGCCAGGGACACTCACTGTTCCTAGGGTGACCAACTGTCCCAGTTTTCCCAGGACTAAGGGAGTCCCCAGAAAGCTGTGGGGGATGTTGAGTGGTAAAATTGAGAAATTTGAGGCAAACTGGTCAAATTGGTCATCCTAACTCTTCCCCGAGCTCTCTTCCTGGAGGCCTAGGGCAAGGCCCTTCTGCCTCTTGGTCTTGGGCTGAGTTCAAACCCAGATGCACTTGGCTCTGACCCACTGGAGTCTAGCAATGGACCTGGGCTGCTTGCTTTTCTTGCCCATGGGCTTGGTGTCTTTCTCTACTCTGTGCCTTGTCAATCTCACCTTCCTCACCCACTCGAGTCAGACAGTCCTGGATTTCGACTCTTGGGGAAGTTATTTGATCAGGTGTTCTCATCCATACAGCATAAAATGACACATATTGTGCTCTCATCAGGTGCCAAAGTGCTAAGAACTTTCCATATCTTAACTCATGATTCCTCACAGCAATCTCACGAGCATTATTACTATCTGTATTATCAGGCATTATTATTATTATCTGTTTTAGTCAGAGTTCCCCAGAGAAACAGAACCAATAGGATGTGCATCCATCCATCTATCTATCCAGCTATCTATCTATCTATCTATCATCTATCATCTATCTATCTGGAGAGATTTGTTTTAAGGAGTTAGCTCACATGATTAAGGAGGCTGGGAAATCCAAAATCTGTAGGGATGGGGAACGGCAGCCTGCAGACCAGGGAAGAACTGATGAGCATGGAAAATGAGGCACAGAGAGGTAAAGTAACTTTCCCAAGGGCACATAGCAGTAAGAAGGGGAGCCAAAATTTGAAACTGGGCAATCGTTTTTTCAGAGCCTAAGCCCCTAATTACCACGTTAAACAGCCTTTGTAATATGGGGCTATTACTATACCTATTATCTTGCTGAGTTCTTGGGAGGATAAAAAGAGATACATTAATCATTAGAGAAATTCAAATCAAAACCACAATGAAGTATCACCTCACACTGGACAGAATGGCCATCAATCATCAAAAAATCTAGAAACAATAAATGCTGGAGAGGGTGTGGAGAAAAGGGAACCCTCGTACACTGTTGGTGGGAATGTAAATTGATACAGCCACTATGGAGAACAGTATGGAGATTCCTTAAAAAACTAAAAATAAAACTACCATATGACCCAGCAACTCCACTACTGGGCATATACCCTGAGAAAGCCATAATTCAAAAGGACACATGTACCTCAGTGTTCATTGCAGCACTATTTACAATAGCCAGGACATGGAAGCAACCTAACTGTCCATCGACAGATGAATGGATAAAGAAGACATGGCACATATGTACAATGGAATTAATCAGCCATAAAAAGGAATGAAATTGAGTTATTTGTAGTGAGGTGGATGGACCTAGAGTCTGTCATACAGAGTGATGTAAGTCAGAAAGAGAAAAACAAATACCGTATGCTAATACATATATATGGAATAAAAAATAATGGTTCTGATGAACCTAGGGGCAGGACAGGAATAAAGACCCAGATGTAGAGAATAGCCTTGAGGACACGGGGTGGGGAAAGGGTAACCTGGGATGAAGTGAGAGAGTAGCATTGACATACATACACTACCAAATGTAAAATAGATAGCTAGTGGGAAGCAGCCACATAGCACAGGGAGATCAGCTCCGTGCTTTGTGACCACCTAGAGGGGTGGGATAGGGAGGGTGGGAGGGAGACGCAAGAGGGAGGGGATATGGGGATATATGTATATGTATAGCTGATTCACTTTGTTGTACAGCAGAAACTAACACAACATTGTAAAACAATTATACTCCAATAAAGATGTATAAAAAAAAACAAGAGAGGTACTTTATGTGCTCGGTGACTGGCAGTGAGGAGACACTCAATACTTGCTACTTCCCTTCTCGCAGATCTTTTCTGTTGTAAACAATGAGCCATGTGGCCACAGATAGTCTGGTTACTATTACTATTAGACTCAGATGGTTGGCACCCATGAGGAATGGATTTTTAGCCAGGAACGCATGTGCCTTATGCATGCTTATTATGTGGCATGGCTGGGGGCAGTGGGGATGCTGGGCCAGTCACCTGCATTCCTCTGTGTGTCTCTAAGCCAGAGCAGGACCAAGCCAGGAGCCTGGTGAGAGATAACAGGGTCTGGGGCAGGCCTGTAAAGCCCAGGGCCCTGCAGGGGGAGAGGGGCCAGGTGGCCTCAGGGGCCTTTGTGAGCCTGCCCTTTGTCCCAGGCCATGGCCTTGGCATGGGCCCAGCCCCCCATCTCTGCTGCCAAATGCTAGGATGTGGAACCAGTCGGACGGTGATCCCTGAGGCCGCCTCACCTGACCCTCTGCCCCAGTTATCGGTCCATCTGACCTGAGACCCACGATGAAGCTATTGAACTGCTGGCTGTGGTATGTGCAGGTGACATTCACGCTCATGTCTGCAAGCTGTTGTGCAGGACTCTGTCAGCTTTCGAGGAGACGCCACCAAAGGCAAAGAGGTGAGCTCTGGCGCCAGCAGGCCTGGGCTCAAATGCTGACTTCATTTACTAACTTTGTGACACTGATCAAGTCAATTTATCTCTCTAAGCCTCTGTTGACCTCTGAGCTTGTGGGTTCAGCTACAGGGACTCACACATGTCAAAGGGCTTGGCCCAGAATAGGAGCTCCTTTCTCTTCTGTGCTTGGAATCACTCCTCATCTGCTTAAGACGTTGATCCTGAGGCCACCTTCTCTGACCATCTGCTCTGTTTTCCTTGAGTCTAGAAGCATCAGGAAGGGCTCAAAGCATCCTTGACTAGTCCCATGCTTGGAGCCTAGGCTTACAGTGACTGACAAAGCCAGGCTGGGCTCCTGACAGGGGGGCCAAACTTGGCTGAAACCCAGACGGTGGCAACAGTCTCCCTGCAGGGAAAGAGCCCCAAACTGCTGGGGTGGATTCTTGTGCATTTCAGTTATATCTCCCGGGAACAAGTCCTGGCTGGTTTTGATTGATTTTTTTTGGGTTTCAAGTTATAGCATATGAATTTCTAAATTTCAAAGCCCTCTAGCCAATATGCAAATGGCTTTAATTTGAGGCGTGACAGGTGGAATTAACACTAGAAAGCCAGCACATTTTTTGGTTCCTGCCATAAAGCTGATCACCGAAAAGCAAGATTATTCTTTCAATTTATAGAAATTGTTTGGGTCTCTTCCATCCCATGATGCTTCTAGGCTGTGGTGTTGAAAAGGAAAACATTTAAGGAGAAAATTCTAAGAAGAAGGAATTTTTTCCCCTGCTTTTGGGTATCACACCTCGCTCTCTGTGCGGGTTTAGCAGGAGTGCATTGGGGGCTGTGTTTGGATGACAGTTGGGTCAATCTTGGATCATAGAGGACAGGACTTGTTTTGCTCGTTTTTTGTCAAGTTTTCCTTTTTCTTTAACTCCTTATGGACTTTTCTTTGTGGGACACTCTGGCCCTACAGAACAGTCCCTGTCTGAGTAATTGGGATTAAGATAATGGTTAAAAGCATGAACTTTAGAGACAGACAGATGTGGATTCAAGTCCTGACTTTTCCACTTCCCGTCCTTGTGACTATAGGAACTACAATAACCACCCTAAGACTTGAGTACCTGTAAAATGGAAATCAAAACAGCACCTGCTTCATTTTGCCAGGGTGAAATACGTAATTATGTAAATCACACCGTACAGCATGTGATACTTAAAAACTCCCTCACAGAATGTTTCATTCTTTGTTTACTGTATTATTAACAAACTAAGGAGCTACAACCCATTAGCTGATGGGTCATACTGTGGTTCCAGACTGTGCTGAGTGCTTCATTCGGAGACAAGGGAAAGATGAGCCTTGTTTCCTGGCTTTGAGGAGCTCCGGGAGAGACAGGACTTACACATGAATAGAAAATGATAAGCCAGTGAACAGCCAAGCCAGTGTCTAATAAAATGCTAAGTTGAATGAGACCGGTGATAAGAGGGAGTGAGATTCAGGGAGGGAGGCTGCTATGAGAAGTGAGGAGATGCCCAGCATTTACTGAGCACTCACTGTGTGCTGGCTTCACAGGACTGGACCCTCAGTCCTTACCATAGCCCCGGGAGGTGGACATTTTCACGCGTGTTTTACTCACCAGAGGGCACTGAGGCTCAGACACATGAAATAACCTGTTCGAAGTCATTCAGGCAGAATTGGCTGGAGTTGGCACTGGAGTCTGGATGACGGAGGGTGGGCTTGAGCTGACCTGGAAAGAGGGGTGGGGTGTGGAGAGGCAGAGGTTGAAGGGGAGCTCTATTCCTTGGTTTGCTGCCTTTCGCCCTTGGAGCTGGGCCCTGCTAGGAAGACACTAGAAGTTCTGCCTGGGACCCACCGCTGGGCTTGCCACTCCCGACAGGCAGTGGGCATCAGTGCCAGCCAGTCCTGGCAGGTGGAGACCACATACAGCTCCTACCTTGCCACAGTCCAGCAGTGAAACCCGACCCGTGTCGTGGCTCCACAAGGTGCCAGGCATTTGCCTTCTTATCAGGCTGGGCACATTCCATGGCCAAGTGGCCACCTGGGTTGCCTGTCAGGGTAGATCCACTTGGGGCTGTGTGTGCATTTGCATTGCTGCCTGTCCTGCGACTTTTGCATTTTTGCGAGTCTGGCCTGGCGATGTGGGAGCGGGTGCCGGGGTGCGCTGCCTTGGCTGCTGCCCTTTGTGGCAATGAGACATACTGCATACTGGGAGAAGCGTGGTTCTGGGGTAAGAGGACCTGGCTTTGAATCCTGCCCTCCTTTCTTGGCTGTATGATCTGGGGCAGGTCACCTAACCTCTCTAGGCCTCAGCTTCCTTTACCCAAAATGGAAATGGTAAAAAATACCTACGCTCAGTTTCAGTTTGAATATCAAATATTATAAAGACCCTGACCTACCTTCCTAGGTGCTCCATCAAGTTAATAATCATTATTTTTAATGGTAATCACTGCTTCTGGAATATTGAGAGTTCTAAGCTCCAAAATCATGCTCAGAAGGGAGTGCGTGGGGATGAATACAAGCGTGTGGTGTGAGGCTGCCACAGTGTCTCGCTTGTGCAGACTCGGGGGAGCCCCAGCTTCCAGGGCTCAACTGCGTGAGGGAATTTGTGCTTGCAGAAATCCTGTGCTTCACCAGATGGCTCAGAAAGGCTGTGTGATTGTGATAAAACTTTGCCCCTACAAAGTCTCTGTTGCGCTGGAACTGGGTTTGGGGAGAGTTTAGCTCAAATGCATCACCCAGTAGGGAGCTATAGTGATCACAACGTGCAAATGCATGTATACGTTTCTCGTCCGTCATATCTGGGGCTCAGCGGAGAAAGAACACACTGGGTTTAAACTGCAGGTGATCTGCAGCAAGTTCTTCCACTTCTCTCAGCCCCCTCTCATGTCAGGAGGGCTGCATTCCTCTACATTTTCTTTCACTTGGCATTTACAAGAGCCTGTGAGGTTGGCGTTATGACGATTATTATTGAGCAAACAAGCTCGGATCACTTAAGTGATGCCCGAGGTCACTTGTGTAAGAAACCCAGAGTGAGAACAAGGTGTCACACAGGCTTGAGCCTCATGTGTTGAAAACTTCATCTAGATTCCCTGGGACCCTCTCGAAAAAGTTCTAGGCCAGTGGTCCAGTTTGAGACCTTGAGTTCTTCCTTTGGCTTCTTAATCACTGTGCTTTTCCAAACAAAATTCCTGTCCTCTGGTGATACCGACTGCATGTTTGCATAGTGTATCTCTGAGAACAATCTCAGGCCCCAAATCTGCCATTTTATGAGAAGTTGGCTAATTATATGAGGCACCATCGGTCTGCAACATGGAGAAGATAGGGTAGATTGACTGTTTCAGGGGATTGTAAAAATTCCCTGGATGACTGTTGCTAAAAAAAGCTCTAAAATGGACTACAAGGTGGTTCTACAAAGACATTTTTGGGGAGGGGAGGTCTGGCTTTATGGAGAGTCACTAAAGAATAGTCTAGATTGGCCTGGGGTTTTGATTTTGATCAATTCAGTCTGAAATCAACTTTATTCTCAAAAACCTGGTCGACCAGCCTACACCTCTGAAGTCTCAGTCAGGTGAACACAATGCAGAGTTGGTGAGAGGGTGATGGTAGTTCTGGTAAATTCGGGGTTCTTTTCTGAGTTTCAAAAAGTAGAATGACCCCTTAGAGGAGGCAGACCCGTGGATCAAACAAAAATTTTATTTTCCTCCAGCAAACGAACAATTCACAGTGGCTGGAGGAGAGGCTGTGGCTTTTGTGGATGTAACCTTAGCACTGTTTTCTCTACGAGAGCACATGGCATCCGAGTGGCGAGCAGGGCGGAAGAGGAACCGAATGATGGATGGCACTCGGCCAGGAGGAGCAGATTTCTGCAAAGCAGGCTGCGGGTGATTCTGAGACCTCTGCTTGATCTTAACCTGCCCAGCTCCCAGCTTGGAGAGTGAGAGACAATCCCCACTCCACATGGGGAGCTGAGGTTCAAAAAAGAGGCAGCTAATCGTTGCATGAGTCAGGCCGAGAGCTGGAGATGCATTGGTGTTTTATTTTTTAACATCTTTGTTGGAGTACAATTGCTTTACAACCATGTGTTAGTTTCTGCTCTATAACAAAGTGAATCAGCTATACATATACATATATCCCCATATCTCCTCCCTCTTGCGTCTCCCTCCCACCCTCCCTATCCCACCCCTCTAGGTGGTCACAAAGCACGTAGCTGATCTCCCTGTGCTATGCGGCTGCTTCCCACTAGCTACCAGTTTTACATTTGGTAGTGTATATATGAGACGTAGTGGTTTGATTGGCAGGTTTGGAGGCTGGGGCTCAGGAGCTGGCTGACTTCTTAGCTTCAGCCCTCCAGCCTCTAGGTGAGTGTAATTCTTCGTCCTCCCCACTCCCTACTTCATAGGCTGTAAGTGAAGGGAATAGAGGACCAAGAGTATGCCTCAAAGTCTTCCTTGAAGCCAAGGTAACCCAGTTCTGCCTTTCCCAGTACCACAAGCTGGCAAACCCATCAGTCTCTCTTTGAGTGTCTACCTCTTCTTCCTGGCTTATGCGGTGGGTCGTTCCCTTTTCTGGGAAGAGTCAGGAGGCATCCCACAGTGGATGTGCTAGCACCCTCATGCTTGTTCTCTTTCTTCTTCTTCTTTTTTTTTTTTTTGCGGTACGCGGGCCTCTCACTGTTGTGACCTCTCCTGTTGCGGAGCACAGGCTCCGGATGTGCAGGCCCAGCAGCCATGTCTCATGGGCCCAGCCGCTCCACGGCATGTGGTATCTTCCTGGACTGGGGCACAAACTCGTGTCCCCTGCATCGGCAGGTGGACTCTCAACCACTGCGCCACCAGGGAAGCCCTCTCTTTCTTCTTAATCAGCACTTGAGACATGCTAGGAATAGAGTCCTTGCTTTCTCCTTCTCTCCCTCTCCTCCCCTCACTCTCCCTCTCTTGCTCTCTCCCTTCTTCTTTTAACCTTTTCTGTTCCTCTTCTTCTTTTCTCTCTTTCCCCAGCCTTTCTCCGTCCTTGTTTGGATGCATTGATTTGGTCCCTACCCCTGACAATGTTGCCTCTTTAACAAAATCGTGGGCTCCCTGAGGCCAGGGACCACGGACTGAACTTGCACCCCGATCTGGCATATGCAAGGACTGTCTCGAAACATTTGTCAGTGTGGTTCTCAGTGAGGCTGTGTCCTTCCTGGCCTGTGACTCCACTGTAGAGACCAAGGCAGGAGTGCCGCCTTCCCTCCCCAAGCCCTCCTGGGCTGTGGCTCTGTTGGGGCAGATTTAGTAGATGATGGTGGCTTGTCTCTGCCCTGGATGGCATGTCCTGTCATCAGCCCAGTGTCAGTCCTCAGCTGCTTGTCACCACTGCACAGACTCTTTTTCAGCAGCAGAAAAGGTCTTGGACAGCAACTAGGAGAGTCTAAATTTCCTTGTTCTCTGCATTTCTTTATTCCTCTGCTGGCAACAGTAATCCTTAGTGGCTGGAAAAACCAAAAAATATCTGAGCTGTAAGTGTCTGACCCAATCTGTCTGAAAAAATAACACACAATAAGAAAATGAATTTGTTCAACTCTACTTGTAAGATATTACTGCAGACAAGTATATATCATTATCCAACTTTAAGGGTGAAATCTTGGCTTTTCATGGCTAGAGACTGACCAAAATGCAGAGGTGCATGAGAGTTGGGGTCAGGAAGTCTCCGTAGAAGTTTTAATTGAAACCTTAAGGTAAATAGCTAACTGCCAGGCACCTGGTTAGCTGCTTCATATACATTCTCGCTGAGTCTGCAAACAATCCTAGGAGGCAAGCAAGTGTTATTTTTACGCCTATTTTACTCACGAACAAGCTGAAGCTTAGGAAGGTTTAAGTAGTTTAGACAAACTTATGTGCCTAGAGATTCAAACCTGGGGTGACTCTGGTTGGTGTTTATGTTCTTAGCTTCTATATTGCACTGCCTCCAGAAGGAAGTATAGTGTCAAGTTTGGAAAGCCCTCAGGTCCTGAAGTGAGGATATCCAATCGATAATGAACTCTCAGATTAATAAGTCATCACAAGAAGATTATGATGCTTGCCTCTGTTTTATATGTTTGGGCCCATTAGACTAGCCCTAAAATGTATACTCTTTACTTCTGGACACCATTACTACAATTTATGTAGCTGCCACCAGGTGAATAAGCATCTTGGTCCCTTGCTACTCAGAGTGTGGCTGAGCAAGACACTGAAAATACCTATAGATGAGTTTATTAACTCCATAAACACATAGATTCGGTCCCAGCCGACCAGCAGTGTCAGCCTCATCTGGCAGCCTGCTAGAAATGCAGGATCTCAGACGCACCCGACCTGCCCAAGCTCAGTCTCCACTCTAACGAGAGCCCCCAGTGACCCATGTGCACATGAAGAGAGTTGGGCTCACAGCCTTGGCCTATGGCTACGTTACCTAAGCAGTTGGATTTTTCTCAAGAGTAGAAGACAGAGCTAATTGATTCATAATTCAGTCCACCCATTTTTCTAAAGGAACACAACTTTTCATTATTTAAAAAATATTTAACCAATCATGATGTAACTGATAACCATGACTAGCTCATAAGAACTAACCATTTAAAAACATTTCTGTTGAACAGTGACGTTTACCTGAATCCAAATACCTGGGCACACCTCAAGTACTTCATTCACTGAACATCACCTGTTCTCATTCTAACACCTAGAGACTTTCTGGGTCACTCCACAGGATGAGATCCTTGAAAATCACTCAACAAAAGCATTTAACCACCTGTGCGCACTTACTACAGAAAAGAACAAAGATGGCCACCACTTATTAAGTACTTCTACTTGGGGTCCATACACGTTACTCCTATTTCTATCAGTTTTTTGGTGTGGTACTTCAATTTGCATCCCTTCTGATTTATTTTATAGAAGAGAATTTCATGCAGTATTGTGAGTTTTTGTCGACAGGGCTATCTTAGTCACCTTTTCACCTGCAGAGTGCCTGGTGCAGTGTTTTATATAGGGTAGTTGCACAATAAATGTCTTTTGAACGTGGGACAGCCCAGAAACTCCAAGCTCTTCCCAAGGATGCTTCTTTAAGGAGTCTTTTGATTTTTCTTTAGGACATTAAAATTAATAGTTCCATGGCATCATTTGAAACAGAGTTGTACTGGAGCAGTTTCTTTGCAGAGGCCATGATAATATCTGATCAAATTCTCTTAGCTCCTTTTCTGTTCTGTACCATGTTTTACCCCACAGCTTTCCATTTCAGCATTTTGTTGTTAGTCAAAGATGCCCTCATTCTGCTGATGGATAGCGCTGACTTGTCCATGGATGAAGAGTGGGTCAGTAGTGTGAACCTCAGGAGAATTCTGTTCTAGAAGCACCTAAGGCCTTTCCTAGGGAAAGGAGGTCATAGGCTATGGGATTAGACAGATTTAGGTTTGAATTATGCTCCTTTAACTTATTGGCTTGGCCTTTGACTCAACCTTTCTGAATTTTAGTTTTCTTACCTATAAAATGGGATAACAATACCTACCTTATTGGCTGGTTTTGGGGACCAAATGAGATAGTGGCAGGTAAGTGACCTAGCAGAAACAAAGTAACTGGGGATCTCTAACTGCAGGGGTGACCAGCTGAAATCAGCAAAACCATGATTTTCTCCTAAAGTGCAGAGAGAGCAGAAAAACCAGATAGTTAGGGAAGTCTTTTCCAAAGGAAGGAATGTGACTCTTCTCAGACCCCTGTAACACTGATGATGCTCTCACACTCTCCAAAACATGATGGCCTCTTGTCTCAATGTCTTAGAGAATTTGGAAAGGTCTTGGATGCTCTGGCCATGTAATGCGACCCAACTTCCTGAGCTCTTTTTATTTTAATTGAAATATAATTGACCTAGAACACTGTTAGCCCCAGGTGCACAAATAATGATTCTGTTTCTATACATTACAAATGATCACCACAATAAGTCTAGTTACCATCTGTCACCATACAAAGTTATTACAATGTTACTGACTATATTTCTCATGTTGTACATTGCATCCCCTGGACTGTATGAGCTCCTTTTGATCAATGCAAAAAAACAAAACAAAACAAAATAGTATTCCATAAGTTGTTCCCAGGACAAAACCAATTTTGAAGAGCTTTTCTGAATGAGTATATTTTACTCCATTGATTTGTGTGCTTTGGTCACTAAATTGTAGCCCAGAGAGGTTAAGGCTCTTGTCCAATATCACAGAGGAAATAAGTGGTAGAACCAGGACTGTCTGGCTCAAAAGACTGTAAGTCTGGGCTGTATTGCTTTGTGCCTGGGGAGCTGGATTCCCACTCCCCTCGTCCTGCTGCAGGAAGGAGACAGACAGAAGCCAATGCTCCTTTCTTCCATTGCAGGGGTGGGAAGGAACACACAGGCTCAGGCTCCGCTTGGCTACCCAGATCAGGAGGCTCATTTCGTCCTCTCCAGGTAACCTCCTCCAGGTGATCAGCCAGGTCTGTAGCGGATGGGGTGGGGGCCCTCCTCCAGCCATTCCCACCGCAGGGAGAGGAAGCCTTAGGAAAGGGCAGCCAAGCCCATCGTAGCTTTGATCCTTCCTGCAAAACATTGGGAACACAGAGAAAACTTCAGCCTTTTCATTTTCTTATTCACAAAGCTCGTTGAGTGAGTGCTTAAAACTCTTGAAGAAGAACTTGAAAGAAGCCGCAGGGAGACTGTCCTGCAATCTGAGTCTACCTCTGCTTGCTGAGCCTGTGGCAAAGAACAAGTTGCTTGGACAAGCCTGGCCCCTCAGACCCAGCTCAAACTGGCTTCAGCTGGCGTGTGCCAAACAGGAGGGCGGAGAGCGGGGGGACAGGAGCCCCAGGGTTCTCATCTGCCACACCCATCTCTGCAAGCCCTCAACCCACTGTGCTGCCCTGGGGCCAGACTCCAGTTAAAGTTTAGATGGATGTCCTGGCTGTGTTTTTCTGTCTCAGGTAAAGGGTGGCCCGTAGAGAGATTTACTCAGGCAGGGGAGGTGCTCAGGCTGGACCCATCTCACCCGCATGGGGCCACCTTCCGTGCCCTCCCCCGGCTGTGTCATGTTTGGTGGACAGAGCAGTTCCATCAAACTGTGGAACATCTCTGTGTAGGAGCAGGCTACTACAGAAGGAGGAAACATTCCTGTGGCTTCCTCAGGCCAAAATGCACATACAATGGAGACACAGAGCCCCAGAGAGAGTAGGTGATCGCCTCCACCACGTGGCTCAATGCCTCAGTGAAGATGGGAAGACGGATCCCCAGAGAGAGCATGGCAGGAGGTCATCTGAACAAGGCTGACTATGTGTCCCAGCCACTGAAAGTCCCTTTGCAACATGAAGCAAGCAAAAGGAGCCACACAGAGAAAAGGTCGAAGGATATGAGAATGTCCACATGATGCCAGACCTGAGATCCCTCCAGGCCAGAACTCTCTGATAATAATAATCAAGGTGGGGGAGGTTTTCTGTTGGCCAGGGCCTATGCCTTTTTTTTTTTTTTTTGTGGTACACGGGCCTCTCACTGTTGTGGCCTCTCCCGTTGCGGAGCACAGGCTCCGGACGCGCAGGCTCAGCGGCCACAGCTCACGGGCCCAGCCGCTCCGCGGCACGTGGGATCTTCCCGGACCGGGGCACGAACCCGTGCCCCTTGCATCGGCAGGCGGACTCTCAACCACTGTGCCACCAGGGAAGCCCAGGGCCTATGCTTTTTATGAAACTTTAAAAAACGTCTTTCAATAACCTTATGAGGTTTGAAGGGCTACCAGAGGTTGGATTTTCTGTTTGTCCCTTAAGGGGACCTAAGCAATTAGTCACGTGTCCCTTCTACCTCTTGCTCCCCCTCTCTGTCAGCTCTTTCTCAGTAGCTCATTGTTGACCTGTAACAGCTTTAGGTACAGTAAAGAACTTCCCTCCTGAAAGACAGTCGTGTGCTTGGACAAGTCACCTTGACCCTCTGGACTCAGTTTCCTCACTTGTGGAATGAGGGTTGGTTGGACAAAACCACTGGTTCTCAACCCTGGCTCTGCATTAGGATCTTCTGGGGAAGTTCTTCAAACATACGAATGCTTATTTCATAGACACACACACACACACACATCTATGACACATAAATGCATGCATGTGAAAAGGGTGAAAACTGCATAAGATCTGCAGTCTAGTTAACAGCATTGTACCAATGTCACCTTCCTGATTTTGCTATTGTACTGTAGTTATTTAAGATGTCAGGCACCAGTGAGGGCAGCTCTGTGAAGGGTACATAGGACTTTAAGTACTAATTTTGCAACTTCCTGAAATTTTAAAATATGGAGTTAAAAAAATCCTAATCCCCAAATTCTACCCCAGAGATTGTGATTCATTAGTCTGGGGCTTGGATGGCAATGTTTTTTTAAAACCTCCTTGGTGATTGTAATTCGCAGCCAGGGTTGAGGACTCCTGAAGTAGATGATGTCTGGGTCCCTTTCCAGCCCTGAAATATTATCAGCCAAATTAATCTCAACCCCTTCCTGAAACTGTTTAAATGTTCAACTTGTAGGGGTAATTTTTTAAAGTTTATTACCCACTGTGTAAAGGCGTTCTTTTATTTGTCCTAAAGTTACCCCTTGTCTGTTAGCCTCTTTCATTTCCAAGCACTGTCATCCTCTAGCTGCATCTTGGAATTGCTGCTACTAATTGATGCCCTTTCCCTGTGATACTCTTGCCACCACTCACTGGCTGCAGGTCATTTCTTATTCACCCTGGGCCACAAGCCCCTGCATTAGATGCTGCCAACTCCACATGGGTCTCAGCAGATAGGGGTGAATCGGGCAGGCTTCCCTTTAAAGTCTCTTCACTTTATTCTCTGGACTTCCACCCAAAGCCCTATGGGGAACCAGACTTTCCTGAGCCAGTGGGGGGTAACCAGTAAGAATTATAATGTGGGAAGGGGAGGATTCAGACATAATGCTGAATGGCACTGTGCTCACCGTCTGAAAGAAAACCACGTCAAGTTTAAACCTCTCACGGGGAGCCCAATAAAGGATGCGTCCCTGTTCTTATGCTAGATCCTCTGCCCTCTGACAAACTGTCTTTTCAGAGAACACTCCCTTCTTTTCACAACCACAGTGAAATTGTTACCCTACCCACCTTTAGGAAAAGTGTCACCTCCCCACAAATTGACCTCTTCTGGTCATCAGAGCAATCCTAGGACTTGAGTAGCCCCCAGCAGAGCTCTTCTCAAAATCTGGCTTATCCAACTATGAATTACATGGAGGGAGGGAAGTGGGCCTCGATAGGACAGCCCCGTGTGAGCTTTGACAGATTTAGTCCTGACAGGTTAAAAGCGAATATCTCTTCTTTCCTGCTGATCACCCAGGTGGCAATGAATGAACATCTCTCTGTCTGTCTGTCTGTCTGTCTGTCTGTCTCTCTCTCTCACACACACACACACACACACACACACACACACACACACACATTTCCCAAGACCCAACTGCATGTTATTTATCTATATTAAAGCAAGAGAAACTGTTTTCTAAATGGATGCAGATTCCTGCCCTCAATGAGTTTGAAGCTTCATTACTGTGCAGAGCTGTGTCCACTCAGATTTGTTCATCTTCCAGCTCCTACATCTTGCCCAGAGGCCTGTTGGAGCAGAAGAAATGGGTCTACTTTCCCTGCCTTTTAAAGCACGGAGCCACCTAGTCCCAAATCCCCCCTCCGTTGCCACACTAAAATCTAGTCACTCGGGGCTTTGTGATACCCCCCACCCGGGACCAAATCTTGTTTCTTAGGCAGGGCATCTCCATCCCCTTAGCTGTGAGAGGAAGGGAGGCAGTGTGAGGGTTAATTTTCCTGAGCAGCCCTGCCACCATTGTGCAGGCATCACAGAGGGTTTGAGGATTTAGAAACGATTGTAAGTCTGTGTTTATTTTAGTCTATTATAGTCAGAGTTTTCATTGGCTTTGATTTGAACTCATTGTAGCCTTCATCTTTCTGGAATGAATAATGATTTTAAAAAACAATTTCTATCAAAAAGTAGCACTGCACCACCTCCCTCCCCGTTCCTGCCCTGGCCCCATCATTCCAGTTATCCTTATCTGTGCCTTGCTTTCTGATGTCCACCTGCAGTCTTAGGCAAGCTGCCAAACGTCACCGCTCTGGCCCATTGCTTGAGGTAATAGTTTCCAAATGTTTACTGCTTTCAACTTTGTCTCCTCTTATCTCTCTCAGGCTTCAAGGCTTGACCCCTAATGTAAATTTCCCAAGAATTTGAAAATCAGTCCACGCCCATCCTCCCCGTTTAAGATTTTTAAAATCACACCCTCTTTTAAACATTTGACTGGATTTTGAAGGCATGTAATCCGTCTTGCACACAGTAAGCACTTGATATTTTGTTCTATTGATCTCTCTAATGGTTCTGAATAACAAAATGATTCATTCATTTAAATTTCCATTTGTAATCTTATTAAATGCCTCTGAGGTATGAGGAACTGGCTACAGATATACATGTACAGATACATATATGACTTTTAAGGCAAAAGATCAAGTTCCAAATAGATTATGCTTCCAGGTCTAATGCATGGAAAGTATATTGAGACTATTGGAAGTTCTGACTGTGGCATCAGGTAACCTGAATTGGAGAACTGTGATCCCGATTTATAGGTTGTGTGACCTCGGGCAAGTCATTTCATCTCTCGAAGCAGCAGTTTTATCATTGAGAAAAATGAGAACCATAATAGTATCTATCGGGTGTGCTTGTTTGAAGATTAAATGAGATAATGCTCACGTCACTGGCCCATAGAAAGAGCTTAGTCCATGTAAGCTATTATTATTGTGCCTCTGGGTTCTACAAGGGAACAATCCAGACATTGAATACATCAGTGTTTTTCAAGTGTTTTTCAGAATCAACTTAGGTACATTTAAAAATGCAGATGCCTGGGCCCCACCACTGGCTTACTGATCATGCTTTCTCACACTGAGGTGTAGGCACCTGTATTTTACCCAGCTTCCCAGGCATCTGTTGATGAGAAGCCTTCTAGGTTGTCCCACTGCTGCTGCGGGGCTCCCGAGCTGTTGTGTGAGCTGCAGTGGGTAAGAGACTGGGTGGGCTCTGATAGACTTTGTAATGTGCCAGGTGATCTGTTGCCCCAAGTTTCTGCAAAGGTCTTAAAGACCATTTTAAGGTTGGAGATATTCATCGTAATGCACAGTAGCGATATTAGCTCTTGTCTCACATTTTTAAATGAATCTTTTTCCATGCCAGATTTAGGGAAAACCTCAGGGGCATGTGAAGAAAGAACAAGAAACAGGGAGGTAGGAAGTGCTCTCTGTTTGTTAGAGCTGCAAGATCACCTATTCAGAAGGCAGAGGATAGAAGTGGGGAAAAAAAGAAAAAGAATGGTACCCAGGAAAGAGAGATTCTGGTGCCAACCACTGGACATCTATGGGTTCTCTGCTCTCTGTCCCTTTGGGACAGCTGCTGGGGGTGGGGTGCAGGGCATGCAAGGGCTTTGGGCTGTGTGAACAGACGTTTGTTGACAATAGGCCAGCTTCAGTTTAGTTTGAAGCTATTAAAAATTTAGTTTTAAAGGCAGTAATTGTTCTGTTCCCCTGGCATATCTATTCCATGAGGCAGGTTGTAACCCGTCTTGTTTGCCCAAGCCTTAGCAGAGTCCCCAGTGAGGGGACAATTTGACGGTGTCAGTTTGAAAGCAAATCTGTCTCCTGATCAAAAGAAACCCACTGAGGTAGCAGTTTGTCACCTTCTTCCCCTCAGTCGCCAGAGTGGGGGACTCTAGCAGCTCTTGTGCTCGGCATCTTTGCATCCTGTGGACAGCTCGACCCGTCTGGGGAGCTCTGACTATTGGTAGTCAGCTGGGAACACAGCTTTGTGTGTACAGGGGTTTAATGGAGGATGATTCCACAGGTTCCTGAACAGTTTTTCACAAATGGCGACAAACTTTTCACCAGTGGAGAGTAGGAAGCACCACTTGGTGTTTTTCAGACCCAAGTTCAGGCACTTATTGGCTGGGTGACATTGGGCAGGTGACAACTTCTCTGAGCCTCAGATTCCTCATTTTGCTATCAATGTTGTTGCAAAGATTAAATGAGAGAATTAAATGTGTGAGAAAACCCTTAGACAATTCTGGCACACAGGAAGGGCTCAGAAAATGGTAGCTGTGGCCAGTTCCAATGGTACCAGTATTGCTGCCATTGTGATGAACCCCAAGACGAGGAAAATGTCCCCCAGACCTCACAGCAGGGATGAAGTCCTGTGCCTTAACGTCCTCTGCAAACAGGATTTAACAGTATAGTCTAGCACAGATGGCTTAAGTAACTCCTCTTCAGCTTGAAAGACAGTTGGCCTTGTTCAAATAGATCAATCAGAGGAAGTTCAGTTGTAAACAACATGGTCAATCCTACAAATCAATCTGTAAACACGAGCGATGCATATTTAAAGACCTAAAGCAAAAATTCAGAAACAGAAGGTAACAAAGAATTCTAACCTTTTTGGTACATCAACTGCATGGTAGCTCTCAAGAGAAAGATCAAGTATTTGCCCCGAAAGTTTACAAAAAAGGATTTTGGAAATGAAATATCTACAGGTTAACAGTGCTGTAGGTAAGATGTGCTTTTTGGTCATATTAACCTTCCACTGACACTGATAGATATGAGAAACTAATGATTCATAAATGTCTTTCTCTGATGTTGCCCCAAGATGTACACTCTCATCTAGCGGTGAGGCTGACTGTCCCTCTTCAGCCGTCATAGCTGTGTCTACCCTCCGTCTCCATGGGAGCCAAGGCACCTCACAATATTAAAATAATTTTCAATCCATGAACAAGTGAAATTAAATACTGAAGAGTAATTAGTGATTTCCAGAATTAGTTGATATTACTCAAATCAACTGGGGAATGAGTATTGGAAAATAAAAAAATAAGCCAACTTTTAATAATACAAAATTATTTATTAGTTAAAAAATTATAATTTGTTCATTACACAGAAAGTAAAACGAATATTCCCTACAACAATTTTAACTGTAAGCGTACAAAGTAGGAGTGGCACTATGACTGGGTCTGAATTTCATATTAATGCCTAAATTAGTGTCAGAAAATCGAAAATGGTGACATGTAAACTGCGCCTGTGATATTTTGTTAGCAGGTTGCATATTTTGAGTTGTCATCTAGAGGTGGTAAAAAAATAGATGCATGCATGCCATGTTCCAAACTAATGTAATTTCTATTAACTATAGCAGATGTCCCAGTTTGTTTCCCTCCTACAGAAATCACTGCTTGCTGCTGCTGAGGGAGTGAAGTTCACATAGTCTGTGCTGGGGTAAGCAAAACACTCTGAAGCTCTGAAGGTGTCCAAGTGTCCTGCCTTGCAGGATGCACAGCAGCAGACAGAGGCGGTGGCAGAGGAGAAGCAGTTGTACTGGGTGTGTGAGGGCAGGTGAGGGTAGGAGTAGTCTTCCGAGGGGTAGCCACAGTTTCTGGTGTCCAGAGAAGGGGGAGAGTTGTAATTCTCCGGAGTATATGAAGGTAGCTGAGCAGGAGAGTAACTGTAGTCTAAGGAACCAGAGAGAGTGGAGGAATCCGAAGGCCATCCTGGGTTCTAGAGAGATGAAAACCAAGGAACAAAAAGCTTGATAAATTAGACAGAATTAAAAGAACTCAATAGAGTAGATTGAGTAACTCAGAGTAAGAACATTAGGGGGAAAAAAAAAGAAAAGCACAACAAAACACCCAACCCAACCCAAGTCTGCAGAAGTAATTTTATTTGCTGGCTGGCGTGATTTCATGACACCGCATTCTATACTTACCTATTTCTTTCCCAACAATAAATTGCCTTGCTTCACTGGCTTTCTTTGTTATAAGCATACTTTAGAGCGTGCTTTGTTCTTAAACCACAAAATCCCATTGTGCTTCATCACCTGCGCATCAAATCCTGCTGTGTGCCACGATATAAGCTGCAGGTGGCAGCCTGGATGTTCTCCACACCCTTGACTGTGGAGAACAAGGTGAACATACACAGGTAGAACCGAGATCCTCAATGAGCCAGTGTCTGGGAGACTCCAAGACTCGAAACTACTGTTACAGGCGCTAAAGTCTTGACCCCTGCAGAGAAAGGTACTTTCTTCTTCCTCTTAAGCAGGTCCACAATTGTTACTGAGAAAGCCTAACTTGGAAGCTGGAAGAGAAGTGAATGACTGGGGCCCTGTGTGCATATCCGGTGGAGTTAATTTCTTATCCCCTTAAAATTTAGTCAGATACCTACACGGACTTTTGACAAACCAAAAGAAAAAAGTATTTACATTAAAAAACTACTTTCTAAGGTGTAAAAAAAACTATACGAGTATCTAAAAGACATCTTCAACAACTGGTATCTACCAATGGACACCTTATTTCCATTTTAAGTGGTAACACATTTTCAGACATTTGAGGTCCATGAAGAACAGACAATCCAAACGTTTTCAACTATTAGGAGTTCATTTTTTTACCAACCATCTCAGACCCAAATGAGTTCTTGTGCCTGTACCAGACCAAAATAACCAGTTAGTAGAGCCAATTCAATGCCAGAATAAAACAAAAAATCCCTTATCAGATGACAGTTTGTACTGTGTTGAAACAGGCTTAATTCTAATTTCTAGAACTCAAAAATCCAAGGGCCACTGTTTAAATCAGTAATTTCCAATGAGTAGATTTCTGAACTTTACAGTTTAAAAACATTAAATGAGTATTGCCGGGAAACCTCTTTTTATGGCTACACACCAAAAGTACTTGGGCGTAGCCGACTTGGGAAATCATAATTACGTGTGTATCCAAAGGATTTTGCCCTTCAGTGTGTGGCTATTTCTACCTCCATTGAGTTTTAAATGGTTCTTTGCTTGTTTCCTGGATGATTTTCTTGTTGATAGTGTCTTTATGATTTCTTACGAGATGATACAAACTCTCTGCCCCATAGTAAACAATAATAGGTTTTGTAAAGAACAGAGATAAATTACCAGGCTCTGGTTAAAGCAGAAAGGGGCAGGCTGGAAGCTGTCTGGGAAATAGTGTGGAGTACTTTGCATGGAACTGGGCGAAGGGTCCGGGTGTGTCTCTGTCTGAAGGTAGGAATCAAATATCTGGTCGAGGAAGCCTGGATTTTCTTCACAAGAAACACAACTGGAAAATTCTCGGGGTTGGAAATAATTGGGTGTGGAAGGAATTGGTTCAGGCTCAAAATACTGTCCTAGAAGAAAAAGGAAAAGGAGAGATTTTTGTTTAAAAATTGCACTTACAGATTTGAATCGAGTTCTGTTCTTTATTCTGAGTATTTACTACCTCTAGGGGGAAAGGGGGCTTAAGAAGTTCGAGAAAAGTAAGCAGGCAGGCAATCTGGATTTTTTAGTTGCCTTAGAGAATTCAAGTCCACTGAAATGAATCTGGTTAATAATGTGGAAACTGGCTGTAAATGTGGCCTGGGCAAAAGAAAACAATGGTGATCCCATTTCTGTCCAACTGTCACAGTCAAGCTCAAACTTCCCCTGTCCACTCTCTTAGACTATAAAGCACCAACACCCTACCCCTATCTGCAGTCCAAGTGACCCTCATCTCTCAGAAGTAACTTGTAGTGTTGTTTGAGACTTTAAGAAAACTTCTGATGCCATGGGAAATAATTCTCTTGATCTAGGGTTAATTGCTTTCCAAAAGTTTTCACACTTACTCAGTAACTTAAATTTTGAGGAGTATTACAAATGGCAATGCATATTATAAATAGGGAAACCAGGAATGTCTACAGATTAGTATTGCTCATTTTATATTATGAAAAGCAAAATGTTTCCTTAGTGAACATGTTACACATGATCATGGAATTAATATGTTAAATACCAAACAAGAATAGTTCTGAAACCCCTCCCTTTTCCATTTCAGTATTAATAGGCCCCATTTCTGATTATTACCCTTAAATGCTCATAGAAGATAGGTTTAGAGTGTGTCCATCAGAGGAATTACAGAACACTGGAGTTTTTGAAGTCTCGAGGCTCCTTTAAGGTTAAGTGGCACATTCAGTGGGGAGCTCCCATAGCACTGGTTTCCTTATATATGACCTCCTTAAACTCTGAGCCGTTGAGTGGCATAGGTAGGAGTGTTTATGTAATGGAGTTATTCGTAATGGGCTGAGAAAACTTACACTTGTTTGAACTGCTTTCTGGGAAGAGAGAAAAGAAGGGGAGGGAAGCCCCTGTTGGCTAGAAACTAAGCGAAACAAGAGCAAAGGCATTATTCTAGGACCTCGGGATGTTCTGTATTCCATCTAATAGTACACTAAAAAAGATAACAGGTTTCTGAAAACAGTTCTGATCTTTTAATCAGGTTTAGTTACTTGGAGACGAGGACCTGGAACTAATGTGAAGAACAAGCTCTTGGAGCAGAGTAGGTAGCAGGGAATAGACAGTTCAGAAATGAGGACAAAATGTTGCACTTGTTTCCTTGCTGGGCTTGTATTTGGAGTCACCATGCCTTTTTTCACCTTCTGATTGGTTGGATTCCAATTAAATGGTGGTGCCTATCCTAACCCCTGAATCAAGTACTGAAAGCCTTTCGAGATGGACTTTTGGAAGAGTTTTTGAGGGAATTGTAAGGCTGGCTTTACTGACCTGCAGAAGATGGTGGGACTGGGTCTGAAAGGTGGACACTGTTGCCTCCGGACAGCTGCCAAAGCAAGAAGATGACCACAAAGCAAAGTGAAATAAAAGTTCTTTAAAGGGAAATCTAAGACATTTTGACGTGAGCTGTGTTGTCTTCTGCTTAAGGTAAGCCAGATTCTTTCTTCTGAAAAAAACTCACTGTTGTGAAATACAACCAATGTTATATCTTCTTCGGATTCAACTTTCATTTTTGCTTGGGGATTTTTTTCTAATATCTCCCACTTAAATTATACAGGTTGTTAATTTTGATAAAAATTAATTTAAATGATTTTTATATGACATAAATGAACAGTGCAAGAAAACACAGTAAATAGCCTTTCTATTAAACTATTTAATTTAAATTAAATAAGGATTAACATTTATTTAATCCCAACTGTCCGTAACTTAGTCAATCGTTTTCCTCAAAAATTTCATATACTATCTGGCAGCTTAATCCTGGATAGCTAAAAATAGTCACATGTTCTTCCTAGCTATGAAATATTAAAATAGAGAATATTTTCTTAAAGTTGTAGTTAGTGAACTGGAGCCTATCTACATTCTAGTTAATGGCTGGGAAATATTTCACCTCTCGGTATGTTTTTTACTATTTTCTATAAAAGTTGCTTTTTTTCACTACGATAGTTAAATACCTGAAGTTTATGAGACTGTTCCTTTTAACTATTCAAAGTAAAGCAGCCTGTGTCTTCCAGTTAAATTGATAATTGTACTAACTGAGTTATTTAGGACTTCTTTTTTTTTTTTAGATTTCAGGTGGTGGCTTTAAAGTTTAAAGGGACCAGCCTTGCTCTGAGAATCTGTGCTGGGAAGCAGAGCTCAGCATGCCTCTCTCCTGGTTTACAGGGTATACTCACTCCTGTACACTGAGCCGCTGGGAGCCTGCATAGTCGGCCGCTGCTGAAACAGGAGGTGGTGTTAATTTTGAAAACGATCCATGCTGTAATATCATGAACCAGGAAGTTGGAATCCCTCACCAGTTCTTTATGCAAATATCTGGCTGCAGCTTAAGCTCAAGCACTTGCAAGGAGTGGGTTTTAAAAACTCAGCTTCAATGTAGAGCTCTGGTTAACCCCATTCCTCCCCTGGAATGGTCCGTTTGTAGGCCTCCCCAGGTTATCTCCCTCAGGTATGTTTACAATATCCTACTTGATATTATCTTTCTAGTCATGGGTTCACTTTCTACTTTGCTGCAAGAATACAAAGTCTCCACTCTCTTAGATTTCGAACAGCACAAAAATCCACAATCTACAATTTATAAAAATACATCAAGGTTGTTTAAAAAAATTAATGGTAAAAAAAGGGTAAATTATGTCTTTTGGTAAGTACTAACTCCAGTTTCTCTTTATCCTAAAGGTAAAAGAGTTGTGTGTGCATGCGTGTATGTGTGTAGGGCTGTTTGTAAATTGATCTGGCCGAAGTAAGTTTTTTAATCAAACTGACAAATCTGGCATACACATGTTTCTCCTGACATTGAGACCCTAATGTTTGTCTCAATCTATAACTTCCATTCAGGATTGCCTTCTTAAAATTTCAAATTGTGGATTCTACCCTGACTTTATAGCAAATTATGATAAATTTCTTCCTGCTTTATATATTTGATAAAGTTAACTCTTTCCTTGGCATAACGCTTCCCAGAGGTATCCTTAAACCACTGAACAAATTGGAGATGATCTCTGTTAAACCAGAAGCAGGCATACACCATGCCCTGTTACCTGCCATCCCTGCCTACTGAGTATACCTCACAGCTTTCCTAGAATCCTAGATCCTTCTGATGGTGCCCAGTGAGAGATTTTACATTTGGCTATCATAACTAAACCAACTCTGTGTTACTCCTCCATGTCTGTGAGGATCTGGGTGGATAAAATCTTCCAGAAAGCAAAGTAGGGCTTGCTTTGCTCTGCATGTTCCTGAAAGGCACTGGCTCAGAAGTACTGCTTGATTATTTCTCAGGGAGGAATTCAGAAAATTCAGATAAGTCAGACTGCTCCAGGGAACAGATACTGGTCAGATACACAAGTGCAATGTTTCAGCCTTGCCTTCCTTCCAGCAGCTAGCTAACAGGCGAACAGTGGCCAAACCAACCTGTAAGAGGCCAAGAGTAATAAAATTGCCATGTGCAAGTGGGCAACTGCAGTGCAGGTTGCAGCTGGAGCAGAATTCTACCAGGTACCAAAGCTCCTTAACAAAAGATTACATTTGTTAGGAACGTCTTGATGATTTTTTTTTGGCACCAGCAGTATTTCACAGTTCCCTTGTTCCTGGTTTTATTAATTTTATAATAATCTCTGAACTGAAGGCGTTGGTGGTTGAGGCTATCAGACTCCTGCTCAGCACAGCTGGATCTGCAGAAAGATGAATTTTCAGAGCCAGTGGGTGGGAAGTTTCTTTAAATATTAAGAACAAGAAGATCTTAGTCCCACTTTTTGCTCTACCATTAGTGACTGTAAGGCTTTGACCTTTAGACGTAATAGAGGCATACAGATCCCTGATCTACTTACCTCCCCTGGTTGTCATAAGAATTAAAAGAAATAGTGAGTGTGCAAAAGTGCTTTAAAAGAACCACTGGAAAACCCTGTACAAATGGAAGGAAGTTTTATGGTGTTAGCTGAAATTCTACACATGGAGGTACTGACTTTACATCCAGAAAATGTAAAATTTGTGCCGTACATGCCATATCACAGCAAGCTCACACCAGAACTCTAAAACTCTGAGCAAAGGGTGTGAATGAACATTACTGAATAGCTGGCTTTCAATCCCTGGTTGTACTTTTATTTTAGCTGCTTTTTGGAAATAATAAGAATGATAGTTAACATGTATTGAGCACTTTCTAAGTGGAAACCACTCTTCTAAGTGCTTATGTGCAATAACTCACTTAATCCTCACAAAATCCCATTATCTCCAGTTTAAAGATGAGGAAACTGAGACTGAGTAACTTGCGCGAGGCTTCATGCCATGGAGGAGCTGAGGTCTGGACCCAGTCCATTGGTTCTAAAACCCGTGTTGATCACCCCTATGGCATCTGCCTCTTCCCGAAAAGGCCCAGTTTCATGAAGTCGGGCATTCCACACAAACAGCACTGGACACAAAAACTGTTGTGCGACAGATGCCAATAAGCTGGAGACAGGACCAGTCTTACCACTGGCAACATGGGCTCTGTCCTTCATATCCGACATTCACACCCAAACCAACCCAAAGGCAACTGTGTGATCAAGGGCTCTCAGCAATGAATTGCCCTCTCTTGGAGGATAACCCCACCTAGTTTATTTGGTTCTGCTGCTGCCCTGAGCACTCTTGGTAGTACTTTCTGCTTTAGGATGTACATAAAATGGCAGGGTACCCTTATGACTGCCCAGATCAATCGCATGATAACTTGGAACTGCTCAAGGCTTCATTACATCTTAAGGAGGTTCTATATTTCAAGCTGTCTCCTCTGAGGCTACACAGCCCCTTTCGGCTGGGAAATTTCAGTGCCTGGTGATTTACAGATCAATGACCTCAGAGGCTGGGTTCCAGAAGAATGAGGTGGCGGGGAATGCTCCACAGAGATTCTCTCCTTGAAGGGCTCCCTAAAAGGAAGTTTCTGGGAGAGATTTTCTTTGCGTATGCGAGGGCACACACACTGTCTTCCTACAAAATAACAACCTGCTTACCTACTGGCTGCTTCTCCCCTGTACTGGACCAACATGCTCTTATACTCAACTATGATCAGTGAGGGATGGGCTTCCCCAAATCTTGAGCTCCACAACATGCCCCAGCTGTTCTCTGTTGTTTTCTGTGGTGAACTGGGATGAAGGTGGGCGCAGACGTTATAAGAACAGCTACGGAAGGCCAGGCCTGGGGATGGTGACTGGGGCCTAGGGTGGCCTCCTACACCTTCCCAGACACAGGGCTGAATGAAGCTGAACACGAGTTGGGAAGAAGTGAAGGGTTTATGCTTACGGTTCCCCCTGAGGCTGCCTGGTGTGCCCTTCTCTGCTGCAGCAGCTCCTTCACTGTGATCTTCACCCGGACACCTTGATACACCTTAGGTTTTTCTGGGGAAAGGCAACCGAGTCAGTGGTCAAGTGTGAGGTTTGGGTGTCAGGCTGGGGTGTGGGGGGGTTCTTTATAAACTATGGCACCTGAGGCCAGATCTCTAGGTCTGGAGAATGCAAAGAGAACGCTAAAAGACAGATGGGAAAGAAACTCAAATTTCTCAAACTCGAAAGGATGAAGAGATACCGTGGGCAGGTTTCAGGGCCCCAGTGGAAACAGAACCTATGGAAATCTGTGGGGCTACCTGCCCCAGGCTGAGCCCTATCCCTAGGCCAATAGCGCAGGTTTTTCTGCTCAGGAATGTGGAGACCAGTCTAGGGGAGCTCACCCCTTGGCTAAGTTAGGGGAACCTAGGGTTCTGGTCTGGGAGAGGATGGAGACCTCTCCCAGACCAGAACCTGAGGAGGGGTTGGGCGTCGCCGCAGCTGACATAGCCCACCCCACTCCCACGCCAGTGGAAGTTCTGAGTCCCTTCCTTCTCCGCCAGGGCAGACGTGGCTTCTGGGGAGCCTCTGACCTCTACGTGCCCTTGGCCTGGAAGCCAGCCCTGGGGCAAGCAGCCGGCAGGTGGGTTTGGCCAGCCTTGTCCTTGGGTCGGTGAGGGACTCGCCAGACTGACCCCAATAAAGGGACCAGGCCCGAGAACTCCCTCCCTCTCGTCTTTTTCTTCTGCCTTCTCTCCCTCACCCCCTTTCTCGCCTTTCCTGCTCTCCATCTTTTCCTCCTCCCTCCTTAGTCTCCGCTCCCGCTCGCTCCTCTTCCCGTCTCTCCCCACCCTCTCCCTTTCTGGGGCAGGCATTTCTCCGCGGCGCCCGAAGACTCCGAGTCGAGTCCGCGAAGCGCGAGCTGGGGAAGGCGTGCGGTGCGGCTGAG